>NW_010972673.1:17391-253891 GCF_000737465.1 Haliaeetus leucocephalus
GGGGGGAGATGAAGGAGAGGGGAGCAACCATCCTCCTTTCCCCCCTCGTATTTCAGGGGGATTAGTCCCTAGCAGGGAGAAAGGAGCAGTCACTGCCCACAGGAAGAGCTTTTTGCTCTCTGCCTTTGTATGCACCATGTGAGGATGTGAGCTATGTCTTTCCTCTCATCCCCTCGGTTATACCACAAAGACAGACTCTCCTCCTATAATTAGGTTTTCAGAGCTCAGCAGCAAAGGTGCAGGCCCACGTTCTGCCAGAATATGACTTGACATTTTGTTAGTGCCAGAGTGAATTGGGCTCTGGTATCCAAAGGCAGATTTTAGGTCTTTTTTTGAAGGCTATGCTCCAAGTTAAATCATTTTGTTGTCTGACCAATTCATAGGGAAGAATTACATCTCTCTGTTTCCTGTCTTGTATGCTATAGATACAATTTGAGTATATTATTTTTATTATACTTTGAACTTTAAGTATTTCCTGCAATTTCCAGGAAAACTTCCTTTAAAAAAGCAATAAGCTACTGACCAATATGTAGAAATGATTTAGCAATTTATTTTTGGTAATGGAGAAAGTCCAAAGGAAAAAAATTCATGGCCTACTGGGACAATTTATAAGGAAGAAAAAATAGGAGGAAAATTGTCAGATAAATGACATAATATAATTCACCCCGGTCTAATTTGTGACTTTCAGTTTTTGAGCATTTCTTAATTTGATTTGCAGGTGATGATCTGCTGCCAGAATAAATAAATGTTAGAAAGTGCCGAGACTGCTCAGCCGTTTGTCGCGGTATCACTCCCCCATGAGGAACCTGTATCATCATGTTTCTTCAAGTATCTTCTCTCCTGTGGTAAGTTTTTCAGACATACAGTCATCTTCTGTGTCAGGAGTTTTAAGAAGAGGGAGTGAGGTGAGTTCTGAAAAGTCCAGCTCTGGTCCTATATTTTGTTTTTGTTGGAAGCTATACTCAGTAAACCTAGTTGTACTCATATTGAACACATGTAAAGTTTGGTAAGGCTGTGGAGTATAGTAAATACCACAGGACAAAATTACAGGTGTCACTAACTGTAGTTTGTATTTCCTTCATCCCCATAAAGCGGACCACATTAGCACAGTGTGTAAAATTTCTCTACTTGTCTTATTATCTGAAATTAATTTTTTAAATACTGGCATCTGTATTTGCAACTTATGACTTTCAAAGCAAAGTCAGTCCCTCTAAATAATTAAAAAAAGAGCCTCTCATCCAATATTAAAAACAAACAAACAAAAATCCATTAATAATGCTGACAACTGACCTTTGGAATGGAGACCTGATTAGTTCTTATTGAGCTTAGTCCAAAGATCATTGAAGTAATTTGGAGTCTTTCCATTAAAGTTAATTGACTTTAGAGCAAAGTTCTTTCTCAGACATACTGGTTTAGCAACACAGGGTAGCAAACAGTCACCCTGTCACCCATCAGCAACATCACCCACAGACAGAGTGTGTTAGGTGTTCTATTTGACATTGTTTCTGGTAAAGATGTTGCCTAAGTTGATGATGCCCCTGTGGGCATATAGAGGACGTGGGAAAAACTTTGTGTCCTGAGTACCTGTTTATCTGGCAGTCACCAAAGCCTGCAGGTTTCACTCATTCCAGCTTCACTGTGGAGCTTTCATCAGAAGTGTCAACATTAACAAGATTTTAAACTGCAGGCGAATATAGAACATCATTTGATCCTGGCAAAGAACTGTTTGCCTCAGCACTTGTGGGATAATGTAGACTAAGCAGCAAATCATTGATGAATCTGTAATGCAACACCAGTCCCAGGAGTGCTCAGGCAAAATTGCTGCAAAAAAGAAGGAAAGACACCAAAAGCGATTCAACGTGGCGATAGATTCAGACCTTGGGAGACCTCTAGGGAGACTCTTCTTTTAAAGAAAAAGAAAAACATAAATGAAAAAAGAAAAAGGGGTACAGAATTATGTGCTTAACCCTTTCATTCTGGCTTAATAAAAACCATAAGGAACCCACAGATGCTGAACGTTTACTGAACCTTAATGGGCCTGGAATCATCCTTGCAGTTACTCTAGTTTTATGCTTGTGGTATTGTTGACTTCTGGCCATTATCCACGAGTTTCTAGTGAAACTTTTGCACGTTCTATCTCTAGTGAAACTTTTGCACCTTCTATCAGGCCAGTAATTCTCATCACTGTTAAACACCCTATTTGCTTTTGCTGTCCAGAGAGATAATTAATAAACATTGGAAAAAAAATTGTATAACATTAATAGAGCAACTTATTTAATCTTTCTTTGTACATTTAAAACATCTGGCAAATACTTACAGCAATACTTAAATGGTTATTAGAGAACTTCAGTGGAATTGCATTGTCAGAATGTTACAACACATCTGTCAACACAGACAGTTGGTCCTTAGACTAGCATTTCAATGGATGCTTACTTGCTCCCCATCTCTGTTTTGTTTTGTATCTGGCTGCCATAGTTCGAATATTGATCCAGTGGGGTCAATGCACGTTCTTCCATGGTGATGATTGGGACTTGCACTTAACACCTTGGCACATGGGAGATCCCTGCTCAGTTTCCATCTCTGTTACGTGTTTGCTCTGGAACGTAGGTGAGTCACTCTTGGGCCAGCCACAATAGGGTTGACAGAGCTTCTTTCTTATGCCCTGGCTGCTTGGATAGTCTGCTTTGTGACAGGGCTGTTTCCTACTGTATTTCTCTACCTAGGAAGTAGGGTTCCAATTCCATTTGGTACCTCAGGTTACTTAACATAACAAATTTAATTTCAAATAATGACATCAAGATAAAAAAAAAATCCCTATCACATTAATTATCCTCAGAGCATTCCACTCCCTTTGCAAATTTATTTTGGAGACTAAGCAAGGTTATACTACAGTATTAAATATAGTCATCTGTTTGGATGAAAGTAGTTGTAAAGCTCCGGCTAATACTCATATGAAGTTTAGATTAGAGCGTACGTTCCACCTACTGATACCAAAAATACCAAGTAAATGTACCAAAAATAAACATTCATGTAAAGAAAACAAAGAAGCTTTTAAGTGATCATTCTGAAAATTTCAATGGCATTTTGCAGTCATTTGCATTGCATGATTTGTGCTTAAAATACTGTTTCCTACTTTCTCTTAAATATACTTCTCTATTGTTTAAAATTAAGATGCCTTTTACTTTGCACTGGCTACAGTGGGGATGTCACTTCAGACTATATTGGCCTAAGACAATGTAAGGATCTTTAGCTTCATGTTTATATCCAGGCCAGTGGACATCCAAAAGAATTTTAGTCTCCAAGGTACCATCAGAAAAGTGGCAGGCAGTGTAGATGGACAAAGAAGCCCATATGTGGGCAATGAAGCCCTGCCTGTTCCATAATAAAAGGTCCCCACAAGGCTTTTCAAATCTGTAATAGAGCACGTGCTCAAGGGATTAGACAGGAGGGAAGAATCTACTGGGTTTTTTCTGAACTCACAAAAAAAAAAAAAAGAAATGTTCTCTCTCAGGCATAACCAAGATGGAAGGCAATGTGTTACTGACAGAGAAACATATATTTAGCACCATGATTTGTTGGGAGTGTTTGTACTTGTTTCCCAAGAAATACATGGAGCCTCTTGATAACGCTAGATGATAGGCTTCTGCCCTGTGGGCAGGTGTGTACCTAATAGATGGTGCCTGAGGCATATTTGCCCACACTTGGTGAATTCTCCTTTTTTTTATGTTACTATATGGTTTAGTTTTATTATATTAACTGTTGAGAACAGTATCTCCTTAATGTCAGAAATCAATACCTTATTTATAAGTATGCAGATTTTAATAATGCAATAACAATAATGATTTTTTTCTAAGTGTATGGTAAAAATAGTGTCACTATTTTCCTGTGGTTGAAGATACTTTAAAACTGGTCGACTGGTCATACTGATTTTGAAATAATCTATTTGTGCTGTTGTTCCAGATGATGTAAACTCATGGAAAATGGTCTCAGAATCTGGCTAGACAATGCTTTTGCTTGTTTGAGAGTCTATGCGCTATGTTTAAGAGCCTTGCTCTATGCTCTCAGCTGAGATTGAGATGAGGTCATTTTCCTTGAAGTTTTGTTGTTAAGGTTCCAGATCAATACAGGACTTATGTTTGCATGTATTCAAGTACACAAGTAGTCCTTCTGAAATCCATGAATAAAGTTCTGACTTCATTGATGTCAATGCCAAAACTCCCACTCACTTCAGTGAGGCCAGAACTAATCACGTTTTTCAGTGGAATAGTTTTGGGGCAGGGAAAGGGAGACTTGTTTTGTTTTTTTACCAGTGAATGAAGGGTAGTCAATATTTTAAGATAACAGATACAGTGCAGATATCCATGGAGAACTGTCAGAAATAATGATTTCAGTTTTGTAAAAATCTTCTGGTTTAGTAATGCCAGTTCTTTATTTTGTCCTGACTTTTACATTATATTCTAATGTGAACCATATTACTACAAGGACATGACGTGTAATCTAAAGTGGTTTAGATAGCGTTTAGATACAATTTATGTAAAGCTTCTTATTAAATCAAACTAAAACCATTCAATCATATAAAAATAAATTGTTTTGTCATTATTAAAATGCTTTTGTTTTAGATTCCTGAATCTCTTTTCTTCAAGACATTTGTTTAATGGGAAATTCTGAAGCAGTGACATTCTTTCTGATTTAGAGCATAATCAAATTCTGAAGGGTCAGGATTTCCTGCAGAACAGAAATTTCCATTTTGACCATCTCTCAATGCAGCAAGTACTTAATTCACTGTGACTGTTTACCAACTCAATGAAAAGCTGGGTACTAAAGTGCTGTGCAAATTTGGAACTTAGGAAGCTAATGTTATTCCTGGTCAAAATGACATGAACGTATGATCAAACTGCTGGTCAAATACATTGTATGTGGTGCCTTGATTTTTCGGAAGATAATGACTATTGTTATGGTTGCTCTTACTCAGACACTCCTTCCCATTTCTGGTTGACAAGATTTTTAGAATAGAACACAAGCTTTTGTAGAAAATAGAAATGTAAATGTTTCTTTTACCTTCCTTCTGCACTCAGAAAACAACTTCATGACCTACAGTCAGAAATAAGTCATAGTCACAAATAAGTCGTAGTTTTACTATTAAAAGCTTTTGCAATAGATTGATGTGCAATTTTTATTGACTGACCCTTTTATTCGCTTCTGCTTATTTCTTAATTTCATGGTAGTCTTAATTTCTTGGCAGAGCACCATATGCTAACAACAACTCTTTATCCACTTACCTGGTAACTTTATCTACAGAACTACAGTGTTGTTTTTATTTTACTGTAATGGTGACTGGCTGGGATTGACTGTGACTTTACACTATTTTATACAAATATGGTGCACTCAGTTTAAGTGGAATGTATCCCAATTTATACATGTGGCTGCAAAAAAGAACTTTTGGACATTTCATCACATATTGAAAGTGCTGAACTCTTGGGTAATACAAATGCCTGGCTGGTGGTAATGTCCTCAAAAGGTTTCTGCTTGTTTCCTAAAATATCTGTGTTATCAGAAGTTTTGTTCACACAGATTCACGGAGCCATTTGTTCAAACAGGGCTGACTATGGTGTAATAACTGTCTCCAGCTGTTTGATGGGAACCTTTCACATACAGGCTGAGTGACAAGTAGCCACATAAACCTTCCTCCACTGTTGTAACAGACCTTGAAAATCTGCTAAGCCCAGGAGGACGAGGGAGGTCAAGGAGAGGCAGGGTGTAAAAAATAATATTAACACATCATAAGCGGAAGCAAACATAGTGAGAGCTTTGCATTTAAATGAAATTTTATATACTCACAGGAAGCATCATCTAGTGGTTAAAGTACAGAATTGGGAGCTGAGTGATGCCGCTTCTATTCTTGGCCATGCTGCTGCAGGTTTTGTTCCAAATAGAGAAGAGCAGAGGTCAAAAATATACCTCTATAAAAGAGCTTTCCATTTTTAATAATAGCATGAGATAAGGCCATATCCCAGAGCATTAAAGAGAATCAGAACTTTGATTGTAGATAAGATTTTTATGAAAACCAGCTCAGAATTTAAAAAAAGGGACAGATCAGAGTTAAATGAAAACAGGTATGAGAGGAAAGTCATATTCAGTCTGAAATCATGTGAAGAGAGGTGTGTAAGTATAATCTGGGGTCAGCAAATGTTGAAAGCACCAAGGGTAGTAATGGCGCAATAATTAGTTAAGGGGTCATAAAATGTGTCCATCTCATACACCCATGAAATTTCAGCAGCTGCCTAGCATAGGATATTAAAAGCCTCCTTTTGTATGAATGTAAAACTACTTGTATAGAGAGATTTGTGAAAAATTCGTGGTAGAATTCATGGTCTCCACAGGGTTTGTGCCTGCAGTTGAATGGGAATGGATTCAGACAAGTTCATGCCCAACTGTGCTCAGCTACATAGGTAGAGTACACGTGTGAAACTGCCACATGAAAAAAACAGAACTTCAACTGAGATAGCTTGGAAAGTTTGACCCCAGGTATGCAGAGCTTGGTCCTCATTTTCTATCTCCTAGCACACCTTGATGCCATCACCAGGTTCCCCATGTATCTGTAGTATCCAGGATCTTATTGAGCAGTTTAGCTCTTCATTTACAAAGCCTGAATTAATGTACCCCAGATTTCTCTTCTGTTTACGGCCTGCTGCTCTGTGTTTTAGATTTGGAAGCTGATAGCGCTTGGACATGCTGCAAGTATGAAGGTATATATTTCCAAGAAAAGAAAATACATAGGTCTTTGCAATCACATATGTGCAGAACCACTTGTCTCTGAATATCAGGTGTAGTCTAAATGTCTAATATTAAGATGTTCCTGATGTGCCTTAAGTCTTGCTCCTCTACATGCCCAGAATGTCTCCAGCCTTGACATTGCTGAGCAGTTCAGCATCTGTCTTGCACCTCAGACCTGTCAGGATTTCAAACTTAGAAATGGATGGCTTATCTGCAGGATCCAATATTACAGGTATTCTTTGAGCATGGCATTGACACCCTGAGTCTGATCTAGCGGCATTCATCCAGTAGTCAGGAGATCCCACTTCAAATACCACCTCTGCCTGAGTAGACATGAATTTGCATTTTCTGCCTCACAGGGGAAGCAGCTTAAACACTAGGCTATAGAGTAAGCTTTGAGAAGGGGTGATGGGACATGGAGTCAAGATTGTCCTTCCCTCAGTTGAAGCTCTTCCAATTTCTAGGAAGTGATTAAATGTTCATTAGACTGAGGGGGTGCGGAATGAATGAACTGTACCAAGAGATAGAGGAGAAAGGGCCAAATACCTTAAGACATTTGAAGGATTTAAAGCTGGGATTTGAGATCCCAAGCGAGAGCTGCAAGGAATTTGGAGAGGATCTTGTCTGTATTTTGTGAGAAAGGGATGGCTTAAGTGTCCATCTTCAGGAGAGGTTCATAACTATGAATTGCAGGAGAAGAGAAGCACCAGCTGCAGCTCAGGATAGCAGCTATGTTGGGAAGGAGGGGGGAAAAGAGGGGCACCTCCGTCTCCAGCAGTGCCACTCGGCCAGCCTCAGCAGGGTGGCCTTCCACATGTCCCATCCTGAGGCACCTAACTGTCCCCATGCACTATCTAACAGCACATCAGTATGTAAGTCAGGATATGGATTGTAAAGTGTCAAAGCATCAAAGAATATTTGTCTTTCTGAGGATATAGTCCATCATATTTTATACATCAAGAATCCCAGTGGTATCTGTTAAACCTCTTTGTAAAGCTCTTTAAAATCTCCAAATGAAAAATGAAATGGCAGTAGTTTTTCTATTCAGAATGGATTAAAAAAAAATCTGAGAGGCAAGATTTTAGAGGAGAGATTATCTCTTATTAGATCGTCTATCTGCTACACTAGGAAGAAGCAGGCCAGCTTTACATCTCTTCATTGTAATCCTGATCACCGCTCATTACCACAAGGTGTTGCAAAGTCAACCTCAGTTTGTCTCTATCTTTTTCTCATTTTATTGCAGGAAGTTAGTTGCTTCCTTTCTGTTGCTGATTTTGTGATTATTCTAGTTAGTCATCTTGCCTGAAGTATGATTTTCAGAAGCTGGACTGCATTACTTTTTACAGCTCCAGAGACTTCTCTGCAGCAGCAGAATACCCATCTGCCATGCTCCATCTGGTTTCCACTTCTGCCTCTGCCACCTGAATGCAGAGCCAGAGGAGTGGGCCCAGCATTTTGCATTTAGCATGCACATGTGCAGGAAGTATATTTAATGATTAAATATTTAATAGTTAATTAATAAATTTTAAAAAATGTGGCTCTAAAAAGAACAGCTGGTGCTTAATTTTTTGAAATTAAGTTACCCCAATGCACTTGGGTTCATGGTTAAAAAAGTTAGTTCCTTGAGGGTTAAAAAGAAGAGAGAAGCTGGGGACAGAGAGGCAAAATAAAAACTTTTTTTTTTTTTTCTGTATTTCCAAAATGTTTGTCAGCTTTCTGTGGAAAGTCAATCTGCAGTGTCAGTCTTTGTGTCCATTCACCTGCTGTTCGTTGACTTCAAAAATTCTAGCCCAGCATCCACTGTTTTCTGCAAATGCTCTGCAGAGGTAACAACCTGTTTGTTTTCTGTTTTCTCTTTAAAATCTTTGTTAAGCTTTCAGAATTTATACATGGATATGCATTAATGAGAAAGCAGACGCTGGGTGAAAAAATGAAGTAGGTTTTCAATGAAGTTTGGCTGTAGCATTTGCCCCCAGTAAACTGAACACTGTTGTGCTCTATTTAAGGATGTCCCCAGGACCCAGTTCAGTTTTGCATCTGTCCAAATTCAAGGGCTTCTGAGAGAAGCTTTTGTCTCAGACTGAGTCCTCAGGCTGGGGTTCAGCTACTGAAACACTAACATACCTGTGTATTTTTTCCTTGTAAACCATTTTCCTAAAATTTTGGTTGATTTTTGTTATTTTCAGCTTCAAAATACAAGCAAGTCTTCTCCCAGTCCCCAAAGGTTCATGAATATACTGGTTATATCCATATGAGGCTAAACTGTGACAAGCTAACACCTGTACCTTATGCTATGAGTTCAGTGAATTATTTATGGAGCAAAGCATTATTCATAGATAATAATAAGGGTAATTACACACTGGCCTTTTGTTTTCCCTTTTTCTTCCTGGTCCTTCTAATAAATAGACAAAATATAAGAAGGACTTCAGGAAACTTCACTTTATGGGAGGAGTCAAAATTAAGAATTGTGATGATACAACCTGAAAATTGCCAGTGAGAATAACAGGGCATAAAAAGTCAATTACTTGCAAGGCATTGGGAGCTTGGGAAGAAAGCATCATAACAATATCACATAATGGATCCATTATAAGACTATAGATGCTTTGCAGAGCAACATTAATGAGCTCCTCTAAAACTTTGGGGAAGGTTAAACAAGTCTAAACTCACTTGCTGCTGTGGTCTAATTTAGGCATACATTAATGTCTCTACAGTCACTTGATGCTGAGCAGCGGAAGGAAACCTGCTATAACCTACTAAATATGCTGTCATGTCGTGTTAACAAAGCTATCAGAATTAATAAAACACTTGGTATTTAAAACATTTTAAATATATCACAAAATGAGTTAAAATTGCAAAATAAATTATAATACAGTAAAGCAAAATAATAGCAAATGCAAATAAGTGAAATACTACATTTAACAGTAAAATATACTGATACTTTAACATTTTACATTGGTTTGCTTTTTAGAAATTACTAAAATGATGATTTAGGATTTGATGCAAAATTTATTGGCCAAGAATTGTTTCCGGAGCAAGGCACCACTGTTTGTTCTAACATCACTACAAAGAAGCATGAGTGTACAAAATTTCTTGACATTGCTGAGTGCTCTGAGCTCAGATAGTGTTATCAGTGGAATCCTCTCCACCCATTCTTCCATCTCTGTTCCTTTCAGCATTGTAGATATGCTTCTGTGTCTCACCAGGACATGTTAAAATGTAGCACATTTCTTAAAAGCTATTCAGTTCCTTCTTTTTTATGCAGGTGCATGAAAAATGCTTTTGTTGGCTCAGGCATTGATAAAGTAATAGCAGTTTCTGCAAGCTTAACTATTCAATTTCATTATTTATTTGGAGAAATTTTATTGAATGAGTCAGGGGAGGTGAAAATGAGGGAAATCTATTGCAATTTAGAGTTGAAGAATTTGGTAATTAGCATGAAATAAGAAAGAGAAAACAGAACTTTCTTGTATTGTTACTGGTAAGATTTGGTGGTTTGTTTTTTTTTAATATGAATGTCCTTTCCTTCCCCTTAGCAGATGTTTTCAGTGTATGACCCATACCTATCTGAGAGTGTGAGCACCACTCCTAATGTGACTGTAGAACTTTGCTAAGAAAATCAAGTCTACTGAGTAAATTTTAAGGAGCTGCAAGCAGAAAAAGGTTAAAAACTAATGCTATATGATAGTACCAGTACAGAGGCAATTTTTTTCTAATATCATTATTAGGCTCTTAAGGTCTTATCCTAAAAACCTTGAAGCCGCCAGGAAAACTGTTAATGACTTCCAGGGACTTAGAAGCAGCATCTCAGTTTATTGGAGTTTTGTTTGTCTTTAATGTCTAAAATTGTTGTGGTTTAAACCCAGACAGTAACAAAGCACCATGCAGCCGCTTGCTCACTCCCTGCCCCTGGCTACGGTGGGATGAGGAGAAAATACAAAGGAAGGCTCATGGGTCCAGATAAGGACTGGGAGGGATCACTCACAGTCACTGGCAAAAGACAGGCTCAACTTGGGGAAGAAACAAAATCAATTTAATTGACTACAAATCAAATCCAAACAAGGATATTGGGAAGTAAAACCAAACCTTAGAACACCTTCTCCCCACCCCTCCCTTCTTCCCAGGCACAGCTTCACTCCCCATTTTCTCCACCTCTTCCCCTCAGTAGTGCAGGGGGACAGGGAATGGGGCTTGGGGTCAGTTCATCACACCTTGTCTCTGCTGCTCCTTCCTCCTCAGGGGGAGGAGGACTCCGCACTCTTCTCCTGCTCCAGCATGGGATCCCTCCCACAGCAGACAGTCCTCCACAAACTTCTCCAGCGTGAGTCCTTCCCACAGGCTGCAGTTCCTCACAAATTTCCCTGGTGTGGGTCCTTTCCACGGGCCAGCCTTCAGTCACAGACTGCTCCAGCGCGGGCTTTACTATGGAGTCACAGCCATCTTCAGGGACTGCTCTGGCGTGGGCTCCTCTCTCCCTGGGCTACAGGTGGGCATCTGCTCCCCCACTCCCCTCCGTGGGCTGCAGGGGCATCAACAGGTCCAGGTCCAGGTCCTCCCTCACTAACCTCACTATCAGCAGAGAGGTTCCTCTTTGCTGCAGGTTCCCCTTCTTAAATCTGTTCCCCACAGGTGTTACCACTGTCACTGATGGGCTCAGCCTGGGCCAGGGATGGGTCCCACTTGGAGCCGGGGAAGCTTCTAGCAGCTTCTCACAGGAGCCACCCCTGTGGCCCCTACCCTGCTACCAAAAAACCCCACCACACAAACCCATAACAAAAATGTACGTAAGAAGATGCTTGAATGGCAGTAATTAGAATTTCCTAACTTGGTCATTGAGCAGACAAGAGTAGGATGCTAGAAATTGGCACTACTGAGTGTTGTATTTGTGCTTTTCCATTGACTGGCTGTATGACCTTTGCACACTGACTTGCCCCTTCAGCCCACAGTTAATTTATTGTGAAGAGTCAGAAAATATGAAGAACCCTTTTTTTTTTCCTTTCAGAATCCAGCAGCTGTGAAATTTAAAGTAAAGTATCTTCAGGGATTCTTGGACAGTGAAGGAGACAGAATGCTTGAAGGCAGGAAAGCAGAGGTTTCTATGCCTGCAGACAGATCCACAGTGGCTGGTAGCCAAAAAGAGGAAAAAAATTGCATGTGAAGATACCCGCACAAAAAGATTTTTCCTCATAATAATACATTCTTCCAGGTACAATGGAGCATAGAATAACTCTACTGAAGATAATGCTGTTACTGCAAGAACAGAGCTGAGTTTGGCCCATGAGGAACAGAGATCTTTCCCCTTTTCCCTTGTGGAAACTGCCATTCACAGGAAGATGCAGGGAGGAAATAAGAATAATGTTAAAGAAAAAAGAAGTTATAGGAGTGGGAGGCTGCCATAGTGATGACCAACCTTCCACTGCTTTAAGTCCTGATGTGTATTATGTTGTGTGTTCTAGGTTTAATTATGGTGCTGGAGTGTAGTGCTAATAAGGCTGCACAGTTTTGTCTTCTCCCTCTCTCTGAGGCAGAGCTAATTAAAATAGGCATTAATTAATCTGTGCTTTGAGGTCCATGAACTTTAGGTGATTAAAATATTATAAATAATATATTATAACTTAGAGCACATGGATCCCGATGAAAGAGTTTAAAGTCACTGACTGTAAAATGTGACTAATCTTTAATGCCCTGCATGGTAGGGAACAGAGCAGTCTGAAGTGACCACCACCATCTCCATGTCCCTGGAAGAGGTCAGTTTAGCTGTCAGTCCCTGGGGTCCCTTCTCAAGCCAGCCATGGGGGACATGAATGGCAGAAACTTTCCATCTTTGATCTCACTGCCTTTTTCTGATGCGAAGGCTTTGCCTGTTAGTCAGGTGCTTAACAGACTCTTGCTGGTTTTATATCTGCTCTAGATAAGTTGCAGGTTTTGAGTAAGGCTTTTTTTTATGGCTTTGTGCTTTTAGTTCTCCAATTATCCCACAACATCTTTGTCCTCTTGTTGTGGGTGATACATAGGAGATAATGAATTAAATATTGAAAACATTTTTACTAGCTTCACAATGGCTTTTGTAAGTTTTCTCTTTGCATCTATTGCTGACTTTTTATGATGGTTATGATCAAGCATGTGCACTGTCAGCAAACTAGACCTCTTGGTCTAGAATACTTATTTAGAATATAAATTCAGTGGGCAGTAAATGTGGCAGTGAATATTAATAAACTCTGTTAGTACTTGGTACATGC
The DNA here is from genome assembly GCF_000737465.1 of Haliaeetus leucocephalus. Classification (NCBI taxonomy): domain Eukaryota; kingdom Metazoa; phylum Chordata; class Aves; order Accipitriformes; family Accipitridae; genus Haliaeetus; species Haliaeetus leucocephalus. The sequence continues at coordinate 30,402 of NW_010972673.1, forward strand.
AAGAGTGAAGACTACCTTAGTGCTAAATAGGGAAGTTCCCGGTTAAACGGGACAGCTTTTAAATGATCAGCACAGTGGTGCCACCCTTACAGCCACCTCAGGGATGACGATGCCTTCTCCTTCACACCCCTGCTGAGAGGAGGAGGTTCACTTCCCTGCTAGGAGTGATCTCCTTCAGATCTCCTTCAGACAAATTAGCAAGTTAGACAGTCTTCTCACTTTCAGGAAAAGGGTTCAAGATCTGCTTTTCAGAATGACCTCTCTGCTCCAGCCTTCCACCCCCACCTCCTCCATGCACACATTAAAAGCCTCCTCTTAGAAAGGACTCGAATCCATCCATTACCCTGACTACTGAGAATTTTGAATCTGTATCCAGATTTCTAGGCTACTGTTTGGTGCTGATTTCTTGTTATAATCACCATGGCAGCAATACTTAACTCATTCTGTTAAAAAAAGAAGCTTTTGAGACACTTTGTCTATGAAGCACCATGCCAGAAAAAAAAAAGGGAAGATAATTTTTGTAATTTATTACATGACAACACAAAATTGGAAGCCTGCAATCAGTGGGAAGTAAAAGCTTTCAAAAATAAAGCTCCAAGGTGATAAGTTAAAATTGCTGGTTGTCACATCTATCCTACTGCTTTTAGCCATAACTGCTCTGTTCCTTGTATAAAAGCCTGGCGTTACTAGCATCCACTGGAGGCCTTCAGACACCATAAGCCCTCGAGGCTCCCAGGTTAATGACTGGTATTAATTACTACCAATACACAAATTTCTAAGGCTGCATACCAGTTGCTATGTTTTATCTCAGGTGCATGTAAAAATCCAGTCTCTGACTTGATTTAATGTCACTGGCTTCAGCACTGAGCATTACTCTAAGACAAGGCCATTTACAGGTGCCATGAATAGCTGTATTTGTATTTGACTATAAAAAGGGTCAGAGTTTATTGCAGCAAAATGGGCCTTTACACAGGTTTCAAGGAGCGAAAGGGAGCTGCTGCTTTGGTCTAGCCTCCTCTCTGAATGCACAGTCATTCCAGATCTTGCAGAAATGAAGGAACAAGGTGATTGATCATTTATATAAAGGATAAGGAACAAAGATAAAACTTTCCAGACTTCCTCCTGGCCTAACGGTGTCTGTCTTATCTTGTATTTGAAATACAGCCTGACTCTATATTGCTCTTCCTGAGCCTGTCTTCAGTGCGCCTGTCTTCAGCGCTATATTCACGGAACCACCCATTCGGGGAAGGTCTGAGACAGTCGTGGGTACCATCTCTCTGCAGGTAACCCAATAGGTTGGTCCAGCCTACAGGCCATCTTCCACGTTCTCTACGGTTTGCAAACGGACGCTTCCATGCTTTCCCCTCGGATGTCGCTCATGCTGGGGGACTACTCTCTGCAAATATCCATCAACCTCTACTTCATCAAAACACTTCAAAACTATTTTCCTCTGTAGCTCCATTTATGAGTTACCAACAGAGTACATGACAACATTGACAGCCAGTAGGCTGACACCTTAACTTCCCCCTGGCTAGGGCTGTCTCATGCTGTTCTTCCCACGACAGGTAGATGACTTGTGAAACTCCTTGCCAAAGGATATGGTAGATACTAAAAATTTACAAGGGATGACTGAAGCTCGTGAATATAAATCCACTGAGCATTGCAAAATACATAAAGCCCACATTCAGAGAAATAAGGTCCTGAGCTAAAATCATTAAAGGCAGAGAGAGTATTAGCAAGAAGTTTCATATATGGTTGTCCTGTTCTTACTGTTCCATAACCATCCACTTATGGCCATACGTTGGGGGTTTTTTAATCAAGACACCAGAACAAGAGATTTTCAGCAGTCCCAGGAGCAAAAACTGTGTTCAGAGATCTCTTAATGTCAATTCTATAAAAACAGAGTGCTCTCCTGGAGCAGGCAGACCTTTGGTCTAACCCACTGTGGCCATTCTTAGCTTCTGCTTTTATGTATCTCAAATGGGAATCAAAATCAGAGTATTTAACTCTCTGTTACCCTTTTTATTGTTTTTCCTGTAGCACAGCTAAATTAGTTACACATATGTGCGTGCATGCATGCGCGCGCGCGCGCACACGATATTGAAACAGTGGCACCCAGGGCAAAAAACGCAAACCTTAAGCTTTACCCCCACTTCCCAATGACAACAGAGATGCTCTGATAAGATGTAAATTTGAGAAGGTCAGTGACATCCTGAACCACAGTCTTGTCTTGGAGAGCTGTTGTTTCAATAAGAGGGTGAAGCAGGCCCTAGTGCGTCTTTTACAAAGAATTTTGTGATGTTTTTTCCTGTGATTTATTCAGTCGCACACTGTGAGAGGCTAAAACCCACTATGGGTTTTAGGTATTTTGTCCAGTGCATTTTCTGCCGGTAGAAATTTAATACAATCATTTTCTGCCTTTGAAATACCCAATGCCATATTGATCTTTCTCTTATAAATGCTGTCATTATGGATTTTGATGCCTCCCTGCTTTTAACAAGACACGGAGATTTGTTGTAGAGCATGTTTTTGTATATGTTTTGTAAATGAGCATAATTTTGAGTGATGGAGATTGCTTTTCTTTTTTACTTAAGTTTGAACTAGAAAAAACAGTATTTACAGGAGGAAGAATTTTTGAACATTTGAACCCCAGAGAAGGTTTTTCTTCTTTAGTTAATTTCTCCTTTACCTGCATTCTTTTATGTGGCACTATAAAGGTAATCTGTCTATCTGAATACTAGAACAGCTACAGGGGCTAATTTTACCTGTCTATGGCCTCTTAAGGAGAAATACAAGTCCTCGTTTACTGAATACTAGTATTCCCTTTACTGTAATTTTTTTTGTTCCTTATACAAATATATTATTTTACAAATTTCCCAGACCGCCACCTTCTCCCACCTCTGTAGGCAGTATTTCCCAAGCTGGAGATGAAGTCTTCTCTGGACGGATTGACAGATGACAGCAGTAATACCATTTTATACACAAATCCTCCAAGATTATTTAAGCACACATTCTTCTGTTGAAGCTGACAGGAGGTTGGTGCCTGGTGGATTTTAGCCCTGCTGTGCCAGAGTGCTGGCGAAAACTGAAGCAGTATAGCTCACCACCAGCTTCATCACAAGGGTCAGCTCTCAGCATCACATTTCCCTGCTGTATCATACGCACACACAGTCTGCACTGGTCGCCTCGTGCTACTTCTCACATACAGGCAGTCCAGACTACTTGTCGTGGTTTAACCCCAGCCAGCAACTAGCACCACACAGCTGCTTACTCATTCCTCCCCCTTCTCCCGGTGGGATGGGGAGGAGAATCAAAACCAAGTAAAACTCCTGGGCTGAGATAAGAACAGTTTAATAATTGAAAGAAAAATAATAATAATAATAATAACAATAATAATAATGTAGTAATGAAAAAGAAGATAACAAAAAGAGAGTGAAAAATAACCCAAGAAAGACAAGCGATGCACAATGCAATTGCTCACCACCCACTGACCAATGCTCAGCCAGTCCCCAAGCAGCGATCCACCCCTCCCAGCCAACTCCCCCTGGTTTATATACTGAGCATGGTGTTCTATGGTATGGAACATCCCTTTGGCTAGTTTGGGTCAGCTGTCCTGGCCATGCTCCTTCCCAGCTTCTTGTGTACCTGCTACCTTGCAGAGCATGGGAAACTGAAAAATCCTTCTTAGGGTAAGCACTACTTATCAACAACTAAAAACGTCAGTGTGTTATCAGCACTGTTCTCATACTAAACCCAAACCACAACACTATACCAGCTACTAGAAAGAAAATTGACTCTATCCCAGCCAAAACCATCTCACTGAAAACTAGCAGTTACTCTTGCTTGTCTCTCATACATACATGGCTGTAAACATTCTCCAGCTCTGTCCTCTCATCTGACTGACTGTAGAAAATGTACAGAGCTCCAAGTTCCTGTCGCATCCCACCAAAAACTTCTCTGCTGTCCCTTGGCATCCAACTCGACTGTATTTGCTATCACTGGACAGCCTCTGCTCTGGACCTCAGCCCGTGCTGAACCAAGCACTCTTAGCATGCTCTGGTCATCACTTACTGTCTTTAAATTAATTTACAGCCAATTCACTTGAATTAAAATTGGATCACAAGCTCTAGTCTAGATTTACTCAGGGACACTTTACACAGATGACACATGCACTCCGTGTAAATGCATGATGATGATTAATCTAAGCCATTTTAATTAACTTAGATAAAAAGTCCAGCCAAAGTATTTTTTGTTGCTGCTGGTTTTTACTAATGATGTTGCAGAAGAGCTAGTGACACCTGTAGCAACCAAAGACTATACTGCTGAATGATTCCCATAAAGAATGTATAGAGACTCGATTCCTTTGTTTTCTTTTTCCCTTTTCCCATTTTCACTCCCACAGCTATCTTTGGGAACCTTCTGTTCTGTTAGCTGTTCATTTCATTCCCAGTATTGAACATGATGCCCCTGAAGTTGGCCAAAATTTGAGGTTTTTCCACCCAAAGCACCTTTGACCCTGGGAAATGGGGAAAGCACTAAATGATATTCAGGAGCACAGGTTCAGTGTCTTTGATCTGTCTACAGCACTTTGAAAGGGCTGTCTCCTGAGTAGGTGCATGGGTGATGTCCTTTGCCTCCTCTTCATCTCCTTCCATGCGGCTGCCTTGGAGGGAGGCAGTGGACGATGTGCGTGAGCAGGCTGGGAAAGCCATGCACTAATGTGCTGGTCTTGCTAGGGCACATGCTCTGGAGGGCATTTCCCAGCTGTACCAGCGGATGTGCTTTCAGGCTCACCCCTGTCCAGCGGACATGTTTAGTTTTGAGAATATAAATATTCTTTGCAGCTTTGATGCTGCCCTTGCCAGACACTGTAGCCACCGTCTGTGTGACCTCAGACTAGTTACTTACTATTTTTGTGTGTCTGTTCTCCTTCTTTTGCAGCTAGAATAGTCATTGAAGTATATGAAGTGCTCAAATACTGTACTTCAATAGTCTGAACTTCAAAAAATGCCTTGTATGTTATTTCTTCCTTAAGTGAATGCTTTTGTTCTCTGAGAGGGCTGGGTAACAGAAGGGCGCCTATGGACAGGATGGTAGCATAGTCTTTTATGTTCCTAAGAACTGGAATGGACATACTTCTGCTTGTTCAGAGTCAGAAGGACTTTGCACAAAAATTTCACTGAATTAAAGAGTAATCAAAGACATAGAGAATACAGCAAGGTGATTCTCTGGTAGCTGGTTTCATCAGGCTGTCTCTGCCTACATTCTTCACTACCAAGCAAATGCAATAAAACAGGAGGTCTGTGCTGAATAAACAGGTATCAGACATATCCAGTGCAAACAGTTTCTTACTGACCTTGCCTCTTCGCCAATGTGGTACAGTGGGACCTGTTCAAAAGCAAATACTGTAGTCAACTCTGGTGTAGGCACTTTAGTAAATGGCTATGCCTGAGTGCATCACTTAGTGCAGTCACAGTTACAGCTTAACATGCCTAAGCAGCAACTAAGCTAGAGCTAACGCGTGCCCTGTGGCTAGGATTCTAGGTGCAATACTTGTATAGTGTAATAATTTAGTATAATTTTGTATGCTCCATAATTTGGTATGTTCCCACACAGTTCAGCATAGCTGGCACTAACAGAAAACAGAGGGACATGAGTTAATAGAAGCTGTTGCACTGAATTTGGTAGCAGGTATCCACATGAGTTTGCCATAGCGTTGCTGACAAGCCATTGTGTAAGCAAAAATTACCAGCAGGGGTGTTGTTCTTAAACGTATTGATCGGTACATGGGTGAACACACAGTCACAGTCTGAGATGTAGCTGTACTACTACTGCTGTGGAAGAAGAGCCTGGGAACACATACAGAGCAGACCTCCGCCTTGGCGGCACGTTTCCAGCTGATACGCGTTTCACAGTCGTAATCACACTTTCCAGGCTGGTGAACGAAGCAGAGTTTAAAGAATGGAATAAGCTTTTTTTTTTAAAAAAAAGAATCTTGTCTTTTTCCCTTATTTGTGAATTTCTGCAAGAAAAGCAACCGCAGTCCCAAGTTTTGGAATGGATCCAGCTATCGAAGTTCAGTGGTGTAGCGGCAACTAACTACTTTAATTCAGTTTGAAGTTAGAGTAATTTAGCAAGAAGGGAATGTATCGCAAAGAGCTATTCAATCCCACACATACATTAGACAGCAAATGGACTGTACATTATTATTATATCATTTCAAATTTCTGTCAGTTGTGCTGTGGGAACAATTTTTTCATATAGAGTATTTAATTCTGGAAGCAATAGTCAGTGCTTAGTACTGGAAGGAAGTAGCAGTGGACAAAACCACCTACAGACCGGCAAATTTAGAACATCTCTAAATCCATCATCGGCTCCATTATTCACTACGTTTCAATTACACACCACAGACAACACCGACAGGGGCTTAACAGTGAATATGGAAATTAGTTTCTGGGGAGGTGAAGTTTACAGGCTTTGTTTGCACTTCGGATCTGGAGGCTGGCTGGGAGGAGCTACGTGGCAAGTGCCGCGCATGGCTGACGGCACCTGGGAGGCTCCTTGCTGTACGTCAGGGTGGCACACCAGGCACTCTGTGTCCAACCCTATTTTCTGGTGCCCTCTGGACACCGGCTCAAAACCTGCAGAGGATTTTTGCATACAACAGCAGATGCCTGCTCAGTCCCGGCTCTAAAATCTTATTTTCATTGCTGATTCTGCCCCGCGCTTTCCGTATAACTGTAGATAAGCTAGTGAGCAGCAGCACTCCCAGGCATAAAGTGACTGTAATAGCTGCTCAGTTCTCAAGGAAGCAATATTCAGCCGCATGTCTCCAGCCCGTGGAGACGTTTGTCTGAGAGTCACTGTATCAGTGAAGAGTACCACTAGATGAGACTTTTATGTATAGCCACATGCCTTCCCTTGGTGCTATTTCATTTAATTAATTAGGTCAGTTTTAATAACTGACTGCCTAACTCTGTTTTGTAAATTGGTACCGAGAAAGCAGTGGAAAGACGGCGTTAAGTGCGCACAAGCAGGACACAAGCACATTTCTGTGGGAGAAGGACAGCTTGAGTTGCAGCTGAATAAGAAATGGGAAAAAAAAAATACAGCCCGTCATAATGACAATGACAGTCTCCTCGTGCGTCCTCACCCCGCAGGAACGGGGAGGCAAAGGAGCGTGGACGGTGCAAGCCGCAGCAACCCCATCAGAGAGCGCACACACGCGGCAGCCCGCACGTGCCTGTGGCTTCCCAGCCACGCAGAGCGAGCCCACGGGAGGACAGCACTGCCTGACGAGACGGAGCTTGCGCCGACAGCCTTTCTCCCAAACTGATGCCGATCCTGGGGTGAAAGTGGCAGTTTTGTGGGATTTCTTCCGCAGTGACTGGAAGTGCTGGGCCAGCTGCCCCTCTCTTTTCCTCGATTTAGGAAAGAGTCACTTTTTGTTTAGGAATTAGTGCCTGGGACAGTTCTGGTTTTCTCTGTGGAGATGGGCTTTCTCTGTGCTACCCAAGCTGCTGGGTAAGGAACTGCAGCCCCCTCACAGCATAAACCAGCTCTGCCTAAGGAGGGAATGCTTGCACAGGGCCAAGTTTGCTAAATACTGATGCTGGAGAATCACTAGCACAAACATTTTCACCTTGACCTAATGCTCCACCCTTCTGGGCTCCTGAAATAGCTGTGATCTTGATTGATTCATGCACTTTATGCATGTTTGCTTTACAGCTGGAATGCAAGCAACAGATCTTTTGACTTTCAGACTTTCTTTGGAGGTTGATGCAGAATTTGGACAGAAACACAGTGGCCAGGGTGATTGAATCCATCAAGCATAACAACACGAAGAGATATCATGGGGATATGATGCAAACTTTCTCAGTTCAGTGATGAGGGCTGTCAGCAGAAGCCTCAAAATAAACGCTTGATTTGTTGAGACTGTGGGCTTTTTTTGGGCCTCTTTCCAGAAGTGAACATATACAATGGAAACAGTCAAGCAACCTCCAAAACTTTGCAAAGTCACGATACATGAACTGATGGTAAAAAATGTGAAGGCTGACTTAACAGAAGACAAATTAAAATGTTTGGAAAAATCATAATGGATACAGGAAAGAAAAAGTCACTCCCAGAAGGCAATACATCTAAATCAGCATAAAACCAGCAGTAGCCTTTTGTATTTTGTCTGGTGGTGCAACACCAGCTCAACGGAGTGTGAAGCATGACAACCCATCCGTGGCAACTGCAGGCCATCTTCATACCGCAGTTTGTATGCTCTAGTAGGAACGAGACTCAGTATCTCCCAAGTTACCATTGTACCGCAACTCTAGAGTAACCTCAGTGTTCAAGAAGAGACATCGAGTATGAAGCATGAAGTGAAGCTCCTTAAAATAAAGGCCAGATGAGATACTTACCCTAAAGCGGCAAGAGCCATTGAAATAATTGCTAGGTCCTTAACCTTTCAAGAAAAAATTAGCTGAACTGTAAAAAATGAAGGATTAAAAAGTGAGGTGGGGGGAGAGAGAGAAAACTAGGAAGAGAAATACGCTTTTAATTTGCAACCTGCTCTCTTCATCAGAATTACTTTAGGATAATCAGGCAGATGCGGATGTTTCCTGGAAGGTAATGCTTGAGTGGTGAAGGTAGAATGCGATGGTTGGATAAAACATGCTTGCAAATTTGACAGGTTACATTATCTTTTATTGACATCCGAACAGAACTGCCAGACTCTGGAGGCTTTATTTTTGCATCACCCTCTTTTTTTATGACATCTGCCATCTTTAGAAATTAAACAAACTTTTTATTGCTGAGTTTTAGCAGATTATCTCAAGCAGTCTTGACTGCTTCTTGGTAAATTGTGTGATATGTGGTGTGCTTCTGACTTTAACCTGCATTTTTTTCTCCTTCCCCCCCTTTTTTTTTTCTGTAAAATAATTCAAAATAATTTATGAAATTCACTCTGTGTTATAATCTAACTTTGATCGGGGGAGACAATACCAAGGCGAAATAGAAAAAGATGGATTATAGTTCCTACATTAATAGACTTGCAGCAAAAAAAACCCTTGCACTTTATGAAATGAGAAAGATAAGAACATGAATTAATAATGCTTTAACAGTGGTGGCACAAAATCCTTGAACGGTAATGCTCTAAAACTACTCATATTGATTTAAAATCTATATTTAAGACAGTTAGGTCTAGAAGTCCCCCTTCAGCCACATCAGATATAGATTTTCAATTTACAGGATTATTTTAAATCACAGTCTTTAATTCAGAAAATATCACATAATGCTTTCCATGTTTAAAAGTAAATTCCTTCCTTTCGCTCTCCAAATTTATGCTAGTTAAAGTTTAACAGTCACCATTGATAAATGCTTGTGCATGACCATGTGAAAGCAGAACTGTCACATGTCCCGCAGAAGCCTTGTCCCAGGTTGCATGGTTATAAGGCTTTGGAGTCTGGAATGAGGGAAATCCCACAGTGAATACAGATTAGAAGAAGATTGGGCTCATGGAGAGCTTAAGGTCACTGAGGGCCAAATTCTGCCTGAGGTGATGTGTACCTATTGAGTACGACAAGGGTTTGTGTTCATGCAAGGGCAGGGCTTGTCAAAAATGTTTTAGGAATAATAAACAGAGATTGATGTTCTTAAAAATAAAGTTAGACAATTCTTTGCTTTATGGTAAAGTAGCAGCAGCAAGAGAATTGATTATTGCTTTCTTGCATTCCAAAACAGTTCTTGAGGACTTTGCTGGAAGTGTGCACTGTTCATTTAAAGGGAAATGATTACAGCCTGCAGCTACATTAATGTGCTAATATGTAATTAGTACAGTGTCACCTTAAACACCAAATTAATTCACAGTGGTTAGGTAAATTGTAACACATACTCACATTTATTTTTCTATAAAATGACTGAATTTTTTAGTGGCCCCCAGCAAGACTGTCCTCTCCAAAGAATAAGGTGAACTGGTGTGGAACAGATGTGAAATTTAATTAGAAGAACAAAAGGGTATTTGTCACAAACTCAAAAATTGTAACAAAGAATGGGAGCTGGGAAAGAAAATTGATTCCAACAGTGGCAAGAAATGTCTCCCTTAACTAATAATAGTAATGGGCAGAGAAGGCAGTATCCAGATCCAAAGGAAAGTGCTAGTTTACATTTAATGGCTTGAAGATGAGGACAAATCACCCTGGCTCGAGTTCAAATTCACATTCTGTGGCTTCAGTATCCCTGTGATGTGTTTCTGGAACTGGAAAATAACCCCCTTCCCATTTTGGGTCCAGCTACGCCACCAAATTTTAAGGGTGTGTTTGGTGGTGGAAGTCAGAAGTCCTCTCAGACCTCCAGTTTAGAGGTTTGATTTGATGGCCAGGTCTGGAACGGCAGCTCCTCACCCTGGGGGAGGACCCCTTGGACACCTCTGTAGTCATATCAGCACATTATATCCATTCTTGCTCCTTATGCAAACCAGAGAAGTAATGACTGTCTGGCTAATGATATCGCCACTGATTGTTCCTGAACGGCTCACTGTGAAGATTATGCTGACCAGCTCAGCTGAGAGGCCAAATTTCAATGATCGTTCACTGCAGCTTGCCGTACCAGCTTCCCACTCACGTTGGAGGAGAGGGGAGTGAAACACCATGCAAGAGGTGATTTGCAAATCTCTCCCTTGCCCTCCATCCCATCAGTATTCATCATGACTCAAAGTTTATAGCCATGGAGTGAAAGATGATTGTACTGCCAGACTAGGGAAATGGTTCCTGAGGAATGAGCAGGTTTCCCATTTATCCATAAATTGACTTACCCCTGTTGGTAGTATAAAACAGGTAAAAGGATGCGTTGTATAGAGCAGGCTGCAGTGCTCTTTGAGACGTTGCACGGAGCAGACAATGAGACTGTTCCGGAGAGGCTTGTGAACTCAGAGTAACTTCTCTTGGAAACGCCTTCAGTGAACAAAACTGAGGAGACACGAAAGAAGGAAATATAGACTAATTAAGCAGAATCTTCTCTAACCCAAATGATTTTCATACTTTTTCCACAGGGCATCAGCAAATCTTTAAGGATGTAATTTCAGCTCTAACCTTGAATTTCCTTGCTGTAATAGGGATGGAGTGAATCTTTTAGCTTTATCTGAACATAATTTTTCTGTAAAAAGCAGATTAATTCTGGGTCCCAAGTTTCTAGTACTCTGTGTTTTGATTTCCTTTTAGTGCCTATGTAGGCACAGTTTAGGGAATTGGTAAGACAGATGGAGCTTGGCATGATTTTTTTTCACACTGAATGCAAAAATGGTTGGGGTTTTTTTTTACTATGCAGCTGAGATAAGAAAGGCAGGTGGCTGGAAATAACTAATTTGTAGATAAACTATATAATTCATAGCAAAAATCTCAGAATACATACACAAAAGGATTTGGGGGTTCTTCAAGTTGCAGATTAATGGCTGAAAACTGTTGTTGCACTCGTCATTAGACAACCTTAAAAGCCACGTTATTGTCAAAAATACTGACGGCATTCCTTTTGATGCGCTCATATGGAAAGATCTTGTAATTCTTAGCTTTGTCCTGTGCCTAATCTGAGCTGTGACTGGTTCAACTGTACTTTATACCATGTGAGATAAGTCTGGAAATGAACAAAGCTGATAGCTGTGAGCTTTATTTGAAGTAGATAGGAAAGTCTTAAAAAAAATTTAAAAATCTTTTGAACAGAAGTTTGACTTTTTAGAGCAAACAGCTTATGTAATTTACTAAATTCTGTTAATACGAGTACTTTCATCAGAGTGCCTGAACAGGCATTCAGTGGGTCATCTTCATAAAAATAGCAGCTAAGTACACTTCATTTCCTCTCCCACTTCTTCGGGTTTGTTTGGAGAAGCAAAAGTACCAAACGAAGTAGCGACAGCATAAAAGTGATATGTAGAGAGTCAGGGACAAGAAAAGCAATAAATCTGCCAAAGATATTTTGAACAGAGATAGCAATAATCTTGTCTTGTATACCTGGCTCCAAATTGCTGATCTTTATTGTAATGCACAGCAATGTACTATACTGGATTGACACTTATAAAAAAATAAAAATCTTTTCAAGCTCTCCCTCTCAAAACATTTCAGTTGGGAATGAACTGTAAGTCCACAAGGAAAAGAACACATACAAGTAAATACTGTGCTCATAAGAAATTCAACAACAGCTCTGAATATTTTCGCTAGCATTAATTTATGACTTGAGTTGAGCAAGCAGTAAAAAACATGCTGTCCTGTGAATATCCGCTTGGATTCATAAGTGAATTCCAGTTTAACTCTTTTAACCATTTCTAGGCGTTGTTTTCTGTGGATATTTGGCACGGAGCCTTATTAGCAGAAACTATGCTCAACAGTGCCCATTTTAAATTCCAAAGTTTGAATGTTTACCAAAGGTGATTTCTTGAGCTGCGTATCCACAGTGTCAGTTAGTTAATTAGACAACTAACCTCATCAGGAATAAGTTTTACATGGCTTATATAATTAAGAAATGCACTGTGATTTGCAAATGTTCACAACTCCTTACGAGTGATCTGCAGACCTGGAACTATTAATTATGAAGGCATTCATAAATAATTCTGCATAACAAATTTGGAAATGTTGTGATCCGTGTAAGGGCAATTTGCAAACAAGAAACAAAAGGCAGAATTTGTTTATACATGATTAGTTGCTAATTATTTGCTTAGCCTTATCTGCCACTGAAAAGAATAGGTGCTGGCAAAGTTGCCAAAGAAATGCTTTCAGTCCTCAAGTTCTTCTCCAAGGCTGGAAAGGCAGTAGGGCTAATTGGAACTGCCATGAGCTGGCGTGTCTTTGCTGAGGTCAGCCGAATGGCAGGTTTTAACTCTGGGTCTGAACTTGACCTTTCTGCCCCAGGTTGGCAGCTACTTGGGTCGTATTTCCATTTGCAATGTTGACAGTAGCAATAGCACACAGTGTTATCTGCGTGCTGTCCACAACCACCTGATTTCCATTCTTCTCCGCTTCTCTTCCGCAGATTGACGCATAGGTTGAATTCAAAAGTGCAGGAAAAGAGCTCTGCCTGCGAAAGGAGCCTGCACTCCAGAAGGTTTGCTCTAAACTATTGTGAGACCTCCGGCTACAACACAGGACATGGGAGCTTTTCTGAACCCTCGTGTCTTGTGTTGCAGCCAGAGGGGCACATCTTTTCAACCGAGACTGAGACAAGCAGAAGAAACCAACATGAAAGATGTGTAAAGAGAGAGTGAGAGACGGGTACGGGCGTGGGACTTCACTGAACATCTGAGAGAAGCAGACTCAGGAATGTGATCCTTGGCATTAGCCTTTGAAGCTTTCTCCTAGATCCAGAGGAGATGTCAGATTTCTGCCTGTTCTTGAATGCAGATTGAAAGATCTGAATCAGGTAGTAAAAGTTACTGGGCTTACAATGCCACTGGCATTGGTCTTTTTGTTTCTTTCTGCAAATTTGACTAGAATCACTGAATTAAACACTAAACGGTTTGCAAGTATCCCATGATCTGCCCTTTTGAAACTCAGCAGTTTTGTTTCTGTACTTCAGCAGCTGTAGGTGTGAGCTTTCAGTAGAAATAGAATTAAGTAGCCTCACATGTTTTGAGCAGAGAACATGCCTATGATTAGTATTGCATTTTTGTTGTTTCTCACTGTTTCTCAAATTTTTCACTTCTTCAGCAGCTGACTTCAGGGTGAGTCTCAGCTTGAGTCGGAGCTGCCACACAGCTTCTTTGTTTTGCTTAACTTTGCCACTTGTTTAAAACATCGCACGCCAGTATGTCCCATCTAATAAAGTATTAAAGTATACTCAACTGAAATCTTCCTTTTAATACTGCATTAGACTGGCTATACCGGGATATAATTTTTTTAATATCTGCATTAAAAATAAGTGTATGCCACTGAAATACCCAGAAGAGGACTCTGGATTTGTATTTTGAGTTGTTAAAATAACATGGGTGATTAAAAATGTTCTCATTCTGATCCTTCCGTTTTGACATCTTTTAGGAAGCTACAGAGACATGTCTCCTCATGTAGCAATAAACACGATTAAATATTGGGGTAAGATCTGAATAATTTAGAGTATGTTTCCAGACTGTCTATAATCATTGAGACTTTGCGCCATTCTGTGTTCATTGATTTCAGTGGCAATACACACAAAACAAAGCTCTGCTCTACAGATTAAGAATAGGAGGACCTGATCCTTGGACCATCACAAGGCAGATTTTTTTGAAGATTCCCTTTCCTGATAAATATTGTGGTTTTGCAGTCCATTTTAGATTGCTATTTCCCATGGGAAAAAATAAAAAGGTAGTTATAAGAAAGGTAAATAAGTATCTCACCTTCACTTCTCTGACCAGGCTTGGTGTTTCCCACACATTTTGTGTAGCTGTCATTTAAATGAGAGAGAGTGCTTTCATTCAGAAAGTGGCCTTCTGGGTCAGTACTCCTGGCTTAGTTTTCAGTGCCATTTACACTATTCGGTTTGTCCTCCAGATCTTTGGTGCAAGTCAGCAGAAAGAATTAGCAAAATAACCCATGGGAGACCGATGCTCCAGTGCCATCCATTGCCCTGTTAATTCCCATTGGGTTGAAAAGCCCAGTTGTTGGATCTCCATGTGTGTGTCTCTGCCTCCAGCATCTCTTACAATCTCAGGAGCATAAAACCTGATAATTTGAAAATTCTTGCTAGAGAAGCTCCATCTCTCAGTATTCTCAAATACAAGTCATGTTCAGACATTTTCTGAGGGAAAAGGGAGTCAAAGGGAGTCTCCCAGTCCCAGTGGAAGACCTTGGAGGAGACAACACTTCAGGAGAAAACAGGGACACATTCCCTTGGATAGAAGCGCAGAGGTCTGGGTATAAATCTCTGCAGTTGCACCAGTTTACTCCAGCCTAAGCATTTTATGTAGTGATTTTCCCCCTTTCTAAAGTATCCCGTATGGGCTAACAAAAATTCCAAGAGCTTTCTAAAATACTCAAAGTGAAGGATGTACTGCGGGTTTTTTTCAGTGATCTTTATTCAAATTCCTTGCTTCCTATTGCATACATTAAGTTTTGCACTAGAAATACAAAGCAAATGGTTCGACAGAAAAATATGGCTATACTGTGGGAGAGGGGTATTTTTTTTGCTCTGGAATCTACCAGCTAGACTGTACCAGTTGAGAAGATTTTTGCAAGTAGTTAGCCATCAGACTGTAGCCAAACCCCTAGTTTAAAGAAAAAAACCAGCAGTTAAGTATAGTTTAATTTTTTTTTTCCAGGAAGTATTGTTATTATAAACTGTAATTAGTGGTTTTAACTCGGCAATATTTCATTTCTCTTAA
This sequence comes from Haliaeetus leucocephalus, assembly GCF_000737465.1. NCBI lineage: Eukaryota > Metazoa > Chordata > Aves > Accipitriformes > Accipitridae > Haliaeetus > Haliaeetus leucocephalus. Next base: position 45,724 of record NW_010972673.1, read on the forward strand.
AGGAGAAAAAGCTTCCTAGCTGAGCATCTTTGTTAGAGCTGTCAGTGTCTGCATTCATAAAAGGAAAAGAGCTGTGATCGAAAACGGGTAATTTCTTGGCAGTTCAGATGCACACCCCGCCAATCAAGAAAGCCAAGGCCTCCTAATGATATTAAAATAACAGAAAATGGAATTTTGTCAAACATTCAGGTGTTTTTCAGAGACCCTATTTGCTCAAGTGAGAAGTTTATTTGTTGGCGATGGCTGAATACTTAATTACAGTAGCTGTGCTAAATAGCACTGCTGGCGCTTGAGATATATTTAGATTCAGCTCCCTCTGTCTCAGAAAACACAGCAATTAAAATGCAGCACTGTAACATAACGTAACTGATAATAGGTATAGGGCTGAGGAAGGTTTAAGATGTTGCCAAATCTGCTATGGAAACCATGGATGAGGCATGAAAATGGTGGGAGCTTTTTCTTCCTGTACTAGTCAGAGCCCTTACTCCACTTGCTGTCAGTGCAACATGCAGCAATACAGGGATTTTCAAGGGAATCCAAAGGAGTTAGGTGCCTCTGACAGTAATAATCGTTACAGCATCAGTCTTACTGTCTATAATTTATCTGCTTCACAAGATTTGCTTCAAATAATGAAACACAGCTTATTCCTGAACAGACCTGAAAGGCTCTTTCCTCTCTCCTCTCCTTTCACGAGGTGTACACATCCTTTGCGTCCTGAATTGGAGCATGCGATTCCCACCTGGTCTGGCTTCTTGCAAAGATCAGCGCAAGTCGACGCACTCATCCTAGCTCTCCCCATAGGGGCTCTGATTTCATCTTGTGTTCCCAGATGGTGATAGAGAAGGAGACTGAGTGTGGGACACAAAATCGAAAAGCTTATCCCAAGCATGCCTGAATCTTTTGTGATCTCATCTGTTCTCTGCTTCCCTCTTCTCCTCCTCCCCCTTCTCAGAGCACCCTCCGCCCCCTCTGATTTAACGAGCGCTGAAGTTGTTGAGCCCCATTAAAGCTCAGACCCTCAGACAGTCCCAGGAGAGAGCAGGTAGCAGAATGCAAGCTCTAATACGTAATTCCTGACTGTATTTTTAACACTGTCATGTCACGTGCAGGAAATCAGGCACAGTACATCTTGAAGGACAAAAAGTGGGAAGGCATTGTCTGCTCAGCACATACTGTTTGACTTTGCCAGAGGAAACCTGCTTTGCCACATGTATGGAAAAAGCCTGCACTCTTATGGGCTCCGAACTTTCCAGGAGTTGCATTAAAGAGATGTGGAAAAGAGATGTAATAAAGACGTATCCTTGTCCTCATTTAAGCTTTATTTATGCTTTAAAAGTCCCACACAGTTCACTGAAAGAGTTTCTCCATCCCTCTTCAAAATGTGAACTTATTGATTGTCAGAGCTCCATACTGACAGGATGAGGCACTGACTTAGCCTGTTTATCCATAAAACAGAGGCACTATATAAGTTGCTTTAGCCAGTGCGTTGCTTGGAAAGCAAAGGGGCTGCTCATATTTGCAGACTGATTCAGCCTGTGATCACTATGTAGAGCATGTGAACAAAAGTGGTAATTCACTCAAGCCACAAAAAGAATTTCTTATCTGTCATGTACAGCACCATTCTTTAAAGCTCCTTTCTTTCAGTATGTTTTTAAAATTGAATTATTACATGTATGGTGTACATGTCTTTGTTTCACTGAGAATTTAATTGACAAAAACCTCATTTTCGACTGAAAAAGACGGCTTTGCTGGAAGCATAATAATCCATGCACCATTAGCCTTGGTTATAGTCAAAAAGGAACAGTAAAAATGTCACCTTCTAGCTCAGGTCAGCTTCCTGAGTGGATCACAGGTGGTGTTTGTTCACTTTACTGACTAAAATAAATCTTATTTCTCTCGGCTGCAAGAACAATGCAGTTAATGGAGATTGAGGTGGGCTTCAGGCTGTGTCGCATGTATTCAGCAGAGATTAATTTAGTACTTTAATGAAGAATGTTTATCAGTAGTCATGATGCAGGGGAAACATCCATGAAGAGCCTTGGGTGAGCTTCCAGTAGTCGGGAAGGAGCGTCCCCGTAAATTAAACGGAGCCAAAGAGGCAGGGTGAGCATGGGGGTCTGCACTGTCGTCCTTGAATGGGGCCAGGCTGGGCAAGGCAGGCCAGTCAAGGGACATCCCTCTTCCCTGCAGGTGAAGGAAGGGAGCAAGGCAAGATCTGGCAGAGCGATCCCATAACTCTGACACAGGGTCGACTCAAAATCCCAGCGGGAGTGACGGGATGAGTCAGATCAGTGCCTGCGGCAGCAGGAAAACGGGGAGATTTCTTCCCTCTTCACCCTGGCCTGCATAGCTAGCTAACTGTGGGAGGACATTTTTCAAAGTCATCTACCTTTTTTAAAGGCAGAGTGGCTGTTGTGGCAGTACAAGCCCTGTCCTGAATGCTCCTGCCTCCTGCTGCTGGCCGACACCGTGGCAGCACCGGCCCCACTGCTTTTCTGCTTCTGACGCTTTTCTCCCCTGTTTCTGCTTTCCAAAGGTGAGGCAGAGCCAGCAGCAGTAGGGAGATCGGTGGGATTTCCTACGCGATGCCATTGATACATCTTTTCCTCACCGTCACCGTGCCAGAGGGGGTCTGTAGGTCATGCGGTGCAGCTGGAGCAGGAGGGAAGCGTGCTGGGATTAGGGCATCCACGGCACGGGAGCGGGCAAAGGCCCTCAGCACAGGTCATGCTGCTCTAAGGGGGCTGGGAGGGAGGAGGAAGGGGAGAAGACCCAGACCCACGGCCTCCAGGACTGCACTGCCTCCTCCTCCAAGAGTTTCCAGTTTGTACATGTACCAAGCTCTTGTTTGAGTATCAACTTTATGGTTGTTTGGAATGCCATTGGCCTTCAACATTCGATGCAGAAACGCAAAATGATGATGTCTGCTTTAATTAGAGAAGGAGGCTGTTTTGAATTCTGAAGCCAAGACAATCAGAAAAGGTTTGGAAAGGAGAATGGTGCAGAAAAGGGGACAAAAACAGTGCATGTGTGGGTGTGTGCAGGTGTACTCTCCAGATCACGGACTGAGGAGAGAAGAGGTGCAAACATTTGGGAGCTGATGCTACAGATGCCTGTTAGCCTCATGTTCATCCAGAGCAACTCCATCGACTTCTGCTGAGCCACCTGTCTTCCCACTAGAGTAATGGGTCATGAAACTTTGCTCCCCGTCTTTGCTGCACGAGCCATTTCAATTTTTCAGAAGAGTTGCAAACCTGCAAGCTGAACTTGAATGTCATTCACAAAAGCTGTCTCCTTCACCTCTCCCTCCCGTGTGGGCGTATCGCACCAGGTTACTCAGGCAGTGCTACAGTTCAGCGTTCTCTGTTTAAACTCATAATAAACACTGCAAAAGGTGAACACATTTCCTTCTACTATGCTAGCAAGGGAAAAGCAAGGAGTAGAAAAGGCACTGAGATGAAAGACGTAACTATAGGTGGACCGCATCCACCAGGTGATGAACAAACAATACCCAGAATAGATGGAAAATACTTTCAACACTGTGGCAGGGCAGGGCAGGCTTCTCCTAGAAACATCAAATCCAGCTGGCAGAAGTTTCCAAACTTTCCATGGTGTCAGCCTCCCCAGAATGACTCCATTGTACGTACCGGGGCAGTGCCAGGCAGGGAGCTGCAGGGTTCCCGTGGTAGCTCTCCAGCTGCATTCCTGCTGGAATTGAGCTGAACGTCCACCGGGCACCGGCTCACTGCAGCACGCTGCCCTGCAAGGTAGCGGATTTCAAGGCTAAATTGGTGGTAGCGATGTCCTCCCTACTCTGTCCCCACCGGCAGAAGCCCCTGCGTGCTGGGGACCACAGATTAGTCACTCTGCAGCCTGCGTCCCTTTTCCTCTGCCGGCGCGAGGTCGGAGAGAGGGGGGAAAGGAGGAGAAGAAATTGGTTATCGCTGCCAGCAGGTTGTCACCACCCAAAACGCTGCTCCCAAAGGGCTGCCCTTCTGTGCGGGTGCCTCTGCCCTCTGTGAGGACTGGGAATCAGACACTGGGGAAACTGGGTTGAGTGGAAGCAGCCACTTTTGAAGCGTTCGTGGGAAATGTAAACACTGGGCGTCTCTGCCAGGCTGTCTCCAAAGCCCTTTCTCCAGGCTTTTTTACTTGTGGATTTCCCCCTCCCACCCCCCTGAACGTATATGGGTTCATGCGAGATAAATTAACATTAACGCGGCCATTGTTAATCTGATCGCTTCCTTTTGCTTAATTTTGTCAATGTTCTAAAAAGAAAAACAAAATTCTCTTTCTTCCTGGACCTTGTATGGGCTCTGTCCGTAGCAGGAGGCCAGTGCTGAGGAAGCACCTGGAGCGTGCCAGGTCTTTTGCTTTTCGTTCAGCAGCGGACTCCAGTGTAACCAAGTTAGTTGCCCCAAACATTTTAACAGCAGTGTACTCTGCTGCACAGGCTAGGTAATATAGGAAGGGCTGAATACAGTAAGGGCTAAGAAAGGGCTTGCAAACTGTTTAAAGGGAGAGTCGATAATTCTTGTTATGTGCTGCCTCCTTCTCTGCAACAGATCCATCCACACATATTATAAGAACAGCTGAATCACCGCATTATAAATAGACTCACTACGTATTTTTTTCTCCCTGAAAATAATTTCAAACTGAACATGCCTACTCTATTCACTTTGAATTACTGCTCCTAAGAAAAGAGAAGAAGAGGACATTTTCTAACTCTTTCTACTTTCCCTATTAGTAGTCTGACTGTTAAAAGCCTCGACTGTTAGCCTTTGGGATGCAAACCTGCTCCCATTTAAGTCAATGTGAGTTTTATGATTGACTTAATTGGAAGTGAGATTGAGCCATTGGGCATGTGAGTGGCTTTGTGTAGAGCTTGAAAAAAAATAATAAAGGAGACTGAGGCAAAATGTAGTGCCGTTTTTTTCATCACAGCAATAACCCAGCTTTGCCCAGCCTGCCCATAGTCATGCTAAAAGGAAAGCCTAGCCTGAAAGGAAGCGCTCATAATATTATAGCTTAATTAGTTTATGGGAGAAAAATGCTGAAGGGGAGAGGAGCTCCCGTTGTTAAATATTTTACCATTGCAACACTGACTAATGTTGTCTGCTCGACGCTAAGTTAGCTGGAGTCCTTGCCCTGTTCCACTGCAGCCTGTCCAGGTTTCTGTGCTCCCTCCTCAAGCCGCGGTTTTGGTTTAATGACAGTCATGCTGGGCACCTCTGAAAGTACAGAAAACATTTCTTTTCTGTGTATCTAATTTGCCCATTATTAACATTATCCCCAATCTTTTAAGTAGCTGATTATTAAGCAAAGAAATAGCAATGAAGCAAGGAAAGAATGTGATAGGGAGATTTACTGTGTGGGAGGCAGAGATAAAATTAGATTTCTTTAAGCAATGTAGTACAGTTATTAGGAAGTTAGGCTAATTTTTCAAGGAGCTGTCACTTAAATAACCTCATCTTGTTATTCATGCTGAGGTATTTACTACAGAATTCTTTCCCCCAGGTCATCATTTTTTTTCCAGCAGCATAAGTTGGGAACTCAACAATTGTTTGCGTGCCCGAATAATGCAATGGCATGTTATGATAATGCAAATAGTAGATTATTAAAGGACATGATTTAAAAACACTCTGCTGGTTCTAGGGGAATTTGTTTGTTTGGCCTCTTTTAGCATTTTCACCATCTCCCTCCAAATTTTCCATCCAGTCTCTCAGCAGAGACAGCAGTAAATTTTTCCCACCTTGATTTGTTCTTAATGCTGTTTCTCATTATCTGCTGCCTTTTCTAAAGGTGCCCCAGCATCAATCCCACTGACTGCTAATAGCACCCCGTATCTCCACCACCACAGAGCTCTGAAGTGTATTTTCTCGATTGCTTCCTTTTTTCCCCAGCTCTATTTTGTTGCTCCCACCTCCATGTTGCTCCGAGTCCTGGCCTGTGTATGAATTAATCAGACTGACTTTTAGCCTAAACTATGGGCTCTTAGGAGCACGTGTAGCTCTTAACACAGAACGCATTTTCCAAGCCATGAACTGGGAGGTAGTCTCAAAGCGTTGGTGGGTTTGGCAGTCCCACAGTGCTTGGCAAAAATGTCCACTTTTATTCTCCTTTCAACAGTGTGTCTCCAGCTCTACTCCTCTGTTTTGTTGTGCTTTACAGGACTACCTCAGCATGTACTTCTCAGCACCAGTTTGCTGGCACACCGCGCTGAGCGCTCCTCCTGGCCTTTCCAGCGAACCAGGAGAGGTCTGCGTAAACCCATGCGGCTCTTTACTGCAGAGTCAACCCCTCAAGCCTAAAGGGGACTCTTAAGTCTTCTATAAATGGGGAGACTGGTGGACAACAGCAGGTTATTGTTTTTATGCCAGAGAACGTAATAAAGGGATTGAGGAGGGGGGAAGAAAGCATATACTTTTATCATGCTTTCATTATTTACGGTCTTAGCATAATCTCCTGCTGCTGGTGGTTTGCCAATAAAATGGGTCCTTCCTTTTTAGAGAGGACACTTTTTAATCATTGCCCTCTGCTGTGTAGTTGGCTGAGTATGACCTCACATGCCAAATGCTCGAGGTTTGCAAAAACAGTCAGCACACCATACAGAGCTGTGCTAGGCTGCTCACAGCATGCGTGATTTAATTTGAGCACAGAAAAGCAAGAGATATTGAAATGAAGATCATCTGAAGTCCCTCAAAAATGGCTAAGATTTGGGAGCCTCCTTAAAGTTGCAAATCCATGTATTGGTATTGGGGTATTGGCTGCTGATCTCCTGCATCAGAGCACACGTAGCTATTCCTCTAGGAGAACTTTGGGGAGGTTGGAGCTACTACAGATTTAATTTTTTCAACACTGCTTGTTTAAAATGAGGTAGATATGAACAAGAAGGTGACCAAAATGTGTCCTTAAAACATGGACTCAGTTCTAGTAGGGGAGAGGGAAGATCCTAATCAGCTACTGAGGCTGTTACCTCCAGAACAGCATCATATGGGAAGAATCAGCCTTTAAAGCAACCACTTTGATTAACAAAAATAGGTATAAAAAATGCTGAGAAAGCTCTGAGGTAAGATTGAAAAAGAGGAATATGACTGGTTGAGGCTGGGGTGGGATGCGGTGCATTTTTCAAAAAGCCAAGAACAGGACGAGATGAAAATAGGGTTATTGGGACATGTATTTGTCTCTGAAACTTCAGAGACTATGCAGTAATTAAGCAGCACAGAGGAACTTATTTTCAAGGCAGGTACAGAACTGGCGGAGCGCTAACAGAGACAGGGACAGCGTGCAAGCGATGGCCATGCAGCTCTTCTCACCTCTGCTGCTAGCCCTTGTGCCGCTCTAGGTCCACATGCTTCCTCCCTTCCTCCTTCCTCTCTTCTTCTCTCTCCTTCTCTCCTTTCTTTCTTTTTCTCTCTCCCTCGCTTTGAATGAGGTGAATACATGCTTTTTATTAGCGCTGATAGGTGAGGAAACAGGTTGACTATGCCTGGTAAATTTGCATGCCAAACTCACAGGACCATCAGGCTCCTCTCATTCTCAGAAGTATCTGTCCTTAAAAACATTTGTACCAGAAATGACGTTGTAAACAAGACAAGTGTCCCCAATGAGCGAATGAAGCTTTTCAGAATTAAGGTTTCAGTAATATACGTCAGCATTCAGTCACTTGTTTTCTTAACCTGATTCTGGGATTGTGCTTCTTCTAACAATAAACGTTACGTTCATTTTGTTTTTCTATAGGAAAAGAAAAGTGGGGGTAAGGAATTATAACTTGGGAGTGTGAGGACAGGCAGAAAGAGTGTAACTGGGACATGGGTTCAAGGCAGGATGTCTTGAAAACCTCTTTCTGATTTTTTTTCCTCTCTCTCGGTGACCTTGTCCAGTTCCTTGAGGCTTCTTTTGCTGCAGTACATGCGACTGTAGGACAGCAGGGCAAACTCCCTTCTCCATCCCCTAAGAACGAGAGACAGTTCTCCCCCAAGTCTCCGACACTCACACGCATGCATCCCTGCGCCGGACTCCACGTCGCACTGTCACCGGCGCGTCACCGGTCTCCTTCGCCTCCTTTGCCTGGCTCTCGCAGTCCTCCGGGTGCTGTGGGATTCCTTCCCCTGCCCCAGATTTTCCTTTGTGTCCCTACCCAACTCCCAAAGGCCAGACTTTCAAAACTTTGGGCTTAACTGTTCTGCCTTTCTCCCAGCTCTCTGTGAAATACGATTAGCACATATTTACCTAGCTGAGAGGCACATTGTGAGGCCTAATGAATGGCTCCCCAGTACCCGGTATGGTGTAAAAGCCTAGAAGAGCCTGATAAGGAGGTGAGCTTTACTTAATTAAGTTAACCTTCAGATTAATTGAGCTGCTTTCTAAAAAATGCAATGTGAGAGCTCGCAACTCCTGCAGGGCTCCGGTCTCGTTTCTGGGGCTGCGCTCATTAGATACAGCCAAACCCAGTATCTGTCAAAGGGTATGTACATTGCTGGGGGAGCATGCTGGTCCTCCCCGCTTATTTATGCTTTACAAAGTGTGAATTTCAGAAATAAATAGTTGATCTACTCTGCATGCAGCGAAACTTTGCCCAAGGCTGGGCTGGTGATTTTTTTTTCCGTGTGTCTGCTTGCGCCTTTGGATGGTGCCCACATGCTGCTATTTCAGTTCCTAACCTAGCAATTAACCAGCTACACGTATGTGCAGCAAGCGCACCGAACACAGCTGCCTCCCTGGTGAGTTCAAGGAAACTCAGGTGTCTCTTTCCCTCCTTTTATTGAATTGACCCTTTGCACATTATCCTGTAATTCTTTTTCTTTAGCAATTTATAGCTATAAAGGTATATCCTTTCAAACCCCTCTTCCCTCTCTTGACAGACTGCAATTTTTTATTATTTTTTTAAAATGACTAATTAGCCAGGGGCTTTGTGAACAAGCTGTTGGCTTTAGTGCCTCTCTTCAGGGCCCCTTCCCGTTCAAGTGTAAAAGACAGAGAGGTCACGCTAGCAGCGCGCAGCATAAATTCCCACCCCCATCGGAAATCTGTCACCCACCTCTTTAGCCCTTGACATGAAGAAAAGAAGCAATATCTGGGAGAATCTCTGTGGTGTGTTGTCTGACAGTCTGACATGCTAATGTTTCTCTCGCTGGGAAACAGCTGAAGAGGCAAGGGGCTTGCTGACTCCCTTCTCTTGCCATCCAGGGTCAAGCAGAAGGAGCCGCTGAGTGGGAAACTGGAGCTGGCACAGCCAGTAAGCTGTGCAGAAGCAGCCATAAATCCCCCCTGATGTACAGATGAAACTCAGTCAGCAGAAAGTTCTCTGAAGATGCTGGATACCAGCCTGGGTGGAAGAAGACAGAGGACAAACAGTGTCACCCGGTGCAGCTGGGGCAGAGGGGAAGAGAGCCCTCAAGGATGGGGGGTGAGATGCGGGGGGGTTCTTTTGTCTTCCTGGGGTGAAAAGGTGAACGGAGGCAGCAGGATTTTAGACAGGAGTACCTGGTGTCATCAGGAGCTGCTTCACATACAGTGGAGTCTTAGCTGTCATCTAAACCTCTCGGCTAATCAATAGTTTAAACATTAATTGAACATAGTTAACAAAAACTACTGTTTTTTTTTTTCCTGGGAAAAAATAGAATTCCACAGAATGATGACGACTTGCTTGCGAGTCGATTTGAGTATCTGTGGCTTTGGGATTGAATCTCAGAAAATGTAAGTCTTAAAAAAACAGATGTAAAATGGAAAAATAAATGTTTTACCTTTAAAGGAAAGATCTGTAGTCTAACCTAGCATAGGACTAATTTATGTATGCATATCTTTATGAATTTAAAGATTATTTCTTCCAGTTCATATCCATCATGCTTGTAAGATACAATTCAGGGGACAGAAAACATGTAAGCAAAGAAATAAACTTAAGCCATTTCTTATTTGTTGCTTTTGATCACTTCAGCTAGGAGGAAGAGTCCATAGAAAGAAATCTACCAGAAATATTTGCAGTGACACGGCTGACACTGCACACCCTGGGGTTTGGCTCAGGCAAGTGAGATATCCAGACAAATCACTTTTTCTTACTGGAGAAGAAAAAAAAAAAAAAGCATTTAAAAGTGTCATTTAATGCATTCCGTTGTGGTAGAAAGGCATTTTTTGTATGGGGGACTGCCGATATATTTCCTTACAGACAATGTACATCACTGTAAGCCACCCTGCCTGTTTTATTCTGTGTATCTGTCTATATAGCCACTTCCTATTCTAATTTAAGTTCAAGAAGCTGAACTTCCATAAAAAGATTTATTACGGGTGTGATGATTTCAGACTTTAAAAGGGAGCCACTGGTGATTTTTAAAAGATGAGATAAACTTTCAAATACATCAAATGTCTCGTTGGATGAAAGATTAAGATGAGCTTGATTTTATCCGGATTTTCTGCAGATGCCCAAATTAGCTTTCACACTGTCTGAAGGGACGTGGAGACCTGGGGTTTGCATTTGTGAATCTGAAGGCTGGGGCTGACTATCACTTGCTGTCTGAATGGGAAATTGGATTTTTTTTTTTTGGCTTTGGATACAGCCCAGATTTCTCTAGAAATATGCTCTTTTTTCCATCTGGAAATTTTGTCCAGACACAGTTTGGAGACTTTTTGGCTGTTTGTCAGGAGTTTCTGAGTGCTAAACAAAGCTTTCCAGGGGCACAACACTGTACCCTGCTGTGCTTCGCAGCTGGGGTGTGGGTATGCGGCTTGGTTTTTTGCTGCACGTGTGCCCGGGCAGCAGGCTGCAAGCCCTGGTTTAATCTCTGCTCGGAAACTGCTTCTTGAAGCCACCCTAGCTGGGACTGGACCCTGTTTCCCACTGCCTCTTCAAATGTATGGATGGCTGTGAATGCCAGCATGGGAAATACCCATGCTCCCCACAAAAAGAGAAACCGTCCGTTCCCATTTCTAGCCAAGATTAAGTGACAGCGTCACACGCAACTACAAACGGAAAGTATCCAGGAGAGAGTATGTGGTCTGTCACTCCCCCCTCAGTTCTCTGCTGCTAAATCAAAGCTGCCTCTGCAAAAAAACCCAGGCTACCAGGAACTTAAACGGGCAGGTCTAGAGAAAACCTAATCCCCCACTTGCTAATGCTTGCCGTTTAGTGGTAAGGTTTGTGATATCTGATGTTTTCCCCAATGCCCCAGTTCTTTGAGTCACACAGCTCGGTGAGAATTGTTTACTCAAATGTTAATTTCTAGAAGAAAACCTGAAGATGTGACCAGCGTCCTCCTTTCAGAATGAGAAGTGAAAAGAAAAAAGGGTTGAACTTACTGTTGTAAGCAGTCTCTAGATTTTTAAGTTAATTCCAAGCTTTTCTGAGATCCAGCTTGTAATTTTTTAAAGCGTAGCTGTGACAAAACTGCGTTACGATTATGCAGCACAGTGTAACGATGCTCAGGGCTTCCTACTGCCATCACTACCTCTTTCCCTTGCTAAGGCTGGCAGATCCTTTCTGCTTCTCCATCTCCTTCCTCCTGGGGTTACTCCAGCCCCCAGCTCCCCTTTTCCTTGCCTCTCCCAGACTTTCCTCCCTCCTCGCCACCTCCCTGTTCTCCTCCCAGTCACTGCGAGCACCCAGTGAGCACCAGCAGGGCTTTAGTCCCTCGGTTCCCTTCTCCTGTCCCCTCCATCGGAGTGGCACTTTCCCACCCCAGGCTCCTGGTGGCTTTCAGGGGTGTAGAAGACAGCGCGATAACCCGGCGCTTGCTGCCTCCTTCAAGTCAAACACAGACCTGGCAGAGGGCACTTTTGGCGGTGAGGGTCGCAGGGGTCCCTGGCACATCTGTAGCAGCTGGGGGGTTGCCATCGCAGGGGCTGTGCAGCCACAGCGAGAGGTATCAGAGGGTCACAACTCCCAAAATTGACCCTCTCAAGGTGAAGGCACCTTACGTGACCTACCTTAGCAAAGAGGAAGATACAGGAGAAACAGATGATGGTGGCAGTTGTATAAAAGGAACAGAAATGGGGAGGGAGAAAAAGGTTGGATTTCAGACCTAACGTTTTACAGTGTTTTACAATTTAGGCTTCATTTTTTATCCAGTCAAAGGCCAGTCTGTGGGGCTGTGATTGCTGCCCGTGGAAGGGGAGACAAGGGAGGCAGCTGCACAAGGAAACTTCTGTCCCTGGTGGCCTGCCTCCCTGGGCTCCCCTGACACTCAGTGGAAAAAGCTACACTCCTCTGCAGGGCAATTCAAAGCAGAAAATTAACTCCATGTTCTCCTTTTTTCGTCCAAGGCCAAAGTTCCCCTTTCTGAATAATGCCCTCCCTGTTTTTCTTAATGTGTTGCTTTGCTGGATTAAATGGGGCTCAGCATGTGAGTTGACGCGGACAACCATTGCTGAAAGTGTATAAAAGCTACATCTGCGAGGAACAATTGCAAAGAGCGCTGTCAAGCAGCTCCGCAGGCTGCTTTGGCTCAGAGTAGAGGAGGATTGGCAGTAAAGAGTGATGGCTTTATTTGTACACCAGTTTCAGGTGTAAACAACAACTGTTTTATGCAAAACCTTCTGTCCATAAAACTCTTGTCTTGCCTATGGAGCCATTTAGCAATCACCAAACCCTGTTCAGGTGCAGATGCTGTTTTTTATTCCGAAGAGATGTATGTATCTATTTCCTTTTGATAACTTACTGTTGCTACCAGCAGCTATCACCAACATCTGCTTGAAATAACTCTTCTGGCCTATTTCTCTCCCTTGCTATTCGTGTTCCCACTCCTACTGAATTTCCATGTAACCACGGGCAGTGTTGGCTTGTGGCGCTGGACTAACTGTGAGTCAAGTGTGAAAATGCGCCTGTACACAGGCAAGCAACAGTCAAGCATGCAATCAGGTGCAGCTGTAAAGGAAAATTAACTCTGTCTGTTGCCACCACAGGAGAGCCTCTGCTACTACTCAGGTGTAGCTCCCAGAGGTTGCTGAGGTGGTTGCTGATCATGTCTGGTTCCCAGGAATTCCTGTGGCTGGTGAAGCCAGGAGGCTTCATTCCCCATGGAAGCTTTACCTTTGTATTACTCTGCCCACCAAACCTCTTCTATGCAACTTTCCCAAATCACTCTGAGCCAAAGGCAACAGCTCCAAAAGGGTACTCAGCACTGGATGTGCAAGCCCTGCAGGACTTAATGGTGCTATTATGCAGGGCAGGAGTTTGCATTTCTGTTATGCATGCAGAAAGTGCCATCTCCACCAAGGCCCATTAAAGTCTTCCTATCTCCAGCTGATGCTAAATCTACCATTTAGAGTACTTGTGACCCTCTCAGAAATACAGCTTACCTCCTGGGCAATTTCCGTAAGTATCCAGGACTCACCAGAGATCATCAGTTCCCACTGGCAGCATGAAGCCCTTGAAGCAATGATGCAGAGTGGCTTGCAAATCTATCTCAGAGCAAAACATAAGAAGCCCAGGAAGAAGATTCCCAGGCTCTGCAGAGGTAAGCCCATGCTTACAGGCATTTCCAAGGGATACCAAAGCCAGGCACAGGCTACACAAATGACCGTGGGAGAATGAGGGCAACTTTGAGTGCTGGGAGCTCTGCGTTCAGCTACCAATTCAGAGTTGAGTTCAACTTGCTTTGGAGGAGGATCTGAATGCATGTCCAGGGTGAGGCATCCCACCCACCAGCCTGTTTGAGAATCTCCAAATCACATTTATTCACCTCCTTTAACCACATGAGGAAAAGATTGGCAGGGTGTTTCTACTGTTCCAGAGAGCGAGCTGATTGTCTGATTGCCTTTTCTTTCTGGCTGTCCCAAAAAAGACATAGGAAGGGTCTGAGCTCATTTAGCTCTGAGCAGCAGTTTTTTGAGGACCCTTCCCCATGCCACCTCACTCTCCCTTGAGTTAGGGGTCTAACCTGGAGCTTTCCATTCCCATATGTGGTCAGCGGCCACTGCACGGAGTGGAGCCCGGCCAGACGGAGCGTTGGCAGAGACTCCTTCAGTAATCCCCCGCAGTGAGAGGCTATTACCAGCCTTCTCCAGCTTCTGCTTTCTCCCCCTGGTCCTGCCCCCAAAGCCATTTGCTATTACCAGGCTGCTGTTGTCCCTGCAGCAAAACCAGCACGATGCATCTGAACACCCCCCAGGACAAGGTGGCTTCTTGTAAACCACATTTTTTTTAACTATGGTGTAAGCACCGATGCGGGTGAGGAGTGGGTACGCCATACCCTGTTGTTGGTTCTGCGAAGGTGACCACTAGCTGGAGTTGGATGGGGGAAACAGCATCTTACATGATCACAGCTTAAGCTAAGTGAATAGGAGGCAAAGCCCTACGTATCTCTGAGGTTTAAGCTTAAAGTGCTTTACAGGCTCCCGGGAAGCAAATTCTGTGGTGCTGTTGGCAAGTTTTATAGGTAAGTTTTTAATCCTTGTTCTGTTAATGAGGCAGCTAATGCACAGAGGGTGTGATCTTCCCCTCTGTTGTATGATGTACCATCAACCATGCGAAATGTCCCCAGACCAGAATAGCAACGTCTTACCTGCGCCTCTGGGGATGACACACGCACAGCAGGACACCTGGTGTTGGATAATGGAAGCCAGAGAAATGCAAAGCCTGCAGGGATCACACAGATTCTTGCTGATTTGTTTGGCGTGGGGTGCAGTCAGGAGTGATCTGCCTGGGGCCGTGGTGCAGTCTGTGCAACTCTGTCTGAAACCCATGAGCTGAACTCTGGTCTCTGACCCATGCTCCTGCCCTCAGGCTGGGCTCTGCTTCCCTTGGCACAAACAAGGGAGCTCAACAGGCTCCAGCATTGCATTTCCCCAAGAACCAAAAAAGTTAATGCTGGAAATGCTCTTTTTCGAAACATTTGTAATTGGCAGTTCCTGCCATGTATTAGCAGGCCAGTAAAATCTCTCTACATAAATTGTGTTGTAATTAGCGTGATTTGTTTAATGTCACCTTGTCTGGCTGTCTGAGAAACTGTCTCAAAATGTAAAAACACCACGTTTTTCAGTTGAGGGAGTGGAGTCTGACTGCACCAAGACAGTTTAATTTCTCTCTATTATTTTACACTGGCCTTTTCAAATCACTCAGGCTGGTGAACCTAAGCCAAGTTAATCAAGAATTCCCAGATGAGGAAAATTACAGCCATAAGACATAGTAACAACAAGCATAAAAATTTTCTTAATAAAGGTAATATCCTAATAATAATGAATGGGCATCTCATTCAGTACACAGGACAACCCAGTAAAAGCATCCTGATACCTCAAAAATACTTGGTACGTGTGCAAATAGGCCATTTAGGGGGGGAGCAATAGAAAGGGTGAGAGGAGAAAATAGTTTACTTGCTGGAAAGGGGCATTAGGGGCTGACCGACCTCCTTGGTGTCCCTCAGCTCCCGTGCTGGCCTCCCCGAGCTGCGCACCCTGGTCTAAAAGGCAAACAGGAGTGAGGGATGGCAATTTTCCCACCACGTGGCAACAAGGAGAGTAATAGGAAAGCAGTTGAGGGGCACTGGTAAGACTGGAGTGCAACTGGGGAGCAGCACTGTGGCTTCCCAGTGGGCTCCAATACATTAAAAAAGCCCCAGCTTGAATGTGGTCCCATTATTGTCCATCCGTGCCCAGAAAAAGCTCACGACAGGCACAGCAGGAGGAAAACCGACCAGGTTTTACACGCACCCGGATGTTCCAACCTGATAAAATGACTCTTATCTTCCCCATCCCATAAACATTACCAGCAATCTGAGAAACAGAAAAAAAAAAAAATAAAGATCAGGGAGACTTTTCAAGCATGAGAAATGTATCAGAGGGAGAAAGGTGCAGAAGGAGCACTGAATGCCCAGCTCAGCACCAGCATTTTTCAACTTTAATCTTTCTTCCAAATGTTCTGCTTTTATTCCAACTAATTGAACAAATGTCTTAAAATTCACAACACAAACTGAATTTGATTAAATCTAACTTGGTTCATATGATAAAGCACTGCAGTTAGAATGCAGCTACAAAAATACATTATGCTAGGACAAATAAGTACAGTTAACTTCAATAAGAGCAGAGGTAAATTGCTTTTCGCACGAGATGTGCAATTTTACCTCAGTACAGCTTTAATCAAAGTAAAATATTACAGGGCAAGGGGAAAAAAAACTCCTCACAATGTAACATTTTGTCTACTAACCGCTCAGTAAAACTTCAGGTTTAAATTGCTAAATAAAGCCAAGGCTGTACGTTATCTGTCCCCAGTTAGTACGTAAACAACTAAGTTAAGGCAATATCTGGCTATGAACTAATTTATAACAGATCAAAACCCACAGATAGTCAATGTTAATGTAAGCTGTCCATCAGAAGTTTGTCTGCCACCAAAACTTTCACTGGAAGGGAAGAATGGAACTAAATACAGGTGTTTAAATGGAGTTTGCATTCACACTTATGCCAGTGTTTTCACAGCTGAATGAAAGAGAATGTAAATTAAGCATAGCTAATAAATTAGATAGAAAGCATTAACCTTGCTTTTGTGGGAAGGAATCTTGCTGTTTGCTCTTCAGCAGTCCGTAGCTGATGTTATGTTACCAAGACTGGGTGCTTCAAATTCCTGCTTATGGCTGGTTGCAACCTGTTGGGAAAGCACCGACAAGGCAGCTTCCCACAGAGCCTGGAAAGGGTTTCACGCTCCCGTATTTCTGTGCGCTACGGGAATGTACTGCCTAACACACAGTCAGGGGGTGACCCAGACTCTCCAGCGGGACACCTGCCCATATTAAATGAGGATGACACACAAGACGCAGGTTTTCTCGTTCACTGCAAGACTCCTTTGGCTCCAGCACACCCTCTCTTTGAAGGTTTCCTCCTTAGCTTGCCAGCTGGGCACCACAACCAGCCAGTGTACCTGTAGAAGAGGAAAAAACACTGGAGGGTAGAGGTCATCAAACCTTGTGCTGGTGAATTAGCAAGCTGCAGGCTTTTGAGACCAAACACAAAACCCCCAAACCTATACATCTGTCCGCCCTGGAGGAAACTGAGGGAAGTTTTGTGACACAGTTCGTGATCCATATAGTGCCGCCCGATTGTGTGGGGAGAGCTGAACTCGCTTCAGACCTGAGCAGGGGTTGTGCAAGGATCAGAGATGCTTGCTGCCCTTGTCGCTGCGGTCAGTGTAACCCTCCTGGCCCCCGGCCCCCAGTCCAACTGGGGGAGGGCACGGCGGGTCTGTTTCAGCCACCAGTTCTGAGAGGACCTGCGTTGTGGGTGATGCAGCAACCTGGAGAGCCACCAGAAATGCCTTGAGGAACCTAGAAAGGTAGTTCTCCACCACACTGTGTCAGCTGCAGTAAGAATAAACTAAAGCACATGTGCAAAGCCCGGAGTTCAGTTAAATGTTTGGTAGAGGCAGAGATGAGAATTCATTACGTAGAAGGCAGTCTGGAGAGTTTAGCACCAAGGACCACATACAATCATTTCTCAGAAGACGTAAGGGGCTTGTTGTCTCATCATTCAGCGTGCTTTTTGCTGATTATACAGCCAAAAACATGGCCTGGATTTTACGTGAGAATTTTAGCTTCTTGCAGGCAAGAAAAGGAGGGACACGACACCCTCCAGTCTCTGCAAGTACAAAACTTTTTTGCACCGAAACTAATTCTGTTGTGATGGAAAGGTGATGCGTGCTCTCAGGCATCATTCGCGCTCAACACAGAGCTCAGGGGAGACCTTTGGGTGGCCTAACTTTGGGCACCTAGCTTTCAGCCTGAGGTGTAAGGCTGGTTTGGCTTTGGAGCCGGTGTAGAGAGCCAGGCAATTCCTTCTAGGAGGGTTTCACAGCACTGAGGGTAGGCTCCTGTGCTGGGTCACTTGGCCAGCCAGAAACTCCAGCCTGGGAATCGGGCATCCTCCTGGGCAGATGGAGGATACGGAGGTGTGAACAAGCCGGTGCCTCCCACTACAGAGAAGTCCTCAGTAGCTGGTGTAAACCAGGGCTTACAGCCTTGCCAACAGACTACTGAATCTCCTTCATTACGGATGGCTAGCTTCGGAAAGAAAAGACGTAGGGAAAAGGTGATGAGTAGTCCCTTTGCAGAGGTAGGTGAACAGCTCAGCTTACCTCTAACCATCTCCCAAAGCCATGGCATAGGCCTGGGGACCCTGGAAGCCAAACCGACTCCAGGGGTGGCCTGAGATGAGGTCAGCCCACCTGAGAAGGTAGGAGAGCACCGAGGGGAAATACAGCAGATTTCTGCTTTGGAGGAGCCTCTCTCCCTCCTTTGGGATGGACCTAGCACCTCTCCATATGACCGCTCATTTCACAGGGAGCCCTGGATCAGTTCCGAGGAGGGAAATGGCGTGCAGAGGTTCGTGGGTGGTAAAGGCTGAAAGCCAACTTGTTTTCTCTGTCTTCCTTCTCCTCTTCCCTGCAGCTGCATCCCTGGCACATTGCAAAGCACAGCCCCTGCCTCCCTGTGCCTGAAGTCCAGTAGTGAGGGGAGATAGGAGCTGCAGGAAAAGCAGGGTCTTCTGGTGCCTCTGGGACACTGACCGTGGCCCCTTGGGCATGATCTCTGCTACCTGTACCTGGCCAGTACCTTATCTTGAGGCAGGAATGCCTCCCATGCTGAGGGAAGCGTTCTCGCACAAGGACTTGGACTCATGCTTGAACATCCCACCTTGCTTCTACTATTTTTGGAGACCGTCTAAAGGAGTGAAGCATGTGTATCTGACTCCAGCTGAAATTCAGCAAATCTCACTCGTCTTCAGAAAATGTGTCGTTGTGGCTGTGGGATAATTTTTAATCCACCACATCCAATGACCCAGATACTTCTCATGTCAGGACCGGGAGGTCTTGAGTGCAGAGGTGGATGTAGCACCTCCTCCTCCTCCTCCTCAGCCACCTTCCTTCAGCAAAGGATCTAGCATCTCTGTCTCTTGGGGATCCACCAAGGTTTTCTGCTCCATGCTTTCAGCTGTGATTTTATTCACGTCCTTCCTATTAGACCCAGAAAGTCAATTTTTCTCTTTCCATCCCCTCAGTTTTATTAGCGCACAAGTGTGTCGGTTGCACAGAGCCTCGCAAGTGGTGGGATTTAACTGGGAGCATTTCATCTGGCCAGATCAGAATCTACCTCTTCTTGACTGCACACATATCACTGCCTCAAAATGCACTACTTCATGTAATTTTGATTCTGTCAGTAAAAGCTGCACTGAAAATCTCATCTGGGCTTGTTAGTGATATATTGACTTAAAATACCTGGTTTAAAGAAGGCTAGGAAAACAAAGCAGGAAAAACTCACATCTCCCAGTGAAAGCCAGTCCTTTCAAGAGAGAATGAGCAATTTGGGGAATGCAGGTGTTTTCAGTCCAAGGGAGATAGATATTGTATATATCAACAAAGCCAAAATATTTCTGGATTATGTAGTCTTAATAATTCAGTTTTTAGTAGGTGTAGCTAGTGCCACAGTCTGAAACCACATCAGTAAAAACTGATCACTCACCTCAAGCTGTCTATAACCAGGTCTTTGCTGCAGCCCACAAACGGTTTAAGCTCTGTCAGTTGAAAAAGAACTTCTTAGAAGATTTCCCCAGTGCAGGCAGGCTTGAAGAAGAAAAGAGTCTATTGCAATTCACGTAAGTGAAAAACACATGACATTAAGTTGCTTCCCGGAGCCGTTGCTAAATGAACAATGGATGAACAACGTCAGTGACACCCCCCCTTGCCCTTAACTCAGGCACAAGAAAAAACCACCCGTGGTTGAAGGTTTCAGTCAGCCTGGTGTGAAACTTCCCAACCGGAGGAGTCCCAGGCAGAAAGAGGTATCTGCCACTGCTTTATATGCAGATTACTTTCCCCATGACCACTCACTCCCCTGTAAATTTTTTCTGCTCTGCAGATTTACACACTAAAAATATGTAATAGGGAAGGAATATAAACTCTCACTTTGTGGTATCGCTGACTCACATATTGCAGCTCAGCAGTCATGGGCAGCATCCAGCATTAACGCTCAAAGGGAGCTGCCATATTTATGACTTCTCCAGCCTCACAAGAGCAAGGAAGGCTGGCGAACAGTGATTGAAGCACAGCTGAATGAAATGCATAATATAAAGAGTGCAAAAATAAAATATTTTTCGAGTCTGAATTCCGAAAGAAATGAGGTTTATGCAACCTTGCTTGTCTGGGTGAGGACGTGTGTGTGTGGCAGGTTGCTCCTTCCGCAAACCCCACACCAGAGTTTGATCCCGCTGACTTGCTGCCAGTGACTTTTGGGAGGGGGGTCAGCAGTCTTGGAGGCAACTCAGTTTATTCGTGCTGGATGGAAAGAGATGCTTACGCCTCACAGGCAGAAAGGCTAATAGACTCACCTGTTATTAGGCACCAGTCTACAAAGAGAGGGCAGAGGTTTTTGAAAACTGCACCCGCTCGTTCTGCAGCCCACAGAAGTTCCCCTCCATGGCTTAAACTGGCTATTGCCAGGCTGAAATAAAATCTCTGTGTCTATTTCAAATGCCTTTGCCAGCTTCTTCAGAAAAAAAAAAACATTTCTGACGTGCAGGCCACCTGGGAAGAGGTGGCTACAGTCACGGAGTCTGACCCGGCCACCCTCTGGTTTCTCCGAAACTATCTGCAGATGCAGAAGCTCCTCCATGGGAGGAAGGCTGCCATCACCCAGCCCAGGCTTTGCCGAGGCCGTTACACATCACGCGGGGGAATCGTCTTTTCTCTGACCAGATGACACAGGCAGCACTCAACACGGCGCGCGCCGCTTCTTGCGAATGACGCCAGTGCACATGCAATGTGAAGCAGGTGCTTGACTCTAAAGTACCCGTTCTTTAATTTGCGGTGGCGAAGTTCAGGCTCCTCAGTAAGCAGAGAAAGCGAACGTCGCCGCATCTGCAAGCTGGACAAATGGCATTGGAAAGGTTTTCCAAGCCGTGCTCTGCCACGTAGCGAATGAGGTTTGCGTTTCACAGACCCATAACCGGCAAAATTGGGTTTCGGGAGGAGGGAGAATTTTTCGAAAATCTACAATTAGAGGACTGCTTCGCAAGATTTGCAATTTTATACATATCCAAATGGCACTGCTTCCATTAAGAAGATCCCCAAATATGCTGATTTCCACAGTAAGCAAAGAAATACATAATAATGAAGGCAATGACATCAAAGACAGTCAATTACCTGTGTTTATAACTAATGTGATTGTGGTGCAGCAGTGATAAGTGGATATTCACTGCTTCTTATTGCAAATGATAGCAGTGCTCAGGTTTTTGCATCCATGTTTGTAACATAATAAGAGGGGACAATTTTCAAAACAGTGGCTAATATCAAATGCCTCCATCCAGAGAAGGCTGTGAGAACACTGTCTGATGTTCAGAGGTGAAAAAGCATGAGCAGCTTTCATTCCATCACTTTGAAAATCAGATCACTTGCTCGGGGACTGCTGTGATTGATAATGCCAGTGCTTGCTTCAGAAATGTCCATGCTCACACCTCTGTGAAAAATATCCATAACAGTAGTCCAGGACTAGGAAAGAAGTTTTGGCCTACGGTGCATCTGAACAAAGTGGAGCTCACACTGGGGTACTGATTATTTCAGGTCTGTGGAATTGAAGAAAGCCCTCTCTCCCCACACGCAGTATCAGCTTTCACTCAAAAAACCTCCCAAACAGTAAAAACTTTTGACTTGATTGCAGCCGCTAAAGCAAGATTAAGCATATAACCAATGTGTAAACTGAGATCCCTTTGACTCTGAAGAGAGCCTGAAGCAATGATTCAAAACTACGTGAACTTTCAACTTCAGCTCGCTCAGGGCTGTGGGCTCTTCAGTTGTGAAGCTGTGTTTTTTCAAGCGTTTTTTTTTTTTTTTTTTGCTACAGGGTTCATTATTTTGCAGAAGATGGGTCTTTCTGCCCTGCAGGGATCTATCTATCACCGCTTACTCTATGCATCTTCTCCACATGGAAGAAGTAATTGGATTGTACTTTCTGCACACGACCAAGACAGCAGGGAAACCCAGAGCTGTAGGCTGGAGAACTAAGCTTTCTAGAGGGTAGGGAAGCATTTGATGCCTAAGAAAACTAAATGGCTGAGTCTAACCACAAGATCTTTCCTTTCTTTCCACGGAGGAGCTGGGACATGCTCAGCTGCACTCACCAGACTGCACTGGAATTTGGGAAGGTCTGTGAAGCCTTTAGGGAGCAGTGAAAAATGTAACCACACAAATAATCCCTGCCAAAAACCAGCTCAGGGGCATTAAATGTCTGTGACTATATGAAACAATAAGCTGTGCTATGGGATGCTAACTGTTAGGGACATTTCTTAACATGATGATACAGAGGCATTACTGCAAAATATAGTGCTGTTTTCACAATGTTAGGGCCTCCGTGTGCTACCACATAGCTGGGGTATATGATTATGCAGGAGCAATTGCAACCCTTCAGCCCAGAAAGAAAGAAAAAAAAAAAGTAGTTATTTCATACATTTCCAGACAGGGTTGTATTTATTATTATGCCCTTACAAAATGCCATGTCGTAACCTTAAATGTTGTGCTGTTTCTTTGTTCCTAAAGACACTGGAATCTGACATTATCATGTTCCTTGGAGTGATTTGGGGAAAGCGATGAGATTGCCAAGACTTCATGCTGTAAGTCTTTAAGAGTTTAGCAGTTTTATTCTTTTCCTTCAAATGAATGCCTGCTTGTCATTATCAGCCCTCCACTGCTTGTCCCCCCCCTCCACCCCCTTAGATCCAAGCTTAAAAAAAGAAGCTATTTGGAGCTTGACGTGTTGCTTGTAGCTATGTTAGAGAAACTGTACTATTCTGGGAGCACTCAAGCTTCTCCAAACAGCTCTTCCAGCTGTAACATCATGCATCGTTTTCATTTCAGCCGCAAGAACTTTCATTGGTCTCCTACCAAGCCCCACCAGCAAAACCCCAAGTGCTGGCACAAAAGTCCGTGCCTTGAGAAAGCCCCCACCTAGGCTTTGCCATGTTAGACTTGCCTGAGGACTGCTTTGCACAGGGAAGGGTCTGCGATACACCAGAAGGGCACCCCAAAACTTGTGCTCAGCAGCAGCGGCAGGGTTTCTTAGGCAGGCCGATTTGTGCATTTTTCCTCAATAAATATCTGTATCAACCTTGACTGAAATGAAGCACCGACACACAGGGAAAACTGCTATTATTTTCCACTTACAAAGAACACAAATCTGCATGATGAGCCAAATTCTCCTATTGCAAAGATTATTTGTCACGTGAAACAGCTAGAGCAGCAGAAAGAAGCTGTTCCTGGAATTTACAAGGAAAAAGTTTGTTCTTTACAGCAGTGGAACACCACCATTGTCCCACTCAGCATATTAACATTCACAGTAAAAGATGGCAGTTGCAAAAATGTGGGTGAGTATGATCAAGTCAGTAATTCTTAAACAGTTTTGGAGTGTGCTAGCTGATATTTTGGAATAATAACGGACAGTGTACAACGTTCTGAGTTGTCAGAGTGTCTGAGGGGGCAGATTCAAAGGTCTGCATCACTTAATGCCTCCCAAACCCCAGCTGAGTAGAAGATGAACAAACAAGACAACCCAGGGTGTTGTGCTTACAAGTCGGATGAGTTATGTTTTGTTTTCTTTTTTCTTTTTTAAGCAAATCCATAATTTAAATGCTGCTGCGATGGAAAACTAGAATTACACAGTACCATACACAGATCTCCTACGGATAGTATGAGTTGGCACATATGTGCGTGTGTGTATTTGTGTTGTAATTTAAAACATAACATCATCCCAAGCTGCAAAAGCTTAGGGACCTTCTCTGAGAGAAAGTCTTCACCTCAGAAAGAGGACCCGTGGTAATGAACATCAATGTGGCAGCCAGAAATAGCATTTAAACCTATACCAGCAAGGTATGGCCCATCAAAGAAGTTAAACTGATCTTCCTGCCTTCCATCCCAAACATCGCTGCTCCAAGACCAGCCTCCCTTCCCCTGTGCTGACAACTACACGGTGTTTCTTGTCCCCATCAGCATACACTGCATTCCGTCTTTGCGACCACCCTCCCTTCTCCACCTCCACACATCTGAGCTACAGTCGAAGGTTTGGACTAACAGGAGCAGAATTTTGCACGGGCAGTGATGCCGTGAAATACAGTGAAACCAAAGAAACGCAGACCTTTAGCTTGTGAGCAGCCACAGGCACTGGGATTTCAATATGCAGTACGACTGAGGCTAAACTTGGTATCATAACAAAGCATGGGTCTAAATAAAAACTGCCTTAAACTCCCAGGAAGCGTGCTGCTTCTCTGCGATGACAGTTGTTAGAGAGTAGCTCTCCTACAGAAACAACCATATCAAATATAGCGTGCTGGAGTAAATGGAAGAGGCAATGCTGGTAGAAAACAAAAAACGTTTTGCTTGCTCTCTGAATGCAACCCTATTTCCGCAAGAGGCCGCGGATGCCATATCTGAAGGTATTTGTCCCTCTGGCTCTGTGATTCCCTCAATTATTAATACAACACAGCCATTTTCAGAAGCTCCAGGTCTTTCCTGACGCAGCGAGTCTTGATTTATTCACGCAGTGTATTCATGCAGGCAGCAAGATGCAACTAGGAGAGGAAGCAGCCAAACCCAGTAATACAGACATTTGTCCACTTTACCACGACGGCGTATTTTCTGGCAACTTCTCTGCTGCCTCATTCCTCTTGCTCCGCTCAGGATGGCACGCTGCTGCTGTGACCTGCAGGAGCTTTGCAGGCACGTACAAGCTGCGGGACCTGGAAGCCAGCAAAGTGGCGACCTTGCCTGGAAGCCTAGACACACCAAAGCCGAAGGCAAAGCTCCCCCTGCCCTCGGGTAGGGCCCGATTTTCACCTGAGGGTTTCAAAGGACAGCACGCAACGGTCCTTGCAAGGGAGCCTCTAGGAAGATTCATTCCTTGGCCTTTTTAGTCCACACAGGCTTCTTCCTCTGCATCTTCTTTTTTGGTGCTTTTTTAAATGTTGTTGTGTTTGGAGCCATTAGAACTTCAGCACACAAAGCAGAACTCAGCAAAACCCCTTCTATGTAAGTACAAAACCCTAGGTAGAAATGGTTTCGATTGAAGCCAGGCCAGCTTTCACCTGCCTCGATCCATAATCCTTTCAGCTACCCCGAGGAGCGATCTCGTGGGAAAATGCTGCAACCGGCTGAGCCTGGTGCAGCTTCTTGGCAAGCCAGATGAAAACACAGCCACGCTGCTAAACGCTGCTGCTGGGCTGTGAGAGGGATAAGATGTCCGAGTGCTTTTGCATCCTCACAGAGTAAGTGTTTCCATGCTGTAAAATGTGGGTCTCGCTTGCTATGGGGCAGGAATGGGAACTGCTGCCTTGGTGAGCAATACCTTCCCCAGTGACCCTTGCTATAACAGACCCCTAAGGGTGCCAGCGGGAGTTTTGCCTAAATAAAAACTAGTCTTCGGACTGCTACAAAACAGGAGATGTCCTAGGGGAGTTTGCATGCCTCTGAGTGACGGCTGGGCAGCCCAGGTCGCCTGTGGCCACTAGCACTGCGGAGTTCGCCTGATGCTTAAAACATAATCAACAGTCTAGGCTATAAGCCCGCACTATTTCATTTTAAAATTAAAGTCATCTTCTGAGTAATAGGAGCACATTCACACTTGGAAACCATAAAGCACTTAGCATCTTTTCTGATTTCAGTGCTAGAAAAAAGAAGGGGACAAAGCGCCAGGAAATATTGTTTCTTGGCTGAACTCTTGTAGACCAAGTTTCAGTCCAGAGTGTTGTTTTTTTTTTTGCGTGACTCAGTGGTAAATAGCTGAACAAAGAGCTTTATGAGATAGAGGCAATAATGTAAAAAGCGTTTAACTCTAGCTGTGCTGGTGGTGGTTTTGGAAACTTCTGGCATCTTTTCTTTCTCACAGCAGTGCTTGTAAGTGGATTGAAATCTTCCTCAGGGATTTCTGTAAAAAAACTGGGTAAAAATTTAAGTGGTTTGTAATCTCTATGGGAAGACTTAGTATCAGGTAGAGTAGATAATTTGAATTACTTAGAGCAATCATGCTTTTGAAAGCTTTACTTCATTCTTGTGAAAACTAGTTTGTAGCAAAATTACCTGCCAAAAGCTTCTTTGCATGCTCCCCTAATGAACTTGTGATTTACATGTAGTTTGTAGATATGACTTCTCTCTCCTAATGTAGTTTTCTTCCATTTATTCAAGGCAGATTTCTGTTTTAGGGGGAAATATTATGTAGTGTGGATAGCCACTGTGGAGGAATTACTGCAAATATCTCATTTGTAATGCTTTTGTTCTTCCACTCAGAAATCCCGCATCTCACTCCTCCATGGAGGAGACAATATTGTGTTTGACTTGTTACAAAGCCTAAAGCGTTCTTAAGGTTGACTGCAACTAATCACTAAAATATGCCTTCTCATTTCAGAACTGTTGTGACTCTTCAACACGGGAAAAGTGTTTCCAACTTCAAAATCTATTTCATGTCTAATGTGTTTTCTTCCCCAAAGGTTGGGTCTGGGTCTGTGTGCCTCCCTCATCAGCCTGCCCATTAATGTTATCAAGACTAAGGACATGAGGAGGATGAGGCCACCAGTGCCTGACAGTGAAAGCACGATAGTACAAGGCTTGAAACCAAAAGTGACCAGATTTCAGACAAAGAATGAGTAAGGAAGCTGCTGAGGTCTCCACACAGGTGTCTGACATCAGTCCCACCAAGGCAGATGTGAAACTGTCTCACAACTCAGCCTCTTCTCCCCGATCCCTGAGGATGCAGCTTCCACCACAACACATCCCATCTTTGCCCCTCCAGGTAAGACTGCGATATCAGTATGAGAGTTGGGCAATTTTTGTCCTCTTTTGACATACAGTAACATTGCTATTCTTCCCATTCTGATTTTTTTTTTTGTCATGACAGCTACCACACTCAAATATCTGTGATACAATTTATTTACATAGTGTTTTCAGATTGTACATGACTATGGGCTGGAATGAGTAGTTTATTGAAGGATAATGCTGGAGAAAGAGATGTCAGATACTGTGCTGTTGTTCGGAAAACTGACCACTAATCTAATGTTGTTTTCCAACAAGCCACTCTAAGCTACAGGATGGAATAAAAGTAATCTCAAAAAAAATTAGTGAAATAAACTTCTGCTTCAGGGCATAAACAAGCTTTATAAAAGGTTGGGATAGGAATAATATCCCCTTCTGACACATTACTTTATAATTACAGAATATGAGACTGCTTGCATCTTTCTCTGAGGGGGTCTAGTGCTGGCACTTTTAGATACTATGTAAGTAATTTTTAAAATTTATAGATCCTTCAACTTCTTTCAGTGGAAATACAGGCTTTCAAGGACATTTTACACAGGTCAATTGCTATGTAGAGACCAAGAACTTCATTTCCTCAATCACATTTCATGACCACATTAGAAGTAGTCCACAGATGCCATGGGACCGATGAACCACATGATGAAAACCACAAGACAACTCAGATCAGGAATCAGATTCTATCTGACAGTTTTCTAACACCTGATGTCTTTAAATCAAGGCTGCATTCTTTTTTTTTTTTTTTCTTGCAGAATACATGCTTCAATTCAGCTAGCAAATAGGAGCTTGAGAAAAGAACTTGAAAGTCTGTGGCAGGCCTATAAGGACTGATGTACAACATGACTGTAATGTTTAATTCTAGACTGAAAAAAATCAATGAATCTACAAAGTTCCATATTTTTAAGAAAACTAAGACATAAATCTACAGCCATGTTGGCAAACGATGTGCAGACTTCTCCTGGGGAATATTGGCAAAGAAGCCCCACACCTGTGGGAAGGTTGTTCCCAGGATGATGTCCCCTCCATGTTTCACAAAGGAATTTTCTCCTTCACTGCTCGGCTGAGAGTTTTTAGCAATTGCCTCCCATTCACTCCACAACATTTCATTGCTGAGTAACTCGAGACTTCTTCACACCATTTGAGTTTGATGGCATGTACGAGTAATGCAGAGACCTCTCTTTCCTGGGGGAAATTAAGAAAATAATTCATTCTTTCACTCAGTAACTCAACTGAATCCAATTTGGGTTCATTCTTTTTGGAAATGTGTTTAGCTAATTCCATCAAATTAAAATATGAAAGGAAAACCGTCAATAATACTGACCATCTTGACATCACAATTCTGAGTTCTTTGATACCATTCTTCCTCCACTAACAATTTTGTTTTGCAGAGGGAGAAACTAGCATAAAGTCTTAGAAGGATTAAGTCACATCTGCAATTTCTGCATATTGCTAAACACTAGCATGTATATACGTACATGAAACAAAACCTCAGCAATGCACTTTTCATGTTGATTTGGCTTTTTGCTTTTATTTTGATTTTTTTTCCCTTACATTTACTTTAACATCTATTTGCCAGATGCATTGTATGCACAGAAAAAGGCGTAATAAAAGGATGGGAGTTTCGGCTGCACCGTGTGTCCTTAAGAGACAAAGAACAAAGATTATTTGGAAATTTCTATGGCACAGGGCCCTCCCAGCAGCTGCTGATCTCATTCCCATCCCTCGCATGCGGTTGTTAACACAGGGACACGTGAGGGAAGAGTCGAGGACTGGAGAGGCCAAGACCAAAGCGAATATTGATTCCCCTCTTCCTCGGTGTGACTGGCTGCTTAGAAAACATTGATCACGAGTGCAGCCTTGAGAGAAAGGCTGGATGAATTCATGGAAGAGGAAACCCACTGAGAGCTACTAAATACACTGAAAATGAGTCTGGCTTAGGATGCGCCTGGGCCACAAACGGCTGCAAAGTACTTGGAGAAGAGGGGAGATGTTGCTTGCGCTTGTCTGGTCTCATGCTCCTCCTTTCAACAACAGCTTTCGGGCGTTGGCATTAGCTGTTCTTACTTCATTATGCTTTTATTTACCGTTGGAAGGAGGCGAGGACTGGAAGGCGCCCAGGACGCTGGCTGCAGCCCACTGAGACCCCTCTTTCCCCAGAGCTGGCTGCAGCACAGAGTATTGACCAGCACTGCAGCTGCCTGGTAAGCATGCTTCATAACCAGAATAAATTTTCCAAACTGCCTAACTGGCTGGAAACTGCAGGTTCTGTTGGCCAAGCTCAAGTGACTTGCACATATTGGGAAACTGCTTCCAGTTAGCTTTCTCTTTTTGTCTCTCTCCCCGAGTTTGTGCATTTTTAATTATGCAGCAATACACCATTAAGCTCAACTCCTCTTGATTTAAGCAGCTGAGGAACAGCGAGCTTCAAACTTCAACAGAACTGCACAATACCTTGAAATATTTTAACTCGAGCCACTCTTTCTCTGATAGAAAAGCACATAATTCCTTGTTAATTCTCAGAGTCACATTAACTGGTGATCCTTTGTCCCTGTAAGCATAGCACACAAGATGGATAGACTGCAGCAAAATGAGTTACGTGTTGCATTTAGAGGCAAGCATCACCTTTAAAAAATTTACCTCCCTGCCAAAACTTGGAAAAACAAAAAAGTAAGTTCAGCTCAGTACACAGAGTAGTTCCCCACTGCCTGACTCTCCTCCTGGCTGCTGGGAATGCCTGGCATGTCAGGTAACAACACATGCTGAGCAACAGCCAAAAAGCACTTTGTTGCTTGTAGAAGTGAAACAAGCTCCTTATTGAAAAAAGCTATTTTCGGAGGTACTGCAGCTGTGGAAAACGCTGTATCCGTGCTGCTCAGCCCTCACACAGAGCCCAGGCGCCTGGCAGAGGCCAGCTTTAAGCAGTGTTGGTAGATACCTGTGTAACAGGCACCTCTGCAATCCCGAAGAGAGAGGTCCAGATGCCTTGTGCCAGAGCATCCTGCCGCTACCTTTCCTCACATCTTCATTACCCAAACAACAAACATTAACTTGAAACAAACATTAACAAAATATACCCATTTAATTTTTCACAGCCCGCTAATTCAGGAGAGCCACTGGGACATCCTGTACTGTTTCGACCTCCAGTTCTCCCCCAACTCTGTTGTTCCATGTCGCTAAATCTTCCAGTTTTGGCTTTGCCCGGCCAGTAGCATCCACAGTGTAGATGCTGCTCTTTCCTGGTTGGGCTGCCTGTGGCTACCCCCTCATGAGGCAGAGTACTGATTTTTTGAGGCTGTGGTGATCTGGTGTTACAGGTGCTGTACAATCTCAGACAGGAGGTCTCAAATAGCAGTCTCCTGTCTGTTCAAAACCTTCCTGGCTGAATCTCTTGGTAACCTTCTCTTGGGCTTGAGGGTGGCATCAGCTGCTCAGGCTTTTTCCCACAACAAGGTTTGTAACATCTGGCCAATGCCATGGGTTATAACAGTAAATGATACTGCTCATAACAAACACCTCCAGGGCTTTCTCACACTTCTCGATCTCTAAATGGTTTTCAGGCTTCCTGCATCCCATATCTGTCTCTACCACCTCAGAAACAGCAATCCTGCTGATTTTGGCATTGAGGATTCCCGTGAGGCTAGTGCAGAGGCTGGTAAGAGGCTGCCCTGACCCTCTGGGGCTGGGAGCATCACATTGTCTCTGTGTCTGGACTGAAACTGGAGAGGCTTTAGAAGGGTCAGACAGAGATGCATATGACCCAGCTTTCCTCTTTGTGTCATGGGACTTCATGCACAACTAGCAAATACAGAGGTACCCCTAAAACTCATACCAAGCTTCTGACCTGTTGTCATACACTATTTTACGCAGTTAATCACGTCCAACATGACTTTAATCTGTCTTCCCTTACTCAGATCCAGCTCTGTCTCCTGCTATTTTAACTGCTCTCCCAGGAATATGTTACACAAACTTTTCTTTCCATTATTCAGGCTCAAATCACATTTCACCACTGTTTTGCCCCTGTTACGGTTTAAGCCCAGCCAGCAACAAAGCACCACAAGGCCACTCGCTCACTCCTCCACCCCGGTGGGATGAGGAGGAGAAAATATAAAGAAACACTCATGGGTCAAGACAAGGACAAGAAGGGATTGCTCACCAGTTACAGTCATAGGCAAAAAACCCAGGCTCAGCTTGGGGTAAAACCAAAACCCATTTAATTTACCACAAATCAAATCCAAACAGGGAAAATGGGAAGTAAAACCACATCTTAAAACACCTTCCCCCCCCCGCCTCAACTCGGCTCCCGGTTCTCTCCCCCTCCTCCCGCCGGCGGCGCAGGGGAACAGGGGAGGGGGGCTGGGGTCCGCCTGCCATACCTGGGCTCTGCCGCTCCCTCCTCCTCAGCCGGAGGAGGAGGACTCCGCACTCTTCCCAGAGACAGTCCTCCACGAACTTCTCCAACATGAGTCCTTTCCGCAGGCTGCAGCTTTTCCCGAACTTCCCTGGTGTGGGTCCCTTTCTGCGGGCTGCAGTCCTTCAGTCACAGACTGCTCCAGCGCGGGCTTTCCCACAGAGTGGCAGCCATCTTGTGGGGCCCCCGCTCCCCTCCGTGGGCTGTGGGACACAGCCTGCCGCCTCCCCACGGGCTGTGGGGGCATCCCCTCCTCCTCCCCTGCCCTCGGCACCTGCAGAGGGGCTCCTCTCACGTCCCACTCCCCTCACTCACTGCAGGTTCCCCTTCTCAAACCTGTTCCCCACAGGTGTTACCGCTCTCACTGATGACTCAGCCTGGGCCAGCAGAGGGTCCCACCTGGAGCTGGGGAACCTTCTAGAAGCTCCTCACAGGAGCCGGCCCTGCAGCCCCTACCCCGCTACCAAAAAAACCCCGCCACACAAACCCATAACAGCCCCAGATCAAAATCTGCAACCTCACTCCCTTTGCACTGATGGCTCCCAAAACCCAGAAGGCTGCTCCGAGGCAGCCAGTCTCCGTGGAACTGGGGCAACGAGCTGCGGTGGCTGACACGTTCCTGTTATTAAAAGCAAAACCAGGCCTGTCGTTTTTTTTTTTTTTTTCCAGGGCTCAGGCTGGGCTACCTCCCTGCCCTCTCGCTGTTTTCCCCGTCTGATAGTGTTCACTGCGGGCACTCATGCTTGGCCAGAGGATTCGCTCCACGGCTCTGCTCAGGCAAGCCTTTCTCCCGCATGTTCAGCTTATGTTGGATGAACAATGTCAGATTTTTCCTGCAACTACTGGGTGGCTATTTAAGAAAAAAGCTGGGAGTTAGGGCAGGCACATCTTGCAGTGCTCATCGTGGGCAGTAAGTTATAGCAACTGCCGAAGCCTCCCTTCTGGGCTGTAAAAGGTTTTGCAAACAGACATCGGTGTGGTGCTCCGCACAGCACGCCCCGCTCCATGTATTTCCAGAGACGTTGCTGGGCAGTACCCGCTCCTCACCTGAGAGCTTTGGAGTCCCAGTGACATGTGTTATATTTGTCTGAGCACTCGGCAGTGACTTCTTTGTGATGCTGGCTAATTTCTCCAGGGCTGGATCCGATTCTCTCAATAATTTCACTTGCAGGCTGGAATCCCACAAGCAACTCTGTTTTTAATTAGGGGCTCCATAATGTCCCCGAAGATATGCATAGTGTCAAAGATGTTACATCTGAAACATAAGGCTTTATTGCCCCTTATTTTTATTCTCGGTTTTGAGCACAGTTATGGTGTCCTTCTACAGTCTTACTCCATCCAGGTCAATTCTTCAAATAACTTTCTTGATGGTTCAATTGTTCCAAGCAGTATTTTGGAAATAGTCTCTCTTAGGTCACATCTTGTCCTCCTTGCTTAGTGAGACAGTAAAAAGTTTTACTTCCATGTTTTCTCTCTCTCTTTCACGGCCAACTCCATGTTATCAATTCAGTTCTTCCCCCCGCTGAATCCACGCTCACATGGAGACTTCAAACCGGCTTTCTGAGCTCTCGGTGACCCGAGTCCCTGCTGGCGGCTTGCCTGCCCCGTTTCCAGGCTGTCTTTCTTTGCCTGCACAATGGGGCAGTTTGTTAGCAAGGCTGCTGCTGCAGTGATGCACATATCACACGGGCGGGTGACGTCAGCTCCGTCCCACCTCTTATAAAGGGACAATTTATCTCCAGCTGCAGGTCACCCTCTTGCTCTGGTATCAGGTCAACCTGATACCATCTCCAAAGGCTTCCTACATAGACCCTGTGCCTGGCCCCCCCTCCTCCGGAACTGAGCATATGGAAATACTTGAGTAAAAGAACTCAAAAGCAATTTCTACCATCCCTTATGGAGTACCACTGCTACTGGTATTCATAAGAGAGGAGTCCTGTTAGGGCCTGTAGCAAACATGCCTCAGGTAGTTGTGGCAAATGGGAAGCATTTAAAGGTGGGCTATGTCCTAATATCATCTGTTGGAAAGGACTTTATGTTCCATATATTTCATGTTACTGCCCTGAAAGACTAAATGAGGAAGCATGCTACTAATTGAAGTGCTTATGGAAATTTAATCCATGTTTAAATGAATTTAAAATTTTTAATGCAAAATTCAGCAGCTAGAAATTTTACACCAACTTCTACTTAATTAAAATTAATAAGGTTTCAAAGAATTTTAGCTGGGATAGACCAGGAAAGAATTTGGCCTTAAATGTGTAATTAAAATACAATTACATTGGAAGGAAGTAATTACTGAGATTGTACCTCAAAAGCATACCTAATGGGCTATCAGGAGAAAAGGTTTATGCACTTGGTACACCAGCTATATAAGATATAAAAGGATGTAGTCACTGAGATAAAGAGATATTAGCAAGATCATTTAGGTAGATAGTAATGGTCCTTTTATGGTCAAATCCTGCTGCCTATATTCAGCAAGGGATCTGCTTCATCTTAGGCTGGGATGTACAGGGCACCTCTGCAAGTTTTCCTTCTGACACATTTAGTTGTTTCCCAGCTCTCTCCCAGGGCTGTGAGCGAGGGAAGCATCTTTCAACCAATGTCAGACATCTCTGGATAAGGGAAACACAAGCACCGACAGAGCTCAGTTGCCCGATTTTGGGAACCATTTGGCAAAGGTATATTCAAAGTGAAGGGACTAATCCAACCTTGTTAAAACCAGGGAGGGAGCTCTCCTCTTGGTCCCTGCACCAGTCTGCATGAAGCCCTGAGCGTAGCACCCAGAATTACCATGTTAGTTATGCACAGCTCTGCGTTTGCAGGTTTTGTTTTTACTTTATTCCTATGGCAGACCTATAAAAAACGGTTTAAGAAATAGGACATTCCACAAGATGCACAAAGCAGACAGGTTTGGGAGGTAAGGTGGAAGTGGGAGCATAAAACTGAAGCTACTTTGTGCTCTCTGGAGCCAGAAACCCATCCTTCGTTTGAATTTCTTTTGTTTTGGTTTGGTTTTTTTTTCAGTAATGTGATAGGTTTGGGTTCAAAGTCCACTGAAGTCAGTGGTGAGGTTCCTGTTGACTGTACTGAGTTTTGGGCTAGGTTCATGGAAATAAATGCATTAATTTTTATAATAAACCATATAGGTAGTCAAACATGCTAAGTTCACAGTCCCATTGAGATCAGCTCTTTTTCAAAGGTTCAGAGTCATGGATTGATTTGAATGATCTGGAACACCTGGATGTAACCTTGAATTCAAATCGCATCAAAAGGATTTGCTTGTAAGCTTTTGATTTAACCTCGTGTCTTCACATAACTTTCTGAGTTTTTTAACTGTGATTTTTACAAGTGCAGTGAGTCTTATAAAAGAAGTGCGGGAGAGGAAATGCGAATCTCTCGGCTGCACAGTTTCCCCTTTGATACAGTACAAAAGCCAGTGTAAGTAACCTTATGTTTTAATGAACAGAAATATGTCCCTGGTAAGGAAATGAATTTAGCACTCACTTAGTGAAATGCACTCTGCTGAACTGGTGACATTCAGTTCATTATCAAACGCTTATTGTTAAAGAGAAATTGCCGTCACACCCGTCGTATTGAAGATTTAGTTCAATAAAACAAAATTCCATGACAGTAATTTCTCTCTACCCTTAGATTCCCTACAGCAATGCTTGTTAAATGGATAAGAAACAGGTAGAGGTTGACCTAGCCTTTCTCACACCAAAGTCAGATGTCTTCACTGACTAATACTCAACAAGGATGTTTTCAAGCAATTTTTTCGTTTTTAATGTGATACCGAAGATGTGCGACTGTCAGTGTTGTGGTACTTCATCGTCTAAAACGGTTCCCACATCAAAGCTCCCAAAGAAGCCTGCAAAGGGGTGTTTCACATACGACGTTAGCAGCACTTGTCAACACGGCAGGACTGAGTGAAGTCAGCCTTCTGTGGCTCTAATAGCACAAGCACTTCCTTCCCTTAAACAGTTTCTTTCCTTTCCCCCAGGGTCTTGCAGTAACTCACACCTGAAAAAGCAGCCTTTATATCTTCCTCAAGCTAATTAAAATACAGATTCAAGCAGATGAGCAATGCAATATTGCTAAAGTGTCCATTTGTTAACTTGTCAGTCTCTGAAGGCTTTCCCGTTTCAGTCGTTACTGAGGTATGTGGCAGCAGAGTACTCAGCCGTGGAAACCACAGCTGGAAAAACCCCACCTCTTGAAACCACAAAACTCACGAGGATTGACGTGGGGTGACATTAACTAACAGGATCAAATAAATGGAGCGAAAACATGCTTCCAATCGCAGAGGTCACTGAAAAGCCACACAAGTTTGGCTTATGGTGAATTCTGCCTTTTTGTACCCATACGAAACATTTTTTTTAACGCTTCCAGGGTGGGTGCTGAAATTTAGCAGAGAAACTAGTGGCCTGAAGTATACAGCTGAGACAGGCAAGGGGCATTGCTTATGTCCACACACTGTTAACGTCAACGTATTGTGAGTGTGACTTACCCCCTGCAAGCCACCACTGCTGCTCCTCTCCAGCTGGAGGCACTGGTCGGGCAGGTGCCGTCAAACGGAGACCATCGTGATGCCTGAATCCCATCAGGTGTGGACAGAGCCTGGACGGAGGCCACTCAACTCTTTTCACTTGTATTTTATGCCAAGTTCGGAACACTATAGGTATTTGCTGACTGACGTCTATGCCATTCCGTTCACAGGATTGTCCAGGTCCGTTTGATTTATATTTTGTATGCTGTACACTGCTTAAAAGATGTATCTTCTGTCTAGGCTTTTAATTTGTAAGCCGTGTAACTAGAATGTGTGAGGGGCTTACGTCCAAGAATTTCAGGATTTGCCATCAGTTTTGCACAGGGACATGGGGTAATGCCTACTTCCTTCTTCTTTTTTTTCTTTTACTCATTAAAGTCAAAACACAAATCTGTGCATTTTAAAGCAGCTTTCTGAAATTGCATGGCCATATAATCGCAATGTATCAGACTAAAAATTAAATCTAAAATTAGACATAAAAATCACAACATTACCAGTCCTGGATTTAAGGCTTATATTGCTGTGAATTTCTAGGAAAATATTTAAGAATCAATTTAAATGCTAATGAACTGGTTTGCCATAAAACCAGATAGTAGTCATACTCAGTAGCTGCATCAGAGCTATAGTATTGGTCTTTCCTTTGTCGGACTTCACTTGTGACATTATGGATGTAAATTCACTAGTGTTGCTGTGTATCGCAGACCTATGTACCACAGTTCAGCATAAAGGGACTTCCCTGAAATCCTGCAGAAACCAAGTTCTCAAAAGTCGAAATCGTGCTTGTGGACTTTGGAAATCTGATTGTAGAGCCAGAGATGAACTCATGGAATCCTGAGGAAGAGTTGAAGGCAGGAGTAGTTGTCTCCTCCCTGCCTGTACCTGGTAGCTTGCTGTGTTGCCCAGCTTTGCCTACGGGATGTCCCTTAGAGTTTGGAGACCTCAAAACAGTCCTACCCGGATCCCTCGGCAGCCCCTTTGGGTTGCACTTCTTCAGGGACCACGGCGGTGGTGTGGTTACAGTCCATTAGAGGCTATTTCCATTTAAATCAGGACCAGCTTCATTCTTGCATCTGAAAGGCACCAGGGCTGGGCCCTGGACCGTGTGATAGAGGTGACGACGAGGCAGCTCCTTTGCCCAGCACGCAACCGGTGATTTCGTTATACATTTGATGTAAAGGCCCAGCAATAGCCTTTCCTACACATTTTCTGAAGCAGCTGTGAGCAGTGCTGTACAAGCAAATGGCCCTGGGTCAGGCCGTCCACACAAACCTGGAGCATCTGCTCCATTCAGCTGGTCACTACCGACTCGTATCTGAGCTGATGGAATCTGGTTTGTTGTGCGGTTGTGTCCCATGGCCAGGCTCTCCAGTGCCAGAAGAAGGCTTGGTGTAGATTCCTGGCTGTCTTCTACCTGGCTGTTCATCTCTGTTCCATTTGCAGGCATTTCCACTTGATTACATCCATCCTAGAAAACTAAGCCATGGCCATGGGCACGCTGTCATCTACACAGCCCAGTGGTGATAGTGATCCCTCTCCCCATTTTGGCCTGCGCTGACCAGCACTCTCCCAGCAATTCCTGGACATGACGTAGGAGTCAGGCCCAGGACCATTCCCAATATA
The DNA here is from genome assembly GCF_000737465.1 of Haliaeetus leucocephalus. NCBI lineage: Eukaryota > Metazoa > Chordata > Aves > Accipitriformes > Accipitridae > Haliaeetus > Haliaeetus leucocephalus. The sequence continues at coordinate 83,053 of NW_010972673.1, forward strand.
CTGTGTGGGGAAAAATGAGTTGAATAACATGGGCAAGAACTGTTCTGTGCCAGGGAACATCTCCAGACACATTTAATTCATTGCTATGTTTGTAGCCACTTCCATTCAATCAAACTTGTTTGGAAACTACCTAGCAAATCCCAAAGTAATTTGGGGGAGTTGGCAGGGAAGAAAAGAGGGAGTGAAGCAGCAAATAAACATGTGTTCCAGTAGCATTTTTTGCTAAATAACTGGGCTGGAAAAAAAAGGAACATGGTAGTACCATGCCATGCAGAAGAAAGCTTCCCTCCTTGCACACGTGGATTGGGTCAAAACAGGGCAACCGCAGGCAACCACAAGCATGTTCATGCTCTGCAGAACGTGTACACAAGGGAAGGGAAGATCCAGGAATGACAAGTTGAAGGAGAGTGAGAAAGTTGCCCCAGCGGAGCTCTTGATGGAAGAAAGCTATTCGTGGTGTGTCCCCACATAGCAGAATGCACTCACTGAGACTGCTGAAATGCCACCTGGACTTTCTGCCAGAAGAGGAAACATGATTTTGAGATGCAGTTCAGCCCGAAAGAGGATGGAGTGGGAGGACAAAGACTCAAACCCTTGTTAACCTGGTGGGAATATAACCTGTAAGACCTTCTGCAGGCAGAAGGAGGGATGGGGCACCATGGCTGTTCCCCCCTCAATGTCTAGGTGAGCTCAACAGCCTCAGATGGGACTGACGTGTAGGGACACCTGCCTGCACCACTTCCGAACAATTGGAGGCTTATTTTCATCACCTCGATCGTTCATCACGTTGATTGTTAGCGGGTTTGGAATTTAAATATTAAAGGACAGCCTCAGAATTAAACAGGCAGGAACCTTAGTCCTTTTTCATTAAGAAAACATCTGGGGGCTTTTTTGGCCTTTCCCCTGAACAAGGTTTGAAAAGACAAGTTATCCTCATAAAATCTTATAAACGCCCACAAGACAATTTTGCTTTGAAGTATCAATGTGACAGGGCAAAAGCAGAACAATTTGATACTAATGATTTCAGTCACCATCCTAATGCTTCATGTTTTAAAGATCATTTTGCAATAAAGACATCATGATTTTACAGTCACATTAGAATAATAAACCGTAGCACTTATGGAGTACTTTTCCTCTAAAACATGAAATAAATTGGAGCAATAAGTGTTTTTCTCATTCCAGAGTTGGAGAAACTGAGGCCCAAGGACGTGACCTTCTCACAGCACAGCCTGGGAGTACCTCACCTGCCTCCTAGTTCTGGGGCTGCCCTTTGGGTCACGCTGTCCCTCACCTGCTAGTCCAGACAAGATGACTGATGACAACTCTCTGCAGGAGAGAGCAGACGCAGATTGATGTTCGCGCTCCCTTCCTTGTAACTTCAGGCGCTTCACTAAGACATCTCAAATAAGAGTGTTCAAACTCCCATTAGGGAAAAAATAAAAGCAGAAAGGAGAAGTGACAAGATCTATTCACAACGGACGAGATGAAGACAATTCACCAGACCTGCTAATAATCTCTGGAGGGAGGCGGAACAGCCACAGAGTTACCTTTCCCCATCCTTTTTGCTGGCACATTCTCTGTCCTTTCCTTTCCACGACAGAAGCAGCAGTGTCATCCCCAAAACGGGTGGCTGCATCTCACCCTCATCCAACAAGAGGCTCCATCGCTGGCATTCTGGTCACCATTCTGATCACAAAGACACGCAGCTGCTACGAGCACCCCGTTGAGTGCAGGGAGTGCAAAGACGGGAGGCCGCCGATATGTCAGATTTCTAATTAAGATTCACCAGCCTCCAACCTGGCTCGATTCATTATTCATCTGGAAACTTTCTTCCCTAACTTTGTTCTTTTCTTTTGCTGTCACCCACTAAGCAAAGGTATGCATTTCCCTCCCAGAAGCTCCATCGACATCTCTGCTAATATGCGGCTCAGGTTGTGACAGAAGAGAAAGAAATGGTTACAAACCAGGTCCCAGAGCACTCCTCAATATTTACAGGCATCTGACAATGACTTATCTTAGACCATCTACATTTAAACCACAGAAATGCAAATGAGGTGCTGTTTGCATTGCGAGTAGTAAGGATGGGATAGTCGTACATACGACTTCACTAGGAGAAGGGGGTTCCTCCTCCAGAAATATTTCCTTTTGGTGCTGTCCTGGCATGTCACTGTAACATACAGCCAAGAAGTCAGTTAGGAAAGGCAATACAAAAGACAGAGTGGGTTTCCTAGCTCAGAAACAGGTGTACATCGCTTAAAATTTTGGCGGAGGAAAAAGGAAAGGAAAAACTCTTTGCAGCAGTCGTTCACCATCAGAGCCTCTGCTGCGCTCTTTCGTGGCAGTTACCCAGCGAGGTGTAAGCGCTGAACTGATTTAAAAGATTGATCCAGATGAAATATTTAAGGATTCACATGATTAAATATGCAGGATTTGAAACTCGCATTTCACCCTCCACCTTTCTTCTCCCGCGTGTTGCGTGCTGGGGTTAGGGTGGAAACAGAAGGAAAAATCCCTAAACCGAAGCATTCACCAGAGGTTCTCACCATGAGATTTCAGAGGAAAGCAAGCTCGTACCGCAGGGGATGTGATCCCCGAGATGAGGTTGCGTTGCAGGGTGTGCACCGGGGAGGAAGACCACGGCCTGCCTCCCCGCTGCCCAGGGGAAGGACCCGAGGGTGCTCTCGCTGCAACCGTCGCTCTCGCTCACTGCAGCAACCCGGCCCTGGGACACTTGTTGAAAGCCGTCCAGAGCGTCAGATGGCACATCAGAGAGCAATTTCAGCCACGGGGTTGCTTCTGGTAGCAGCACTCATTGCCTGTTCAAGGTTGTCAGGCTCCCAAACTGACTTTTACTCTCTCCCAGGGAAAGTTTTTAAACTTTTTTTTTAACCACAGCAATTTTTATGCTAGGCATCGTTTGCGGATTTGGCTGGAAAGATATAGATCATCATTTCATCAAGTTCCCTGGATGTGAATCTTTGTCTTTATTTGTCTTAGCATGACTGAGGAATGCACCCAGGACTGCTCTGGGAGTAGCGGCTACCCTCAGGAATTAGAAGAAGTCCCATGAGTGTAGAGATAATTTCACTACGTCTGGGATGTGTGAGATGTGGGAGGATAGCCCCCCTCTTTGCTGCTGCTTTCTTACGTTGCTGTGTATGAAAAGTTATTTTCAAATGATGAAAGTGTTTGCCAGGAGTAGACAGGTTGTTATGAATGGCATTGCTTTTGAATTCTGCTTATAATTAGCCTCCTTCCCTATGTACTTTTTCCTTCTTTTTTTTTTTAAACTTTTTATTTTTAGGGCCTGTATCTACTACATTTCTTTCCCTTCCGTGAAAGGCTTAATAGTCCATTGCTTGATTTCCATGTTAATTAAGCACGTGTCTTCTCTCAATAACTGCCACATCCTTGCTTACTTACTATGTACTTTTATACCGTTAGCAATGATCTGATAACATTATCAGAGCAAAATACATAGAACAAGAAACCATGGGGATTAGATATCAAGAAGGACACTATAGGGACCATGTTAATTGAGGCGATCAGCAAGATTAAGATAAGTCTTGCTGCTTCCTCGTATTGGTCTTAATGACACAACGCAGAGCCCAAAGCACTTTACCTGCTGTACAATGTGGTTAAGTCGCTTTCTTCCCTAGGGTGTGTAATCTAATCTTCTAGATAAAACACTTAGCAGAGTGAAACCAGCTGGTGTTAAAAACTGTATTTCTAAGATACGGCACCTGTCTAAGGTTTTAAAAACTACTAAAAATAGTGAAGGCCAATAAAAGTTGTAATTTGGTGTGTATGTGCGTTCATACAGAGACAGAAATCTGTGCTTGTTTGTGGGGTGGGTGTGTGTGAGTGCACAGGCTGGCCTGAGCTAGGTTGATGCTGTTCCAACTTCAAGAGGGCAGTGTGCCCAGGCGATCTCCAGAGGTCTCTCTAAACAATATTTCTGTGATTTTCTGACAGAATCTGTGGGAGTGGGGGTGTTACAATTTAGCATTATCATTTTTAAAAAGGTTATGCCTGCTTTAAGAATATTAGCTTTTTTCTTTCTTTCTTTTTTTTTTTAAAAAAAAGCTTCTTTCTGCAATTAAAATGAAGGTACCTCTGCAGCAAATGATTTTGCATAAATAGGCTTTGAATAATGGAGCTGTTGTCAAGAAGAAAAAAAAATAGGCACTACCCAAATCTTTTTCAAATCAATTCTTGACAGAGTTCTTCAAACGGAGATAAACATTTCTGGTGTAATGATTTGCCACATGACCTTGCACTTGAAGTGCCAAGCAAAGTGAAAAATAACACACTCAAACAAGAAAAAGTGCTGATTTTGATTCCCAAAATAATATTTTTCTAGCTGGATCTATTTCTGCTATGGCCTAGCATGCACATACAGAGAGATAGTTAAGATTTTCCTTCAGCAATATATGACATTTCCCTCTCAACTAGATAACTGAGAGGCTATTTGGGCTCACTAAAAACACTTCTGCACATCTGGGAGCAATACAGCTCGAAAGCAATTCGGGAGGAAGGATAGGTCTTGCGGTGGAGGCAGAGGATTAAGAAGGAGAGTTCGGTTCAACTCTGCCCTGCCTGACCTCTGAGCCAGCCTCTTCTTTCCTCCGAGCTACCCATTCCTCTGGGATTATGTGGATCAGGGGCTTCCCCTTGGCCGGACACCCCCTCCCGCCTCACCAGAGCCCTCGTTTTCCATGGGTTTATAGACCAACAAGAGGAGTTTGGGAAATGAGCAGGAGGAACTGGAAGTAATCACTGATGGGAAGAAATCCGATATAACCGAAACCACCTGGAAGGCTTTGTCTGATGGCATTGGATAAAAGCATTGGATAAAACCTGCCTGGGCAGGGCACAGGCTGGAAGAGGGGAGGTGACACATCCTCCACCGTTACTGGTTTGGGGACGGCAAGCATCTCGGGAGCAGCAAACCTCCCCTGCCTGTGTGTCGGGAAACTGCTTCATAAACTGCACCCACCTACGAAACCAAATCAGTGTCCTTCGGAGAGGCAAGACCCTTTGCAGCCCCGGTCTGGGTGCAGACTGGTGTCCTCCTTCGGCACTGGGCTGCGTGGCAGGGAAAATTGTGCCGAAGCAGAAAGCACAGGCTGCCTAGGGACAGCTGCTATTACTGTCCCGACAAGCTGTGTAACTCCAACTAAGTACCACATACACGCGGTACTTAAAGAAGCTAGTTTCTCAAACTGAGAAAAGTTACAAGTGAAACTGAGTGTAAAAAATTATTAGGAAGAAGCACATATTAAATGGCCAAAAAGCCATTACTTCACAGTAAAGGAGCTGAATAATATTGGTGAAAAGCCCATTCTCTTTCAGTGGAAGAATGAAGGCAGGAATAATGAATTAAAAAGCAATATGCAACATATGGGAAAAAGGGGGAGGTAATAAAAATCCATATAAATAAGAGTTTATGAAGTGTAGAAAATTGATAAAGGATACTAAAGACATCAGAAAAAAGTCCATGGCTGGTCAGGCTTTGTTTAAGAAGCAGGGTTTCTTCAAAACTTATGAATAATAGCAGAAAAACTATCAATGCCATAGTCTCATTATTAGCTGGAGACAGCCAAGTCATTAATAATGATGAAGAAAAACCCCAAACTGTTCAACAATTATTTCTGCTGTCTATTTGGAATAATGTATTTTCTGACATATTGCTAATTAAGAAAGATATTGAACAACTTGCACTAGGGTTAACCATTTTTGGAATCTGAAGGCCCACAAAAGTGGCCCCCAAGAGTCAATGTAGGATATTTTTAGCTTGTGTATGTAAATTTTTAATAAGTCATGAAGTGATGGGGAAATTCTCAAAGGTCAGTGTCATTATTGTGTAAGAATTTCAAGACAAATGAAACCACGCAGGTAAATATAGTCCAGTTTACTTGATACCAATCCCAGGAAAAGTAATGGAGAAGTTGATGGAAGGTTTAATTAATAAAGAATTAGGAGATACAAATATAATTAGGTATTGGGTTTGCATAGCAAGGTTTTGGTAGCGGGGGGACTACAGGGGTGGCTTCTGTGAGAAGCTGCTAGAAGCTTCCCCTGTGTCCAATACAGCCAATTCTAGCTGGCTCCAAGTTGGACCTGCCAAGGCCGAGCCCATCAGCGATGGTGGTAGTGCCTCTGGGAGAACAGATTTAAGAAGGGGGGGGGGGGGAAACCCCCCAAAACTGCTGCAGAACAGCAGCCGGCGTGAGAACATGTGAGAGAACCAGCCTTGCAGCCCCCCAGGTCAGTGCAGAAGGAGGAGGAGATGCTCCAGGGGCTGGAGCAGAGATTCCCCTGCAGCCCGTGAGGAAGACCATGGTGAGGCAGGCTGGCCCCCAGCAGCCCAGGGACGTCCATGGGGGACCAGATCTCCACCTGCAGCCTGGGGACAGAAGACCCCACGCCGGAGCAGGGGGATGCCCGAAGGAGGCTGTGACCCTGTGAGAAGCCAGTGCTGGAGCAGTCTGTGCCTGAAGGACTGCAGCCCATGGGAAGAACGCATGCTGGAGAAGTTTGTGGAGGACTGTCTCCCGTGGGAGGGATCCCACGGTGGAGCAGGAGAAGAGTGAGGAGTCCTGCCCCTGAAGAGGGTAAAGCAGCAGAGACAAGGTGTGATGAACTGACCCCAACCCCCATTCCCCATCCCCCTCCACTGCTGAGGGGGAGGAGGTGGAGAAAATGGGGAGTGAAGCTGTGCCTGGGAAGAAGGGAGGGGTGGGGGAAAGGTGTTTTAAGATTTGGTTTTATTTCTTATTGCCCTACACTGATTTGATATGTAATAAATTAATTTCCATGAGTTGAGTCTGTTTTGCCCATGATGGTAATTGGTGAGTGATCTCTCCCCTTCCTTATCTCAACCCACGAGCCTTTTGTTGTACTTTCTCTCCCCTGTACAGTTGAGGAGGGGAGTGATAGAGCAGCTTTGGTGGGCACCTGGCCACTGGCCAGGGTCAGCCCACCACAAACTAATTCAGCCTTATCGAGAAAGAGGTTGTGATTTCAGACTGACCACCTGAGGTGGGAAGCATGGTTGATCGAGAGCAACCAGGCAGGACCAATCTGTTTAACACTCAAGGCTTGAACGTGCGAGACACCCAGGACCGAGGCACTAAAGACCAAAGCTCCCCTTCCCCTTGGTGGCCAAGAGAGATGCTGTAATTCCCCCCCCAGCTGTGTCCTAACCCTGCGAGGGGTGGGTAACCCCCACAGCTGGGGCCACGCAGCGATGGGAGGCGCAAAGAAAAAAGCCACGAGAGGCAGGGACAAGGAGTCTGAAATGTCCCAGGGGGACAGGAGGTGGAGGAGACTGGTGGCTCCTGGTGACACTGGCCAGGCCAGTGGATGCAAGGGGGCTGGGGCTGTAACGAAACGAAGGACACCGAGATAGGGACAGGGGGTCAGCAGGGCAGAAGGTGGGGGTGAAAGTAAGACCAACAGAAAGGCAGAGGGACAGGGAGCTTAGGGGTGGAACGAGGAACATCTGATTTCGGCAGCAAGATAATGTTGCTGGAAGAGCTGCATCCTAAGGAAGGGATGAGGCAGGGTCCCGTGGGAAGAACAGTCAGCTATTGTGCCGTGGCCCAAGGCACTGTCACATGCATGCAGTTCATGCGAAAGGCAAGCATTCGACTTTGACCACGGGTTTTTTTGTGAGCCTAGAAATATTTCAAATGGCTTTTCTCTTTTGATTTGTTGTTCTTTAATACAGAAAAGTCATTCGGGTAAATAAATAAGGTGATCACGCAGCAGCTTGCAAAGAAATAAATGAAGCCGGGGCGGGAAACAGGGCGATGTAGGCTGCTTCAGGAAGCGAGGGGAGCAACTGGGCTGCAGGTCGTTCAGTTGGCAAAGAAATACAGGACAGAAAGGAGAGAAGGATACGGGCATGCAATATAGACTTTGGAGGCTTCATCAAATGTCCTTAACCAGCTTTCATGAAATGACGAGCGTGTGACTGAATTACCCTGCTAAAGGAGTGCTCCAGCAGATTAGCGGGGAATACAATGAAGGGTCATTTTTCTCTTGGAGCTGTTGAATTCCCTCCTTTTATTGAATCCGTGAATTGCAGATTTTGCTCATCAAAGGTCCGGGTTCCTTTCGAGCTGTTTGATGATGAGCCATATTCTGCCTTGACTTCCATCCCAGGCATCCCCACCAGGTTCAATGACATCTTCTGGAGAGTAAAGCAGGACAGACATTAGCTTGGTGTTTTTAACAGTGTTGTGGCTGCTAATGAAGCATGATCCGATCTGGTACGCGTTCGGAGGCTGTCGCCAGTGTCTGCAGCGGAATAGACCATCTTTAATGTGAAGATGCAATTGATTCATCAGTATGTCACGTATACAGGAAAGTAGAACAAGTATTCTCTTTTGTTTGATTTTGTTCCCATCGAGGAGTCACTCAGATAAAACATGCAAGAAATAGTTTGGGCATTTTGGGCAATGAAAAGATTTCCTTTTCCCCTGCTCCTGCCCCACCCAAAAGTAATGGAGCTGTCTGTCTAGCTTGTTAGATAGCGTGGGCAAGTTTTAAAGACTACCATTATAAAATAAAAAAAACGGGAATTTTGCTTTTATAAGGAAGAATTGCAGAGCTGGAAATAATCCATATTTGGGACATAAATGCAAGCTGTTATGCAGATCAAAGTATCTATTTGGAGCCGAATTACTCAACAGCATCTATCTATGCCTCTTCAACACCTGCAGATTAGCAATGTAATCGTGTGGAGGTTGCTATAGCTACATCTCTAGAGCAGGTGGAGTTCTCCGTCTCTCGGAGCATTATGTTCGTTCTTTGCAAATAAACCATATAAGAGTATATTTAAAATGTCACCCTAGAGGCATCAGCCCCTGTCTCTAGCTGACACTGTCACATCAGATCTGTCCTTACCCTATTAGTCTTGATTGTTTTCTCTCGAAACAATGCCACTTCCATCTGAGCATCATGCCTTCCCCATAAATACATGTAAACAGGCACCAAGGCCTTGCCAATCCAGACCTAGCAAGGGCATAAAGCAAGTGCTGGAGTTTAAGCTGAGGAGGACCGCTCCAGTTTACCTAGCAGGGTTGATGGCATGTAAGACCGTAAGCTGGAGCTGGATACAGCACGTAGCAAAACTACCAGCCTTCGGCAACAACGCTTTCCAGGGTCTGGCTGAATGCTCGGACTGCGGCCAGGCAGCGGGAGTGCTGGTTGTGATGGTTTTCAGCTGGTTGTTTGCCTAAGTCTCTTCCCAAACAAGGGCTCTGCTCACTTTTTTGCATCAAATACATCAGCCTTCTTGTTTGGGCTCCCCCGCTGTTTACTATAGCAAAGGGCTGCCCAGATGAACTTTCCTTCTAGCTGGCTGTCTGCAGTGACTGGCATATGCTGTAACCCTTAACCCTCTGCCAGTCAAGCCCACAACATGCTAACCTGTGTGAAAACTCAATAGCAATCCCTGTACAAAAAGCTGATAGCCTAAAAGAAAAGCCCTGACAAGTAGAAAAAAAAACAGACAAGAAGCTAAGGAGAGAAAGTACCAAAGAGCAGATAAAAAACAAATCAGGATGCTTTGACTTGTCTAATTTTGTCATTCTCCTTGTTTGTTTTTTGCTCTAGCTCTGCATCAAGTGCAAGCTTTTCATTCCACAGTGAAGGCAGGTAAGGAGAGGTTTCTTACTATTTCTTAATAAAAATTGTCAACAACAACAACAACAGAAGATGTTTTCCCTCCCTGGCAAATTTTAATTTCTACACTAGAAAGCTGAATATCAGAAAATGCTCCAAACATAGCAATACTTCAACAGCTTTTCAGTAGAAAGCCCCAGTCTTCCCCAGAAACAGATGCTTTTGAAAGGGTATTTAGCAAAAAAGTAGAATTTTTTGCCAAGCAGTAGAATGACCAACTTCATTCTCAGCACTGCCCTGTTTCCACTTATTCCTTTTCCCTATAGTTTGTTTTTGTCCTGTAAGTTGTGTCTCTGATACATTGACTCTTTAACTTTTTCCAGATTCCTGAAAATGCTCTTCGGAGCCTGCTAACTTTTGTCTGCCCCAAAAAGCAGTGCTGTAAAATTTATTTCCATAAATTCAGGCAGATAAAATTATGTTGCTTTGAGACAAATCCATCTTCAGGTCAATTGGTGCATCACATGTCACGACTGTATTTCTCTCTCTGTCTTTGGACTGTCACTTTTCAGGCAGTTTCTTCTATATGTTCTCCACACTGCTGGTACCAATGACAAAAACGATGAGGCCACTCATTACGAGAGAGGCTGTTTAGTGACCGGTCTTTTCCCTTATTTCAGGGATGGCTGTTGAAAAAGGTGAGCCAGGCAAAGGTGGCGCAGAGGAAGTCACATCAGCCTTGCTTTTCTTTTCTTCTGATGCGGTCTTAGTAATAGCCAGCAATCAAAACGTCACCAAAAGCAGTAACGTACGTTCTGGGTTTGAAAAGGGCGTGGGTTTAAAGCACAGATGTGAAGCCAGCTACAGCGCCGTGTGTTGCAAGAGACGGCTCCTCCAATCTAGGTGCTGAATTCTCGTCAGCACCGAGCCACAACAGAGCGGGAATTAAGCCTTGGTAAACGTACAGCTTGGGGAAGGTGTGCCCAATGGACAGCTATGAAAATGGATTAATTTGTTTTTTTCAAGCTTCAAGACCGGAATTAGGGGTTTTTTGCTTTCTGAGCTGTTTTTTCTCTAAGGCCTATTATAATTTGTAAACTGTTAATTTTGTGCTACACCAAATTAAGAGTAACACTTGTTCATTATTTAGCTGCCAGGAACCTGAGTTTTCTTTCTGTGATCTGCCTGGCAAACAAAAGGCGCACACAAATTCACTGTACACACGCACACATGACCAAGGTTTTCAAAAGCAGCTGCCAACGTGGGAGACTGTGATTTCCCCACCCTGAGGCTCCCGCAGTGGGCTTCCTTCCCTGAAAGCGAGCCTTCTTTAAGACATCTCCAATCGAGCAAATAGAATTTTACATATACCCCATATCATTAGTCATTTTTTGAAGCAACCAACCCTAACCATCAAAAAAACCCAAAGAACGTGGTCCATCGGTGGGAGAGCGGTCCCGCGCTCCCCCGGTGCATCCACCACCGGCTGCTGGCGGGAGCCTCGGGTACCCTGGCCGGCATCTCGCTGCCGGTACTGATGCGCCCGGTCATTCCAAGGCCAAAGAGCTGCGGCGGGTCGCCCACAATTCACGGCACAGCTTCCTCTCTATTCCCATTGCTATGGAAATTGTTTCTCGAGGCAGCCCTAATTTTCCTTTCATCAATCAATTAGGGGCAGGCTTTGCACTGGGTTGTCTGTTGCACTGCTCCGTTTGATATTATTTTCTCTATGACAAATTAACCACAGCTGGACCTGTCTTGAATTGCTAAGGATGCTCTTGTATAAAGTGAAGGAAAAAAAAGGGAAAAAAAAAGACATAGTAAGCATAAGAAGCAGGAATAAATTGATATTTTGAAGGGGAAGGAGTGGAAATAGCACGACCTGACAGCTGCCCGGGGAAGAGGATGTCCTCTGATTGCCCGTCTGGTCGGGTCGCACCATCTTCCAGGGTCAGGCAGGCTAACAGTGTGGTGCAAAATCCATAGCTCTTGAGTGTATTAGTGGCGACACTCCTTGTTATGCTGAGCTATGTAACCAGCCAGGAGCTTTCTGGAAAAGTCCAGTAATGAGGCTCTCCCTTATCCCTTTACCACAGACTCAGTCAAGCCAAGACTCCTGTGTTCTACGCAGGGATATGTCCTCTCAGGGAATAAGAAAAGGGGAAAAAGAAAAAAAAAAAAGTTCTTTCTTTGCTACTATAACAATCTGGTACCAAGAGCTTTGAAATTCTCACATCATGTGCTCCTTTAGTTCAAACAAACTTATTTTACATTTTCCCTCTGCCTTTCCCCCACCTTCTATGCTTCATTGCTGCAACAGTCTCCCGTAACACATTAACAGATTAAAAATAACCTTCTGCCACCCTTCATCTACTTTTGCCAATTTAACACTAGACAAACTACCCTAGGCACTGCGGAGTAGAGGAAGCAATGTGTGCACGTGTGCGTGCATATGGGCTCTGACCTAAGGGGAACAATTCTGAGAGCAAGAGGCAAAAGGTTATTTTTATTTCCAAGATGTCTGGATTTGCAACCCCCTTTTCTGCTGCTTTTTTCCCTCTTCTGCTAAGACAATCAGCCAAAGGTCCAGAAAAGTAATAATTACAGTTATTGTGTGACAGGAACAATGACTCATGAACAACAGGATGCAAAAGAACCAAAACCCCGTCAATGCATTCATCTTTCCTGAAGCGATCAGGTCCTAATGATTAGAGCTGAGCGAGCAGCAGGGAGAGCTACGCGCAGAGAAGCAGAGCAGTGTGAAACAGAGATGTTTCTTGAAGAGTTGTGGGAGCAGGGCTATTAACTGCCAACTTGTGACCCCCGCCTCCACATGGAGTATTTTGGGAGGACCTTTGACTCGCCAGCGTCAGCAAGGGAGTGAGCGTGGCACCATGTGCAGAAGCAGGTATTAAAGCAAGCGCATCTTGTGTGCTGGCTCTACGTGTCTGCGAGGAAAGGCGTAAGGAATCCAGGGAACACAGGGGCTTGGAAACGCATCTTAATATCATCTTAAAGTAACTGCAACACCCGTATGAGCAGGAGGAGGTTGGACAGGAGCAAAAAAACCTGCAGGGTGTGGGGGAAAGAGCAGCTGGGAGCTGTGTCCTCTGCCCACCCAATGGCTCAGGGCACCTGAGGTCCAGGAAAATTGGGCAAAAGCAACCCCAGCACCCTGCTGGCACACGACACTCACCTGTAGAAAGGACCACGTAGCTGGGCGATTACCATCCCAGCTGACAGTCACCACTGGTTTTCTCCTATTATACATCTCAGTATTCACACAAAATATTTTGTGTAGCAACTTAAGATACAAATCCCTTTAGCAAGGATTGGGAGCAGGTTTTTCTCAACCGTTTAATAATTTGCTTCAAAGATCATTTGTGCTGGTTATTAAGCGGTGTTAAGCAGGTTCAATCAATCTAGCAACTGGGCTAGGTGGCAAATTATAGAAATTTCTGGGTAACCTGAGCTGACACAAAATCTGTTTCCCCATTGTGCTCCCTTGAGCACATGCAAAAATCAATAGCTCAGAAAGCCCTTCAATGCCTCTGTCCCCACGTGAACTCAATTTTTTTCCCAGCTGCTACTCATTTACCTACCAAGCCAGCCAGATGCTTTCCTGAGGATCGCTGCCAATGTTGCATCATCGAAGGTGAACTGATGTCAAGACACCGCAGAGTACATTCTGAGAGACTGAGCTTATTCAGGAACCATGGTTTGTTTCCCCGGATCTTCACACACATCCGTACTTATTCACCCATGCACTTAACGCTAAAGGACCAGCTGTTATATATAGGGAGAACCATCTCCTCAAACTGATGCATCCTATCTGCTTTCCCCAGACCACACCTTTTGCCTCCCTCTCTCTGTCAGCTGCACCAAATTTCGGGGCAGACCAAAAAACCCTATTTATTTGGAGCTACCCAAGAACTGAACTTGATCAAAAAGGCATGCCTGCCAAACCTGTAAAGGGTTTGGAGGATTGCTTTCTCCTCTGACTTCATACAGAACTGTTCATTGCATGTGGAAAAACATAACATCTTGTTAGACAAGTCCTGGAGCGCTCTACTCTCTCGTGCTGCTGCATGGCTGCATCGCTGACATAAATCAAGGACCCTAAGCTGATCTAATGTCTGTCTTATTTACTCTACAGAGTTTTTAATGATATATTTAGGATTGTTGGGTTTTTTCCCTTCGTCTGAATTTGAAAACAGTTCCTGGCAGTGGCATATTAAACAAAAACTTTGAGATTGATGGACTTGGTTGGTTTTGTGTGGGAAGGTAGAGGACATTTCAGCTCTGACAATTGTACTTTAGATCCCCTACTTAGTCAGTAATTTTCTTTAAGATTTAAATACTCTCCGGGATGGAATTAAAATTGTACTTTTCAAATTTAGTGCACATTAGGTCTTGTAAATTATCTGGTGGTACGCTAGCTTGGGGAAAATGCTCATTAATATCTGTTATTTTCTTACCATCAATAATTCTTAAGGCCTGTTCCAGAAATACTTTGGGTAAAATGCTTAGTGGCAATTTCCTCAGAGCACTTAGGATCATTAGGGTGGCAACAGAAAACAGTTATAGCCTTGGCTTTTTTTGATTTGCTCTGCCAAATCATTTAGCAAAAAATATCAGCATCAGGCTTGGAGCAGTCGTCTCCCATTCCCCTGCTCTGCAGATCTGAACCAATAACTCCCATGTTTCCTGCATGTTAGGGACCAATTATTTTGTGTTATTTTACGTTCTTTTAAAATTAAGCCTTTCCCTTTGTGCATGAAAATTTCGACATTATATTTCTCAGCTTTCAGCATTACTGAGCAACAACTAGAGTTACCGGCAGCGCTGCTTCAGACAGCCCCACTCGTAGGCAGAAGGTGGGGATGGAGCTCCCTGCGTGTTACCGTGGGAGGCAGGCGGCCGTCGTGGAATGGAGAAGACCTTGCCCACCGTCCCACCGCTTCCCTGTGCAGGTAAATCCTTCAGCTTGACTGGACCCAGCAGAAACCTGCTCTCCATGCCCACACGGATCACACTGGAGTCTTGGGGTTTAATTCTCCTGGATAAACCAGAGGTTTCCTCCTGGTGGGCACTCTCGTGGTCTCTTTCTCCAGCAAGCAGGCTCAAATCGGAAAACTTGCCACTGGTTGGGGGGTTTAGGTGACTGGTACTGGGGTCCTGGGGTACTGGAGAGCTGGATGATGAAATGACTGGTCCTTGGCTCTCTACAGTCTCCTGCTGCTTCCTCTCTGAAATAATGACATCCACTTACTTATCTAACCACGGGCTAACTTTCTGTCTGTTTTCTCTAAGCCGTTGTGGGTTTTGTTTCCAGTAGGCGTATTACTTGATTAATGATCTTTCTGTTAACACTTGCTCATATTCCATATGGGATCTTCTTGGGTTATCTAAATGCACAAAATACTTAAACCAATCTTTTTTTTCTCAGCTAAACTCTGTTTTTAATAGCACAATATATTTCTCCCCCTTCCAAAGAAAAAAGAGCATTTTCTAGCTTGTCCAAACTCACACTGAATGTTACTTGTGATTCATGTTGTCATCTCATGCAGCATTCCAAGAAAACAGAGCATGGACAGGCTCTGTCAGGAAGTGTTTTGTAATGTATTTGTCATTTCTTTTCTGTCTAGATTAGGGGCTAAATTTTGTGATGCTAGATGAATTTGTAGACCCCCATCTCTCTGAAATCACACCAGCTATTCAAAAGAGGGAGGCTGCTTTTCTTTCAGCCAATGATAATAGCACTTTCCTGAATGCAAGTCGAAAAATATTTACATCAGTATAAATAAGCAGTGTGTAACTATAAATAAAGAACACAGGTAATAAAATGTTATCATTGAAGTTGAAATTAAAATTGAATCCTGCCAAGCCCTAAACATAGATCACGACAGAAAAATCCAATATACTTTTTTTTTTTTTTCCTTTGGAGGTGCTGTAATTACAGACTGGGTGAAGGAAAAAAAAGATTATACGGCAGACATAATTTGTAATGATTTCAGTAACATTTCTGGTGTAATGCCGTGAAAAGAATGACTACTTCTGCATGGCATCTGCACGTGCATCTCTATCACCCCCACCGAGAGGTGCCATCCGCAGCGTTTACCTTTTGACCCGAGTGATGACACGGGCTGTACGACCACAGGTCTGTTTCCGAAGAGGATGCACCGGTGTCCGCTGGATGATTCCTGCCAGGGCTACCCCTGACCCTGACCCCCTGCAGCCTGCTCCCCCCCTACCTGGGAGAGTCCCCTGATACAAGACCCAAAGAGAAATTGGGAAGAAGTTTCCAAACCTGGGGAGAAGCCCCATGTCACCAACAGCTAGGTGACAGCTTGCAGACCGTGATGACAGGGGGTTGCGGCACGGGGACGCCCCTCGGTAGGGTCCTACCTGCTGCCCATGCCCCCCCACCATCGCCATCTGACCTGCCGCAGCTAAGAGATGCCTCTCCCCAAACTACAAGCCATCCCAGGACGCTAGATTTTGGCACAGCTCCCACTTGCCCTCCCCATCTCTAGACCAGGAGAGCGGGGCTCCGCTCCTTTCTTCCAGGCAGTTTTATCCGCGCTCTAACTAACTGCTTGCTGGGTACTGGTTTTTGGAGAGAGAGATAAATTAAGAAGCCCTAGGGCAGAGGGATATGTTGACTGCGCCTAAATCCAAGCCTTTCATCTCAAAGAAAGTTACTTTATCGTGAGGGCTCGGTCTGAATACTGTGCCCTCCGCTGGTGGAGCAGGAAAAGATCGGCGTCCACCGGGAGAACGGACGGGTGTGGAAAAACGCAGGTGGGCTCAGAAACGCCCTCAGAGCTGTTCACGCCAAAGCGGAAGGCATTCCCTTTAAGTCACCGGGAGTGGAGTCTCTTGTTGCCTCTCTGGAAAGCAAGGCTTGAGGCCAAAAGCAATTTCTTGTACTTCAATAGCTGAAAATAAAGCTTTAAAAAATAAGAACATGTCAGGGAATTAAATGAGAACCACAAATTTAGCTGGGCTAGTGATTGCCCAGGAGAATATTGAGGAGAAATGTATAGAAAAGAGGGTTTTTGAGACACCGTTAAGTGAATTACTGGTTCCATCCATAACATCTGTTACAGTCCTGGCTGCTGGGTATTTACTTTCAAAGAAATCAGCTTCCACTACTGTCTGCTGAGGAGCCCTAAATCAGGTGTGCAGATGCAATTACTAAAAATGAATCTGTCAGAGCAGATCTCACGTAATCAAGGAGTCCTGTCTGGGCTCCCCTCCTGAACCCATCTTTGCCTTGGGGATAACCTAAACCAATATTCCTCAGACCCATTGGGAATGAGCAACACGGGTACAAGACAGACTTAGGAAGAAGGTTAATGAAACTTCAGAACATTTGCCATGAGCTGGGACTGGCATCTGGGATTCAGCCATCCGCAGGGGACGTCAAATGGTGTTATCTTTGGATCTCCATAGAAAAAGCCAGGATTGTTTTAGTGCAGACATAGCCTGATGCCATTTCAGAAGCACCAGCAGCCCCTGACGGACAACACGTGCCCGGAGCTTCTTGCACCTTCCTGCGGTAACAGTGCTTGTTTTGACAAGGCTTCAGCCCACAGTGCGGGACAGATGATTTGTAAAGTGGGTATGGCTGAGGAATGGCCATGAGATGATTCTTGTTTGCTCCTCTGAGCTCAATGAGGTCTTGCTTCATTTAACTAGACCTCTACTTAGTTGTGCCTTTCTTATTACAGATGGGATTTCCCCCAACTTGTCCTTTCTCTTTGATCTGCACAAGTTTCTGCAGGCAATTATGCATAAATATATCAAAGGCTATTGACACTGTCAAGAAATGAGTAGGCTAATATTTCTGGTTTTCAGACATATTTTGGGGCTTTGGGGTTATTTTGTTATCGTTGTTTTGGGTTTGGGTTTTTTTTAAAGCAAAGTTTTGCTCAAGGGACTGCTGTTGACTGAGGCTCTGAAGCATGTGCTTGCTTCGGTCCCGCTCCGCACAGCAAAGGCACGTGGAAGCCCGCTGATTAACTTCAGACAAATGTTTCAGAGCTCTCCTGAAAGGGGATGAACTGTAATTCAAAGCAATGATTTCTGTACTGTCCCTTCTGTGAAACGGGCAGAAAAAAAAGGCAGGTATTGCCTTCTCACAGTCTTTGTCAGAATTACTCAGAACACCTTCGCCACCAAAGGCTGTATAGCTCAGATGAAAATGCTCACATAAAAGTTTAGGTTTGACAAAGATTTCCATCTTTTTTTTAAAGAAGATATTAGGTTTTGTTTCTCCACCTTCTCTCTTTTTATTCAAGTTTGGGCAAGGGGGAAAATTTTAAATACCAGTTTTATATTTCACAAGAAAAGATTGTATTTTTCTTGCTTTTCTAAGAAAATCCTACTTTAAACTTCCAATTATTTATCCAAATACTTTTATTCCCCTCTGTACTCTGGACATTTGATCTATACAAGGCAACGCTGTGTTTAACCTTGCTAGCACTGAAAGCAATAAAATATGAAATGAATAGGTGAAAAGGGATAGTAAATCCCCATTGCAGAATTACCTGGCAGGTTCTGAGTCATGGGAAGATGTCAACAAAATAAAAGTTATTTAATATTGATGAATGTGACAGTAATGCACCTGGAGAGAAAGAAAAACAATCAAAGCAGATATTTAGAAAAGACCTTGGGGTTGTAGGAGGTAATGAAGAGCATAAGAGCTCACATTGCAAGGAGAGCAATCGCTATCCCAGGGTGTATAGAGTAAAAAGTGATCTGCTGTGTGACGAAAACAGAGTGATAAGTGCAGCATTATGCAGTCTGGGTAACGCTGGAGCCGGAGCACAGTACGCGTTTTTAAGCCTCACTTTCTAAAAAGGACACTGAAAAGTGGCAGAGGACTTAAGGACGGCCAGCGGGAATGGTGAAGGGAACTGCAGGTGATGGGTGTGATGGAAGGCAATTCACTAGCCCCAGCTAGTGCCTGGATGAATGCTAATATTTGCGTGCCGCTAGGCTGGACCTTCCCTGCAGCAGAAATGGTAAAAGGGTCTCAAATTAAAAGTGGAACAATCCCATTTAGATACAAGCGAAATGACTTAATAAGAAGGGCTATTACACAGGCAATAGAATAAGCTGTCTCGTGAGCAACTGAACACAAGTCGCTATTGGTAGAAGGTTCCAAGGTGAGACTGGAAAACGTAGCAATGGGGTTGCTGTAGAAGAGGCCTCTCAGCATCGTTCAAGCACAAGATGATCTGAAAGGTCCTTTGCTGTTGTTTTCATCTGCGATTCTGGGATCTCATACGCCGCAAAAAAATGACTCCGCACACAACAGAAGCGGTGGTACTCCCAGTTCATGGATAAAATCCATCTGTCACTCGTGATAAGTCTACACTGTGATTGGGACAAAAGGTCCAGCCCTACAAGCCTCACCCCAGCCGTCCCATCTGCTTTACAAGCGTCTGCAAGCACTGGTCCAGAAGCTGGAGATGCTGCGTTCGGAGTCATCCGCAGAGGTGGCTCCTACCACACACATTTGCAAAGGAAGCTGGCACAGCTCCTGACTACTTTGAAAGGTTTGCTTCTGGAATTTGCAATGCTTGTACCAGTTAAATACTAAATTATCATAAATGTAATTTGCATGTTTCCCATATAAGGGAATGCAAGCCGAGAAGAGGGTTTCTAAATGTTCATATTTCCAAATTAAAGGAATGTAAATGAGCCTGCTGTTCAATTCAGTGTGTAATGTGTTATTTCATGGTTGTCTCCTTGATATTACAGGCCCCTTTTACATTAGGCAATGTCACATCCCACCCAAATCACCATGAGATAAAGATGTTCCCCTTTAATGTAATAAAGGACAACAACAATATTCCGACAGAGAAAACAGCGTGCATACTGATTTGGTACAAATCCACCATCTCTTGCTGGAAGTACTCCACCATGTCCCCTCCACCACAACACGCAGCCTTGCGTAGCACCTTTTGTCAAAAAACCCTCTTCGTGGCGAGGCTCCCGGTGACTCCTCGTCCCTTCCTCCAGCACCCCACACCTTCTTTACTGAGGAAGAAACTGCTCCAGCTTCCCACGGAGCGGTCCGTCTCCTCACGGCACAGGCGTGATGCTCAGGAGCACAGCTCAGCCTGCTTCTTGCCGGAGGATTTCTGCTCTGCTTGTTTTCCTCCTGTCCTTATAGCCAAGCAGAGGGAAATTATAGGATGGCTCAAAATTCATTCATTAGGTGCTGGTGACGGCTGTTCCCTCCCACCCTGGTTATCTTTAAAGGAAAAGCGGGCGCTGCGTGTAGCGTGGTTAAAAGACCCGTGGGAGGAGAGCAAGGGAATGATTTGTTAGACTTTAAGTCAATCACAGCTCAGTCCGGACAACCATAAAACTTCTTTACTTCTACCAGTAGGTGAAATTTATAGTGCTGCTCACTGAAAAGTGAACCGCTCCACAGGGTGAGGGGAAGTCTTGGGAGTTTCCTAGTCACTTCAAGGCAAATGTGTTGCTCCTTCCTCTTCCCTCCCCAGCTTTACTTTCCAGCAGACAGCCCTGTAAATCCGTTTCGGTGACAGCCCTTTGGCGGTGTAGCGAAGCGGAGAGCACATCCCGAAGGCACGGCGGTTTAAGGGACCAGGCAGGGGAGCTCGCCCCTTGCTGCTCATCCCTAAAGCCAACGCTGCAGGGCTGCTCCCGTCCCTGCTGCAGCCTCGGGGCTTTCCCAGGTGGCTGAGGGTGGCTGAGGTAGCCTCTCTGGCCATTTCCTCGCCTCTTGAAGCTGCCGGACCTCTCGGAGTGCCCGTAGCACCAGGAGCATCACAGCTGCCCCCAGTCTGCCCCCAGTATGCCGTGGCTGCCTCTCTGCAGGGATCTGGGGAAAGCGGGAGAGGAGCCTCAGGTGCCCTTCGCGTTGCAGCGACTGACTCCCTCCTGGTACTCATACCGTCCCTCTGGCAGAGATTTCTCCCTCTGGATCCACCATCCTCCTCCCGCCCCTCAGCTGGGCAAGGAGCGCTGAGCTGGGCAAAGATGCACATGTCTCCCTCCAGGGCTCTGTCAGAGGCCATGTGTTGGGGAAGAGGGTGGTTTCCTCACCCAGGAGCATAAAGATCATCCAGAAGCACGATGCTCTCAGCCCAGGAAAGTCCTGTGGTATTTCCTTCAGCTCCTGACACTGTAGGTAAGTTGTATGGGGTATTTGCTTGGAAGGAAATAGGTGACCTCCCGGCAGCTTCCAGCTAAACAATAGCCTCCTGCTGTCTCCAGGAGCTTTTAAATTGAGCTGGTGGAGGAGTGGGTCGGTTTGGGGGAGCTGTCCCTCTCCCGTTTCTCAGCAGGAGCCGGCTCAGGACAAAGCAGTCCTCTTACTCTGCCTCCCTTTCACTTTCCAGCATTTGCTTTGGCCGCGTGAGTATAACTTTACACAAACACAGCTCCTGCATGTGATTTTTTTCCAGCTTCCTTTGGCCATATCCACAGCTAAATGACAGGGACTGCAAGGTGCACAGCCTGCAGACGTGCAAAACGGCACAACACACCATAAGTCAAATTCTGACTGGGTGACCCTGATGTAAATGCAGCCCAACGACACTTATATTCATGTAGTCTTCCAGATTCACAGCATTATCTCTGAAAACACTCACTGCTTTTAATACTGCAATTTCTCTCTACAGTCAAGGGTATGGCAACGTGCTGAGAGCACAAGACACTGAGCACTTGTGTCTTACGCCCAGCTCTGCCACTGATTTCACGTTAGCTTATGATATCTTGTCTCTCCTGTCTGAGAAGATGATGCTAAGATGCTGACTTGAGGGTTGGCTGGTTGGTAAAATAATTTCTTCTGGCTGTAAAATGGTGATATGACAAAACAAGCCTTTCCCAGGAACGTACCTGTCATAACAATTTCTGTGTGGCAGGCAAGTTTCTCTGGTCCAGAGGGAGATGTCCCATTTCATCAAAGAGAGTGCTCTACCTCAGCTGTAGAGGAATAAATGGAAAACAACCGCTTGCCGCTCTATGCAAGGCAACGGGGAGTTGGTAAATGTTGTAATCCACAAAGGAGAGGCGGCTGAAGAGCATCTGCCCTCCGCAGTGTCAGTGGGATGGACGACAGGGCAGCATGTCCTCTTGCAGAAGATGACAGACCCAGCCCAAACCTGCATGAGCCAAAAGAAGGATTCAGAAGTGCAGCTTCCATCTTCCAGCCAAACTACTTGGCCACAAAGCCATGGAGCCTGTCTCATCCCTGTCCGTGTGAACGTCTCCCTGTGCAAGAGCAAAATGACTGCAAGCAATGCAGTAGTTAGGGCACGTTTAAATACAAGGCCTGCTCTGGGCTTGAAGGCAAATCCCCGTCAGCTTGGACGTGCTTAATATATGGTGTGCTAATGGTCTCTCGGTTTTTATTAGCATTTTTGAAAGGCTGGATTTGCTTCTACTTCGGAATGGAAATGTAAGAGCTCTGGATCTTTTTTTATGAACCCGTATCTGGCTAGCCCTCATTCTGATCAGCATAAAATGCTTTGCGAGCTGTTGATGAAGAGCACTGTATAAAAGGTATTATTCCTTGGGCGTCCTGGAAGATTTAAGATTTACTCTGTGTGCTCTAAATTGTCGTTAGTTTGCAAATTCAAAATACCAAATATTTCAGACGGAACAAAGGCAGTTCTTGTCAGCAAGTGCTAATTTCACAGGAAGTTTTAACTTCCAAGATTTATCCATATTTTAGCATAAGTCTCATTTGCAGTTATTTCATGCAGTTTTCTGCTTGAAAAAACAGTTCTAGCTTTAGGAGATAGTGTATCTTGTCAGCCTTCCTAATGCAAAAAACGGTTAAAGCTATTACTTGGCTTAAATGCCTGGGAAGAGAATTTCTCCCCAAAGAAGTTTTGCAAAACTTAAGAGAAAAATGGGAGCTGAAGTTCAGAATGGAAATAAATTTGCAGCCTGAACTGCAATGGAGGTGAACGATATGTGCTGGAACATAAAATCCTTATTTCTGCTATTGCAATGCTGGAAGCCAGATGTTATTCACCAGAAAAGACGAACATCGTAAGCTCCAGCCAGTCAAAAAATAAAAAGGCTGGTTTCTGACAGGAGGTTCGCTTTCATAAACAGTACTATCACAGCTAAGTTATTCTGTAGCACCGATTGACTGAGGCGCTCAATTGCTGCATTCCCCATGGCAGCACGAATGCCATCGGACAATCAGGTTAAAGTGAGCGATTGCGAGTCTAACCCATGAGCCGTCGTTACCAGCAGCGCGTTCCCACTGCAGCAGAACCACCTTGAGAGTTTTCCTCTCACTCCTGCGAAGCGGGAGCAGGCCAAAATGGATCGAATCTGCTGCCCCTCATTCCTCTGACAGAATGGAAATAAAGGTATCAAAACAGACGAGTGTCCCAGGATCAATGCCTCCTGCTTTGAAGATAAACATTCCGGCTTTCCTTCTGTATTTACTGCATTTACCATTTATGCAGCAGCAGGAGACCATTATCCTGTGACAATGTTCTACTCTGCTGACATTACCTCTTAATTATATCTTCATTAAAACCAAATTAGAAAGCGGTCAGGAAAGTTAAGCCAACTGAATTGCTCATTTGGCTGAACATCCCAACACCTTTTTTTAGAAAAGTGATGCTGGCTCATGCAACAGAATGTTTAATGATCTACCTCATTGCTGGGAAGTGTTGATTTTCACTTTAAATGCTGAACTTGCTGCTCAGTCACACTGCATTCGTTCCAAAAGGACCCTGCTTAGTTAAATACTAGCATGGCAGTATAGCTGGTTTTTGCCCGTACCTGCAAGGTGATGATGCCACTGCTGTCTCTTGACACCGTTTCCTCATTAAAGCTGAAGGCAGAAATAACCTGTGCCTGATGAGTACAGAAAGAACCGGGAAATTGCATTCCCCAGCAACAGAGTCAGTACCTCCCCTTCGCTCTGCCCTCCCCTGCCCTCTGCCACCAGAGGAGGACAGCTACAGAGGGATGCCGGGACAGACATCAGCTCAGTCAGAGATAACCTCCACGAACCCACAGACACGGACAAAAAGTGCCACAATTGCCAGCGTTCGGCAGCAGGGGAACATCCTCCCTATTGCACAGTGTTCCTGTCATCACACTTAGCTAATTTTTGGGCAACAATCAATTAACAGTTAAGTGTAACGTAGGGAAAAATACCTAGAGAGCAATGTGGTTTTTGAAGATCTGTTCTACATAAAGCTACACGGGAGACAAAAATAAATGTTTCAGCTTGAGCAGATAACAGAGATCAGACTCTTTATAGCACAGGTCTTCAAGCAAAGAGAGTTTGCAGAGTCTCAGTGAAGAAAGCCAGAGGCAAAGTCTACCTGCAAACCTGGATGGCGCAGCATCATTCACACTTAGCGGCTTTGACAGCCAGAAGCGCGCGGGGAAATGGGAATACTAGAATCATGGATTCCTTGTTTCCAGTGATCTGATATGTACTTGCAGCTACAGTTTAAATAAGGGAAAAGATAGATTTTAGGTCTGAAAATTGAAAGCACAAGAAGGAAGGAGGAGTTAAACACATGTCTAGCTCCTTCTTGTTCAGAGTTGAGAGTAGGGGAATTTGCAGTGGTATTACATGGATGCTACAAGGCAGATCATACAGAAAAAAGAAACCTTCACCCAGCTCCCCATTACGCCTTTGAAAAGCAATTTAATATGGAATTTCCAAAGAGGATCAATGCTGGCACTAACGTTGGCAGTCAGCGAATGTACCACGTACTTACGACGTCTGACATAAAGAGAAATCTCTGCGGTTTGGAGCACTTGATCCAATCCTTCTTGTCCCTCTGCCTCTCAGATGCATAGCTGCAAGGAAATGACTTCACCTGTCACTACGTGCGGCAGGGAAGTCATCCTTAAAAGATGATGATCTGCCCGGGATGCACCGGATAGATGGTGTTGCATCTGGGGTGAGGAAAATAATCAGAAGAAAAGTGAGAAAGAGGAGGATGATACAAACCTACTGATCAAGGAGTTATAATGAATCTCTTTGGTTTGGGTACACTAGTGTAGAGGAGAAACATTCCGTGCTCAGCCAGGCTGTTGCTTCTGTAAGTGCTGTACCTTATGTTTAGTAGCCGTGTTCTATAGATAATATATGATGCTTCATTTTCAGTTCAAAATAAATGTAAATTAGAAGGAAAAAAGGGAGAGAAACAGAGAGTGAGAACATGCGGCAGAAAAGAAGGCCATGCAATCATTTCCCATTCTAAAACATAGCAAGTAAGATCAGGATGCGGCTGGTTTAGTGATCACTGTAATCAGCACAATTGACTGCTTACAGATGACTAATCTTTCAGTTCTAGGGAGGTAAATTGAGACATATATATTTCAGCCTTATCCTAGCACTACAGGTAATGCAAGACAAATGGTCTGTGAATTCCTAATACCAAAGAGATTTGTGGATTATAAAAGAGCACTCTAAGTAGACATGGGGTAAAGTTATGGAAATACAGATTTGGATTCAGAGGAAATTTTAAACAAGCCTTGAGGTGAGTTTTCTTTCCTTTTAATTATTCCTAAGCTCCATTCAGACCCATCTGTATTTTAATCAAAAATGATCATAACGGTTTCCTGGGCAAATGGAAAATGGATCTTGATAGATGCTCATTAGACTTCATTCTGTTAACAGCTGAAGAACCAACAAGAGGAATGAACTTAATACAGCAAGAAATGAGGCTCTGAGAAAGAGGAATGAAGAGCAAGATGAAAGATGATTAAATTAAAGGAACTAAAGCTGTGCCGGACATCCTAATTAAAACATATAGAGGAACGATGGAGAAAGGGACACATGAGTACCAAGAGAAGTGAATAAGTAACACAGGGGAGGAGGAGAGCATGGGAAGATCTGAAGTTATCCTAGGAAAAGAGAGGTAAGACAGGACACAAAGATAAGGTGCTCAGGCAGAACGTATTTCTCCTGTTCAACAAGAACAAGGACGCGGGGAGGAGAAAGACCTGGGGCAGGGTACAAGCTCTGGGAGTGTGACCCCAAGAGCAAAGAGGTAGGTCACGGCTTTCAAGTCAGAATGAGGCAGGTTGGAGGTAGGTCCATGCACTGGCAGCAGCTTGCAGAGTCCTCTGACTGAAATAAAACAGCACTGCTATTTTGCTCCCACTCCACACTGACATTGCAACCCTCTGACTAGGAGGGGTTACCACGTTCATCCTAGCGAAAGGAAGACATTCAGCTCTGTGCGGAGTAGAAGGACTTCACAGGAAAATACAACAAAGCATTTTTTTTACACTTTTCCTGAAAAAACCCCCACACTGTCTGAGTGCCAAACACAACTCTGCTAACATATAACAGGAAACCTGAGCCTCCCCGCTGGGCAGTAATGGCCCCAGTCATTGTGCATCTGTACTGGTCTTCTAGGTGGCCTTTGCACAAGGTCACATCAAGGAAAATCACGAACGTGTGCTGTTATTTACAGTCCTTACCTCACTAAGGCAAAGCCTAGTCTTAACCAAAGACTTTTGGTTAAGCAGAGGTGAGATTACAAGGAAGGAGAACCCCCGCTCCAGCCCTTACCAAGTGCTCTCTGCCATGGATGCTCGGCTGGGTTTTGGCATCAGCGAACTGCATAGGCACGGAAAACAACGTGGCTCTGAGCTCAAAAACGCCCTTCCAAAGAGCGAAGGTGTCGTGTGCTGCAACAACCTCAGTGGGAAGGGACACGACACTAATGCCCTTCCAGAAAGATGAAGGCCAGCTGGGGAGGGAAGGCAGGGAACTCCCCTCCTTGAAAGCCGGTGAAGGTCCGTGGCCCGTGGTCAGAGGAGGACAGTGCCACCGCTTCTTAGATGGTGCAATGTTGTATTACAGCAGAGAAGAACTGCCCTGACTGTCAGCAACCCACAGGGAGCAAGACACAGCCTGGAAGGGAGTACCAAAATAGAGGTGGAGAGAGCAGGACTGATCCACAGGTGAGGTCAGGGGTATGGGGACAGGGTTGGGGCATGAAGAAACAGACTGCCACGTGTTTGTCTTACAGCTATTGTCCTTACCGTGAGATACTGGCGGAAAATGGCAAGAAGTTGTAGAGGAAACCAAGTTGAGTGGGTGATCTGTATCGGTCCATACTAAACTTCCAGGCTTCAGGAGTAGAGGCAAAAATCCACAGAAGAGAAGGGATGCAGAGAAGTGGCAAAGCAGTGAAAACAACACATAGTAGTTACTGGCGAGACAAATTAAAACAATGAAGTGGAAATGAAAAATGCTGTGAAGTGATGTTTAATGACTCCACCTTTTGAGTTGAAAAGGAAATGGGGTCTATATGTAGCTAGTAAGTAAATAAGCTTCTATTATTAGCACATTTTTATCACAGGATGGCTCAACAAAGCCCTTTTATTTTCCCTCTACTGTCTTTCCCCAAATCATAAGAATGCCACTAAATCCTATCCCTCAGGGAAAATAATTAGGTTGCACATGCCTAAATTTTAGCTGTTGTTAGCACTGATGTTAAAGAAGTTACTCCAGCAAAGAATCCAATTCTTGATGCTGAGCAGCTTCCTTCCTACACTGGTTCTCTTCTGCTTTCATGTGACGTGCTTGAAATATCACAGTTTTAAATCAAAACCATTAGTATATTAGTATCTCTACAGCAATAAATGTCTACATTATCCTCTTTCTTGAGGAAAGCATTGCAGCCATGAATTTTTCACATCAAAGCTAATATAGTCACCCATGGATTACATTACACTGTTGACAAAAAAACCCTAGATTAAAGGAAAACTATTTTTAGCTTTTTAAAAACAAAGTTACCTTAAAAAGCATGGTGAAGCTGAGGGATGGAGTGATGGGACACCATCACAAGCAATTCTCCACACAGTGGGTGATCGAGATAACCACTGTTACTGTTTATTTTATTTATCTACACTGAGCATTTCGCCTTTAAAGAACTTCACGTGGAGATCAGTGGCAGTACCATGATCATCGTCCTCGGTGGATGGCACATATCACAGCCATATCAGTCTGCCAGTAGGATCTCCTCTGCTTTCAGACCCAGCAGGGTGGCCCACAGAGTTTGGGGAGTTGCGGGCTGGGCAGAAAAGGGACTCTCCTTGGTATCGCCCTTGTTTCAAGTCCGTGAGCGAGCCCCATTTCACTGGGGATGGAAACTCAGGGCTCAGAGCAGGTCCACAGGAAAACTCTCTGAGCCTTGCTCCATATCAGCTTTGCGTAACTCAAATGGGCAGGGTGAAGCCTAGTCAACAGCAGAGCAGACCCAGTAGTGACAATATATGTGTAAAGGACACGCAACCCTTCTTAGTTCTTGGCTTATGATTGGAAAAGCAACCCAAGGAACAGCATCCCACAACCTGCCCGTGAACAGGAACAGCATGAATTTCCCCTTCTTAGCTGTACGTTATTCTTCTTACAAAGCCAGCTTGCCTAAAGTTTGGGCAACCCCTTTTTGCTTGTGGTCCAACATAGACTGATTTAAGAGTAAAAAGCTAGAATTTGCCCATACGCCACTCTTAGGCCCTCTTTCTCCTCTTTCCCTACTGTCCTATCTCTTCAAACCATAAGTCTTCCCATGACATGCCCATCCAGCGCTTCCCATTTTTCAAGCCTGCTGCACCCTGACCTCGTGCCTTGGTCCTTCACCATATCATGAGAACGCAGTTCCTACTGGGTTCCTGTAGACTCATTGGTAAAAGAAACACTGCATTATTTGGAGACAGGACACAAAACCCCAACCAAATAATTGGTGCCAATTTGCCCTTTGACGCTGTTTTGCAGGGCTTGAAGGAATTCAGCAGGATCTAGGCGTCCAGATACAGGCTGTGTCTTTTCTCTGTGATAGGCAGAGGCTTCCGACTGCTCACAAACATGCTTGAAAACTAATCCATTGCATTACACTTGAGTAAATATGATGTATTTTTAGCCTTGCTGGAACCTAACATCACTGCTTGCAGACGGAAGGTGCTGTTGTATTCCTGCAAGCGTTTTTATTCCTACAGAATTAATTACAGCATCAAATCGAATTTGACTCTCCTCTGGCACCTGATATGCACCCATAAGCCAGCAACTAGACACGATAACCCAGGTGAAGGGACAAAAGCCCAAAACCTACAGCTTGAGCCGACAAAGAGAAGCCTGCTTTTTTGAAACTGCGTATCGCAGACAGCAGCACTGTGGTCCCTTTGGCAAAAGAAACTGTCCTGAGGAAAAATTTATCTAGTGACTGACAAGCAGTAGTGGGCTAGGAGCCTAGAAGATAATATTTTGGCTGCATCATTTCTTCTCCTCAGAAACTCTCTCCTGAAGAGCTCTGTGCTGCACAACACTTACCAAGCTAACCGGTAATGAGGTTGTGTTTTGATCTTGTTTATACTTTGTAGAGGTTTTCTCTGTATATAACCCTACTTTTATAGGCTACAAAAGGTGAGCAGTCTCTGATCATTCAGCTAAGAGGGTTTGCTTTTAATAGGGAGCCTTCCTGTGGTGCTCACATGAAGTCTGGTCAGGACTCAAACCTGACTCTGTATCTGGCTGCCCCGGAATATTCGGGCTTTAAACACCACCTCACCATTGTGTTTGTGAAACCTACAGCACTGCAGAGCTTTCATTTGTAACCCCAGGTGGGAAACTGAGGCTCACCCCGATAGCAGAGGTGGATATCTTGACACCTGCTCATTTTGAAAAGTTTTTATCAGCGGTCCAGGTGTTATGACTGTGCTTGTGTCACGATGAGCCAGGAGAAAGGAACCAGATAGGGAAAGGAACCCAATCCAGGACTTCTGACAGCAAAGCATGCACCGCTGTCATGCTGACCTTGCCCTTAATGAGGAATGAGGCTGGGCAGTGCTGTTCTGGTGCAAGGCAGTAATGTCAGATGGACATGACCTTCTCTTTGCTGATGAATGGTTGTTGACCAGGAAATGGCAACTCCGCACTAAAAGAACTTGCCAAGTTCTAACTGTCTGCCAAGTTTCTAACGAACGCATTGCAGAGATTTAAGGAAAACAGAGAGGTGGGAATAAGTTGATATTCCTTGACTGACCCATTACCTAGATCTACGCTGATGAGAAAGCCATTTCCAGCACAGCCACACTGAAATCTGGGCATGGGTTTCCAAGGGTTACATACCTGCCCAACCATGCTTTCATTTCCCTCTTCAAGGTGAGGCATTAGCAGAGTATATGGGTTGCTGTGCTCCGTCCTATGACCCAAGAGAAATTAGGTTGAAGATGCCTGAAGGAGATGTCTCCCTTCTTTCTGTCAAAGCACTAAATTATTAGCACTGTGTTAATAAAATCCATTAAGGTTATCCGAACAAGTCTCTGTAATTTCATAAATCACTTAACAAATGTGTGAACTCAACTGTGCTATTCCTTAGTTAAAACACATAACAACTGACTAATACGCAGGCAAGTAACACTGCTGATTAATGTAGTTTAAATCCAAAGGGCATGTAGGTAAAGAAGAAGTCATCTGAGGACCAAAGTCATTAGAACAAAAGATGCCCATCAGCTGTCGTGAATTTATGAGGGCATGGGAGTGGATTAAGAGAGGGATTTAGTCCCTTCAGAACATCTTCCATTAGCAGAAAGTAAAGCCTCTGTGAGCGGGCACCATGGCAGCATCTAAATTGCCTGATCTGAAGGCTCTGCTTCCTCTTAGCTGTCACCGTTTCCTCCAGCTTTACCTCAACAGCAAGTCAGCAGCGAGCACATCCCGACAGCCGTTACCGACCACTGCTCTCCCTCGGTGTGTGTGAGCGATTATCATGTGTTTTCCTCAGTTTGCTCCAGCTGAACTGCCATTTTGGGACAGGGAGTAGAAGAGGAGGAACATTTGACAACATTTAGGCTCCCAGCATCCTGGGACTACTGTTTGCCCTGCTGGGTCACAGCGTATCTTTGTTTCTTTGTGCTCCTTCCAGCTGCATCTCAAGAAGAGCTGTCCCAGCGTAGAACAGCTTGACCTGTAGGCTGCGGCAAGTAGGGCCCCAATTTCTGGGTTGGGTTCAGCAAGAAGGGATTTACATGGAGCTTTGGCCCATAGGATTCACAAGAGGGAAGACAAAAGGGTAGTTGGATAATCTTCACCTTACCCTTGATCTCTTTCCTCTTCCTTTCCTCCCCAACTGGTGGAAAGCTCCACGCTGGGATGGTGGATCACAGAAAATATAAACGTTGGATGGATGCCACACTGAGACAACATTTCCCGTGGCTGGTCTGGGCACTAGCCTCTCCTCCCAGGATAGGGCGTTATCTCAAAGATGAACAACTCCGCTGCAGCAATATGCAAGAGAGAGCTCACTGTGTCCTCCCAATGAAAGGGAAAACCCCTTCCTTTTAAGTACTGTCATCCAGAACAGTGTCAAATCAAGGAGAGACGAGATGCCACCATCCCCACGTATACAGAAGTACTGTGGAA
Source organism: Haliaeetus leucocephalus (assembly GCF_000737465.1). Lineage (NCBI taxonomy): Eukaryota > Metazoa > Chordata > Aves > Accipitriformes > Accipitridae > Haliaeetus > Haliaeetus leucocephalus. The sequence continues at coordinate 114,107 of NW_010972673.1, forward strand.
CAGCAGGTTCGGTGATTTTCCAAATCCCACTTTGAGATGAATGAGCCAAGGGAGCTGTGCCCGGGTACGCAAGCATAACGTGGTGTGCTCAGTTCACAACCAGACAGCTGGTTTCCTGAGGAAGGTCGCTAAATTGGCCAGAATGGAGTGATAAGAAAGAAGGTATTTTAGCAGCTGGCCAGGGATGGATAGGAAGGCAGACCCCTTGGTGCCATACAGCAATGCCTCGGTGACAAGATGGTTCTTGGTTGGCATTAAAAGGAGCAATATGCTCTGAGACAGGCTCACACTTCTCCTACACCTTTCTGCAGCCAGGAAACTGCCTCATAAAATTATTATTGTACACCTGCATAGGAGTGATCTGGGATATTATTAAAAGGCTGACTTAATCATCAGGATTTAGGGCATGGCTAGGACTTCTCCAAGGTGATAAGTCAGAGTGTACCAATTAGAAAGAATCATGTGCAGCACCAGCTTGATTTAAAAATCATCTTAAGTGCATCAGAAAGCAGATGTGCCTTTAGTTGATAACGGCCAGAAAATTAAGTCTCTAAGACCTCAGCTAGGGAGGAGGGGTGGAGGAGAAACAGAATTAACTAGCAGCAACACCTCGTGACGAATCTCTAGGGCAAAAAACTCTTCTTTCAAAAGTTCATTCAGTTGCCAGGAATTGAAAGTAAAGTCTGGGGGAAGCCCACATGGGAGGGACGTGAAGTCTCCTGCAATCCGGGGTACAGTTTGTTACACTATGTTCATATACATACAAGGGTGGGAGAATGATCTCAATGTCTTCTTCATGTTGGTCTTTACTGGTAAGGTTTGCCTTCAGGAAACCTAGGCCCCTGAGACCAGTGGGAAAGTCTGGAGTGAAGAAGACTTACCCTCGCTGGAGCAGGACCGGGTTAGAGAGCATAAAAAAAAAAAAATCAAACATACACAGGTCTTTGGGACCTGACAGGTTACACCCATGAGTGCTGAGGGAGCTTGCTGATGTCACTGTGGGGCCACTCTTGATTATCTTTGAAAGGTCATGGCGACCAGGAGGGGTTCCTGAAGACTGGAAGACAGTAAATGTCACTCTTATCTTCAAGAAGGACAAGAAGCATGCTCTGGTAAACTACAGGCTAGTCAGCCTCACTTACAACCCCTTGGAAGGTGATGACCAGTCCCTCTGGGAATCATGTCCCCATGCACCAGTATAGACTGTGGTCCAACCAAATGGTAAGCAGCTCTGTAGAGGAGGACCTTGGGGTCCTGGTGGACAACAAACTGACTGTAAGCCAGCAACGCACCCTCGCAGCAAAGGCCAACAGCAACCTGGGCTGCATTAGAAAGAGCACTGACAGCACATCAAGGGATGCGATCCTTCCCCTCTCCTCAGCACTGGTGAGACAAACCCAGAGTGCTGGGTCCAGGTCTCGGTTCCCCGGTACAAAAAAATACGTGGACATACTGGAGTAGGTCACAAATGGCCACAAAAATGGTAAAGGGCTCCAAGTTTCTGACATACAAGGGGAGGCTGAGAGAGCTGGGACTGTTCAGCCTGGAGAAGAGATGGCTCAGGGAGGTCTTATCACTGTGTATAAGTACCTGGTGGGAGGCAGTAAAGAAGATGGACCCAGGCTCTTAGTGGCGCCTGGTGACTGTACAAGAGGCAATGAGCACAAACTGAAATACAGAAAAATCAATTTAAGTGTAAGAAAGAAAAACATTTTTACTGTGAGGCTGGTCAAATGTCGGGACAAGTTGCCTAGAGACATTGTGGAGTCTTAGTCCTTGGAGATATTCAAAACCTGACTGGACGCAGTCTTGAGCAACCTGCTAACCGTCCTGATCCTGAGCAACCTGCTCTAGAAGATGCTGCTTTGAGCAGGGTGGGTTGGACTAGATGATCTCCAGGGCCCTCTTCCAACTTCAACCATGCTATTCCTGTATCCTCAGGGCCCTGTCAGAGGGAAAGCAGACACAGCCCTGCAAAGAAGACAGAGACTTAAGGGGAAAAAAAGATGCTTGTTTTCTACACCGTGCTTCCAAGTGGCACTCCCAACTGAGTTATTACACTGGTGGTCTAATTAAACCACATCCTTTCCATCTTGTTTTTCTTCCTCTGTGGTCATGAAAGACAATGCTTTCATCTGAGCAGTAGCATTCCAGTTCTAAATCTGCTCCTAAATCCCTTCCAGTGCTATATACAATATACACTGTTGCCAGAGGTGGCTACACGAAAATGGGATTTTAATTAGCAGAGAACCTTTCCTTGGCTCCTTACCTCCCTAGGGGCTGTCCTGCACCTCTGAGGGCATCTGTCTGTCCATCACTTACAACCAGGCAGGCTCAGAGACCGCCAGTGGGGATCCTGTTTCCAGTGAAGCGGGGTGTTCCCAAAACCTTTGATGGCAGATCATAAGGCTCCAGAGAAAGGATCACACTTCGGGTGAAAGCCTTAGGGCTTGCCTTCCAAAACAGGGATGCCGACCTTGGGAAAACAGAATGCGTGCCTGGAAGGGCCCCATTCATATGAGGTTAGATCCTCCCTCACTACGTGTCAGCGTGAGTGCCCTGAAGGCAATGGACCTGTGATGACACACAAGGATCTGCTTGTTTGCCTGCATAATTTATGTTTCAGTGTTAATGACTGCACCCACTTTTCCAGATTTCAGTTCCACCTGTAAGCTGAAGGATAAGAAGATGCCCCTATGTAAAATGCAGCTTCAGACTTCGCCAACAGCACAAAGCCAAAAATAAGTGAAAAACGGTGCAAAACACAGTAACTGGTTAAAAATACCTGCTCCCAAAGGGAGCAGGAGGAAGCCCAGCCTTGACTGCCAGTATGTCCCAAAACATCAGATGCTCTTTCAGGACACAGCACCCTTTTCATCACACCACAGGGCAGCTGTGGTCCGTAGGGAACAAGTAATAGCAAATGCATGATCAAACCAGCAATTTCTCCTCTGTGGGAGGGCAGTCATACCACGTGTCAGGTCACAGCCCTGGCTCTGGAGGAGCTACGTCAAACTTCCCTGCAAAGTTTCGTGGAAGACTTTTTTTTTCCCCTTGACTTATTCTAGGTAGAATTGACAAGGCTTCCTGCCACACAACAACATTTCCTCTGAATGCCTGTAAGCAGTATCCTCCCCTTTTGGTGAACAAAGGACTTGAGTAGCATTTGCCAGCAAATGTGAAAACTCCAGGAGCCTTTTGCTTTGCAGGCATTGTTTCTTCAGTTCATTATCTATTTATAGTTCTTGCCTTTGATCGATGTTTGTATTTAACCTTGCATTTCTTAATTTGTAGGTCGGTCCACATTTACCATGGTTAATTTATTAGGGCAGATTCTGCTTCTCAGTCAGCTTGTTGGGGGAGGAAAGTGTATTTAGGAGCCGTAAATCATTCCAAACAGATCTCATCTAGTAACCTTAGTAACTGAGTTATATACTGCAACAAGTAATATTTTTATGGTGATATTTTTTTCAGTGTGAATAATAGGAAAATAATGATAAAACAACACATTTGGGGATGGACTTGCCAATAAAAATTGCTATACAAGCAGCGGCTTTGTTTCAGAGCAAAATTCTAGCCAATCCTCTTCCAGAACCTTCGTAAAGGTTCACCCAGAGTGAAGCTTTTCTCCTGTGTACACAGTAAGCTAGTTCCTCTGCTACTGGATCTTGTAATGCAGAATCCAAGCGTATTTTATAAAATCTTGAGTCACAAGCTTCGTTAAACAGTAATGCGTGCTGCCTTGATTGAAAGGATCATGCGGATTGTGACTTCCATCAAATATCACTTTCTATGACAAAGAAGAGGCAAATGCTTTAAAAGACACCAGAAAACTTCCTGCTGTATCAAGATAATCCTGAAGGTCTGGATAAGCATGAGTTCTCTGCATAGCACTGCATCTAAAACTGCCATTAGAAAAATCCTCATCTGGCCAGGAGGCACCCAGACTGCTGACTTCAGAGGTGTGATTTTTGTCTCAGATGCCTAGAGCTGAGTTTTTTGCAAGTACTCCTTCCTTGAGCTTAACTCCTGGCCCGTGACCAGCTAGGATCCCTATGGAAACCAGACCTTTAGCTACGATCCACAAGACGGCTGATCTGAGAGGCGGTTTCAGAACAGGCTCAACTCGTGTCGCATGCTCAGACGTCACTCTCTCTTCAGCTCAAATGACGAGAGGAAAATGGGAACTTCTCTTGCAACAGCCAGGTGGCCAAAGCCCCTCTCCCCCCCCCCACTGCCCTGGGAGAGAGGAGACCTCAGCTAAGTTGGAGGCAGACCCACACGTGCCACCTCTCACCTCCTCTCTACACCTCCTAGTATGTGTGGAGTTGGTCCCTTCCAGACAAATGAGGGAATGAAACCTCACCTTCTTGCCTCTTGGGGAAACAGCTCTAGCCATCGCCCCCAGGACCTCTGTTCATATTTTTGAAGGAAAAGCCAGAGAAGCAGCTTCTGGCCCATGAAGACCACCAGTCCTGAGGGATGGAGGTGCCACCCTGCTGTCCCACAAGTGCACCCTTAGGCTCAGCTACGTTTTTGGTCAGCGTAGGCCATCTGCTCAGCGTGCTGGCCTGCGAGACCCCAGAGAGAGCATCCAGATGGCTCATCTCAGCACCGCGTGTTCTAACCTCTGACTTTTAGACACGTCGGCACCTTTTCAGGTCTAGCCTGATGGAGTTTTTCTTGGCGTACTGTGAAGCTTTGAATACAAACTACAGCCCCGGTGATTCTTCACAGACACAAGTACTCTGTTAAATCAGCGCTAAGTTAAGTTTCATCACAGTTCCTGTCATACCGCTCTGTCTGGGCTGAAACGGTTTGCTATTCAGTACCGTGGCCCTCACAAGGACTGAGCAATTATTTGGGCCAAGAACAGCAAAATGCCATGGAAACTGAAGTGGAACATAATGCGTTCACACAGGGCAAGAGTCATTGGCTTTCTCTGCACAGAAAGTGTCATCAGCTCTTGAATAACAACAGGCAGTCAGGACTTCATCTCCTGCCTCATCAGAAAAATAGACCCTCCAGCAGCGTCAGCCTCCTAATACCATGCTCATCCAGGCAGACTGAAAGGCTTGTCAAAAGAGCGCGGGGAGAGGCTCTAATCTGCTTTTTGATAGCATAGGTACTCCGCATAAAGTTCAAGATTATCCCCTGTGCGAAGATTGAGTCACCTGTGACTCTCGTAGCAAAATACCCACCCGTGCTTTCTCTGGGACACCGGCTTTTCCCTTTTGAGCCCATTTCCATGCCACCCCCAGCAGCCTGACCCGCTTCGAAGAGATACTCAACCCCACTTACCTTCTCTGAGAGGAGATAACGAGTTTCACCAGGCGCATCCTACGTGAGTCACGACTAGAGCGCAAGGTCTCTGCCAGGCGGTGAGGTTCAGCGGCTCGGCTGGAGGACTGAGCTTTCCTCATGCTCCCGTCACTTTCTGTTTTTTTATACCTGTCATCGTCAGCAGGAGAGCAGAAGGAGTAAGAGCAACCTTAGAGCTAACACAGCTTTTCTAGCCGGAATAGCGTGGCGTGCTCGGTGGCAGACGTACTCAGAAGCACATCTACTCTTTCTTAGGTGCTGTGTGATGGCAGACAGAAATCACAGGAGCTGAGGGCATTCAGCACCTGGAAAAAATTTGATTCTTCGAGATCCAAAGCCAACTATCTATATCTTTCTTTGCACAAAAGGGGAATCCAAGAACTTCTCTGGGACCCATAGGAGAAATGAGGGTGATCGGGGTAACTTTTAAATGTTGGTCGTCAACCTCAAAGCTTTCCTAAGAGATTTTCTTTTTCTGTTTACTTTTTTTTTTCCCCCTTCAAATATGGGACCGAATTGTATTTCACTATGTAAGTGTCAGAAAAGCCTTACATCAGACCACTTGAAGTATAGCTCTCCCATGATATCAAGACTGTGAATTAAAGTTTGCTTTTGGCGAGCTCACATAGAGTCTTGGCCCCTATCTGCTAAATACATTAGGCTTCCAAAGAATTTCACAAGCTGTTCCAGATAAGCGTGCAGTAAGTAGGTGAGGCAAATAGACTTATGACTTCTGTTTTTTCTCAGCCAAGTTTTTCATCTCAAAAGTTACAGCACAAAATCACTTGGACATTTCTGTTACCAGTGACTTCTAGACTGTGCCGCTTTTCAGCAGCGCGCCAACAAATTACTGAAGAAGGACACGGCAGCACTGATGTGGCCCCAGCACCACAGAAACCAGCAATGCCCTCGCACTAGACAGGGCACAGCTTTTGTGGCTGGAGCATTGGAGACATTTGGGTTTTTATTGACGTTTTCGAAGCTCGCAAAGTCAGGCTGGGATATTCGTGGTTGTTGAGTTGCTAAAACTGGGGAGTCAGGGGAGGGGAGGTGGGAATCAAGGGCGGGGGGTAATTTCTGAATGTGAGCTGAGTACCGGTGCTGGTGCTTTTGTTCAGCCTCTAGCAGAGTGTGCTAACAACAGAGAAAGAGACTGCAGCTCGGAAATTTTAGTTCTTAAATTCACTCACTCTTGATCAGCTCTGAGAGCACAGAGGTTACATTTATATTAGTTTAATATTTATGAGCCATGAAACAAGATGTTTCTGGTGAATAAAAGGTGAACTCCTACGTGAGCATGTAAAACAGAACTCTGTTTGGCCTTGATATTTTGAAGATAAAGTGTTGAACTTGAACCCAGAAGAGGAATTTGTGCAGACCCCCCTGACCAGAAAGGTGACAGATGCTTGCCCAAGGGAATTAAATTACCGTCTTTAACCTCTTGGTGCTGCTCCCGACACTGACATCACCGCTTTGCTGCAAACAGTCCAGCCCCTTCATCAAGAAACTCCAGCTCCTGTCATCAAGGGGTTCATTAGTTTGAAATGAGGAGCTCTGACCCGCTTTGGACTTCTTCATAACCCTGACCTCGTTGTTCACTGCGAAGCAATCCCATTATTTTAAGTGCTTCCCTCTTGTCAAATTGCCTCCCCCGTTTCTCCGATGTGCCTGTTTTCGGATGTGTCCTTCATGTAAGGAGCCAGATAGCTTCTCTTAATTTAAACACATACTATGATCTCCCCTCCCCTTTCCTTTCACATCTCCCAGGAAAATCAAAACTGAAGAACAGCAAAACCCATATCATCGGGCAGGCAGCTCTGTCCCCCATTGCAAATCACGCCAACCCCCAGCACGAGAGCCTGTGACTTTCCCTGCTGTTTGCAGGCAGGAGCAGGGAAGCACGGTTCCTCCTGCCTGAAATTTCCCAGCATCGGTGCAACCGAGGGCTCAGGCCACCCTGCGCAACACAGCCGGAGGCCTGGCTGGTACAGCTCAGAAACGTATTATTTCCAGCACGTCTGCACCGAGTTTGGCTTCCCAAGAGGAAGCGGTGGCAAAATGCAAAATATGCATAAGCCCAGCCTTATTACGAACGGCTTCCTGATCGCTGCCTGTTTCTCCTGGCGTGCAGCTAAGCTCGAGGCTGCGATCCTCTATTCCCTGCGAACGCACGCCCAAATAGGTGCGGATCTCCCACTAAGCGTGTTGGTGCCAGCTGGCAGTCACCGGCAGCCTGTACCTCTGCGCCCCGGCTAGTGTGGCAATCGCACAGGGTGTTTGCGCTCAGCGCTCCGCGCCTAATAATACTTCAGCACCTCTTTAACCGCTTTATCCATTTTTACCCACTTGCAAGCCTCAGGCTCCTGACAACAAGTAGATGGTAAGTGGAGCTTGTAAATTAAAAACCTACTCGCTGCAGGCTTTTAGCATTAAAAGATCCGAAAGTTCCCTTAGTTCATACCATCTTCCATTAACATCAACTCCGTTGTCAGCAGGTAAATCTGGTGGTATTATTTGCCTATTAAAAAGTCTATCACAGGCTTCGATTCACTAGCATTATCACTTTCCAATGTTAAAGAGCGAGTTCAGAGGACTGTAAATATCTGAAAGTGTTCTGCCCAAGGAAGATAACTGTCCGTTTTTAAATCAGTGTTTGGTGACGGAGAACTAGAAAGGACTTAAAAGAAAGACGAAATTAAACCTGTTTGTCCTGGGATAAATGGGTTGCTCTTAATGGGCTTTTCTGATAACACAGAAGAGGCAGTCGTGTCCAACCACAGCCCTGGGAGGTAAGAACTATATTCGCATCTCAGCTCAGCTATTGATCTGCTGGGTGACCTGGGGCTTGCTGACATCTCTTACACCCCGTTCTCTCAGCTGACGACAGGACCAGGAACCAGAAAAAAACAAATGTATTTGAGCAGTAAGGACAGTCATCCAAGTGGCCCACCTTTAAAACACGGATCAAAACCTTTGCTTTTTCTAGCTTCCTTCTGCCCTATGTTGTTCTCTGGGAGACTGTTTTCTCTGCAAGTCTTATCCAAGCAAGTTTGTGATGGTGAATAAAATGGTGATGCCATTCTCTTTCTGGCCTCAGTGATTTTTTTTTAGAAAAATGGAGAGAACACATTGCAACAGCTTTGAAACAAGGAAAAACTGGTGTCAGCTTGAATGCATGTTATGAAAACATTTTGAAGCTTTGCACTTCAAATCTTACATTTTCTGACCTACTCCACGGGAATTTCCCACAGGAATATTATGAAGAGTAGCTAGGGTATCACTGGGACAGTCAATCGTTTTTACAGGGGCACGAAGCTGGGCTGTGTTCTGTTAGGGGACTTTGGAGATCTCAGTTACCACATAAGTACAAAGTGCTATTGAAACGTGTGCCAAGCCTGGCAGGGTGGGCTGATTCAAAGGCACAGGACAGAACACTTCTGGAGTGCCAAAGTAACGTTTGGTGCTTTTGGGCATATAAAAAGCACAAAATAAAACCCAGTTCAAATAAATAAGATCATCTTTCTTATCAAAGAGAAAGTGATATTTAGTATTTCTCCCGCAAGGCTTATAAACAGCTGCCACTCAGGCAGAATAGATAATACAACTTTCAGACTAATCCATGAAATCAGGAATTGGAATACAAACCTTCCCAAATGTTGTTTTTCCTTCTGGCTACCTTCACTGCTCAGTGTGGTGGCTCCACCACAAAAGGGGGTTGTCGGCCCTCTGCAAGACGCTTTCACAAATTGCAGAGGAAGAGTCTGCCTAAGAGGGGAAGGCAGAAGGATATGTTAGATAGAGATGTGCATGCAAAAATCACTGGGGATCAGTTTATGAATATGTTCTGGTGTTATTAAAGTCTCCTCAGGCATTAATGACATCCCACACTAAACCCAGGTAGATTTTATCTTTGTTGGCAGGGATCAAATTCAGTTACTGAGCAAATTCAGAGGCTTGCAAAGCCGTGCAGGTCTTTGCTAACTACCAGCTTTTTTCCTCAGTAACTTCACAAACGCACTCGAACTTGCCAGAAGTCTGTAGCTGTGGTAAACATGCGTGCCTCGTGCTTCCCCTAAGCTGGGTATGGAACCCTCACATCAGACTAGCAGCTTCTCCCAGTTCTTGCCTGCTCTCTGGTTATTCTGCTCTCCTAACTACTGCTGCCCTCCCGGTGTACGGAGCAAACCCTCTGTCCACCCAGGCTGGGACCATGAGTGCCCCATCACCGGGCAACGTAGGATGGGCACAGGGAGCTCCGCGTTCCCTCGAACTGTGGAGAACTATTTTCCAGGGTCTTCTGGAGCTTTTAAGGTTTGGGTGGGATCAAGGAGGGGAGATGACGAAGCTTATGTTTTCAGCGGCCAACCTGCTTACGTGCGTGGAGAAGTATCGTGGCAGGGACGGCCGGCAGTGCTGTGATGCTCATGTTATCACTCAGTCATCCCCATTCTGGCTGCTTCTCTCTCCCAGAGAAAGGCACAAGCACAGAAAAGCAGAAAACAGCTAATTAACTTTCTCAGTTGGCCAAGGAGCCAAAGCGATAGGTTTTGGAGAGAATCGCAGCCTTCAGGCAGAGACCGTGGGTGAGAAGGATAAAAAGTGGTGAAGTAAGGTTTTCTGTAAGAAAACTAACTTGCTGGTGTGCTGTGAAAAATTGATAATGAGTAATGACACTGCAGCATTCAGCTGAATTGCTTCCCAAGCTCTAGAGCAAGCAAGCAGAAAGAGGTTGAGTCTCCATTTTCTCTGCTGACAGATGTAGACTGAGTTTCTTCCTAGGTCAAAAGTGGGGAACTGGACTAGAAGAAGGTGGGAAAGAATTCAGTGACTTCAGGAACCTGCCTTTGGTATCAGAGCAGCCATTTGTTTTCTGCACCTTTCTGTCTACTCTGCCATAGCCCTGATAGACTGAGCTTTGGTCATATGGATGTTTAGAGAGGTTTGAGCTGGACTTTGCAAAGCCCGCATTTGTGTAGGAGCCAGAATACTTGTGCATGGGAAATATCATTCCTTACAGAGTCATCCCTTCTCTCACGATCAAAACCAGCCATCACCCATTCAGCGCGACCTGAGGCAACACACTGAAATTTAGGTGACCAGTCACAGCCTGGGCAGCATGACTAGGGAGTCAATGAAATCTGCAGAAAAATCTGATGAGGAATATTTGGTTGGATTTTCCAGCAAGGAGAGAGTAGAGATGGCTAGAGACTACAAATTACTTGATAAAAATAGGTCTGTGCATAACTCATGAACAAGAAGAGAAGTGAATAATTCATCATTATTTGCATCATAGTTTAAACAAACCTGATGCAGTCGTGTGTGGAAAAGGAAACCTCTCATCATTTTCTTGCAAACTAAGCAAATTAAATCCAGGAATTATGAAGAAATTATAAGTGCAGAAGCCAGGGTGGCATGGAATAGGAGAAATATTTAGGATTAGAATTGTACTTTACCCATAAAATTCCAGAACCTGAACATTTTTCTTTCCTTTTGTTTTTATAGAAAATTTGACTAGGAACTTTTCATTACCTGCAGCTTTGTATTGGCAGCCAGCAGGGAATCCCTGCAGCAAACTTCCAAGGGCTTCCTCAGAATATATTCCTCTAAATAAGGTGAGAATTTACTTATAAATATGAATTAGCAAAGCCTAAGTCCTGTGGAGGTCTTTAGGGAAAAAAAAAAAAAAAGAAAAGAAAAAGTTAGTAAGACTAGAAAAGCATTTAATACACACTGGTTTCAGCTAACTTTAGGTAATATCCTTTAACCTGAGGAAAGGAAAAAAAGAAATAGAGTGACCAATTGAGCATTTTTTTCAATGAGCATCCTTAAATAATTAGCTATTAGATGAACAATCACATATCCCAGAGAAAGATTATCTAGACCCAAAGGCTGAACCCCTAACTTTCAGTGACCCTCACTTGTCTAAATTTCTAATTGTCACAGGAATGGAGACTAGATGAGACACATTTAAAAAGGAGGTGAGAGCATGCTGATTCAGTGAATTTCTTTTTGCTGACTTAAAATGGACCTGAGATAACACTATAGCATAGTTTGCCTTTCTTATCTGATGTGTGTTTTCTTCATGCTAAAGTTTTCTGGGGCATATTCCTTAGAAACAGAGAGTTTTGGAGACAAAGAGCTCTCTGCTGGGCATATCTGAAACTGCTAGGCCTAGAAGCAAAATAACTGGGACTTCTTATTCATTGGGTTTGCTGGCAAACCCATGCTAGAAGGTGTCATGCTGTTTAAACAAAAACACACAACTTGTCCCAAGCCTGGAAGACTGGGTTTCTGCTGAGTTGCACATGTTTTGATAGTTTAAGGAGGATCCCAAACACAGCCAGCTGGTTTTGGTAGCTTAAAAAATATTAAATTTCAAGCACGTGAAGCTGCGCTCCTAATAGCTGCTGTTTCAAGCACCTAAAATTATATGCCAGCAGGTCCCCTGTTCTTGGTAACACTCTTATTCATTACTCCTCTGATGTGCCCAAATTCCAAGATAAAATTATAAACTTAGTAACTGGTATTTAGAAAGGCCTAAATACCTTAACTCATTATGCAGGGAAGATTATCTCAGAACGGTGTGTCATCTCAAAACTAGCTTTTTATACAGCTTGAGATGCAGAACCGTATTAGACTTAAGATTATCTCACATTGGACCAACACATTGTCAGAGAATCTATTTTTAACATTCAGAAGTGTCATTATCTCTATTATTATTGCTCATTACCTAGACTAATAGGAGCTCCAAGCTCCTGCCAAGGTTGTAGAGCCAGTACAAAAGGAACTGTACAGTTATCCTATAGCTATATAGTTCAAAACCTCCAAAATCTTTGAAAACCATCTTTAAAAGAAGACAGTCTATTTTCTTCAAATTCAGCTTGGAGGTTTTTTTGCTTTGTTTAAAAAGAACAAAGAATCGTATTTTAGAAGATTTGCAATCAGACCAAGACAGAAAACAAATGTAGCAGTATAACCCGCTGTGAGACAGAAGGTATAAGAAATTATTTTCTGAACAGTGTTGCAACAGAAAACAATTTTGGAGACGATAAAGAGGAACCTTCTCATTAAATAACAAGACTAGAGCAAAGTCTGAACCATCAGAGCTCGCCTGCCTTTCTTCACTTTTACACGCTTTGTCTCAGCTTTAGCCTTGGCAAAACACCTGCATTTGTTGTGGAGTTATCTTTCAGGCAGCCCAGAGCTACAAGGAGAATTGGGAAGGTAGGCACAGGTGTGACAAAATAAAATAGGACATACTTCTGTGTGTTATAGACAGAGGGTCAAACGGACCCAGCGTCGGTGAGTAAAGGCGGCATGAATGCACCCCCCCTCAGCTGCAGATTTTTTGTGCAGGGACTCCCAAATGGGTGGCAAGGTTTAAAGGGAAAACAGCCAAGAACCAGCTTGGCACTAGTGCGTCAAGCAGGCAAAACGCATCCACCTCCTTGGCTGCTGTGACCTACAGGAGGGTCCATCTCTCCGTCAGGTGCCGTTAAACCACGAGCAGTCTCCCTGTGGTCTCCACAACCGTCCTGTGAAACTATCAGACTAGCTAAGACTGGGACAAGGGCTTCAGCCACCCACTCCCAACGCCCAAGGGGACTGCTGAGCTCCCGCGCCACAGCGAAGATGGGGACTGGGAGCTGCCTGCCCGAGCCCAGAAGTTCTGCCAGGTGGTTTAAACCCAAGAGCTGCTACGGGGGAAGAAAGCGTGGTGTCTGCAGGAGGAGCTGAAGGGAGCTCCTGGCAGATGGAGCACGTCGTGGAGTGAGGGGGTGTCTCAGGAGCTGGAAAGGGGGGGAAAAAATGTTTGGGAGTTGATACTATCAGGAAAGAGCATCAAAATGTCTTGCTTCCACTTTGCCTTCTCTGAAAATCGGAGCATGGAAATTCATCCCCAAGGTCTACATAAACCCAGCGGTGCCAGAGGACACATTTTAAGAAAGGCAGTAATCTGGATTTAAAATATGCGAGCAATAGGGACCTCACCACACAGGCAAAGACGTTCAAATGGTCAACTGCCCTGATTGCTAGAAATTTATTTCTTATCTCTAATCCAAACTCACACTGCTTCACTGTCCCACTGCTGGGTTTCGCTTAATGATTCTGTCTGCTGAATTTAAGAGCCTTCTACTATCAGCACTCTTCCCCTCAAATACTTATCAACAGACCACGTTCAAGTTGCCTCTTAACCTTCTCTTTGATAACTAAACTCTTGGAGGATGGTGTCTTACACATTCATATTGTCCTTTTTTTCATTATTTTTTTTTTTAAATTTCTTTGCAGCTTTTCATCATCCCTTCAGCACCAAGGGCACTAGAACTAGAAACAAATGCCAGGGCTGTCTTCAGCTGCCCTGCACGCAGAGACAAACCTCAGCCACCACGACAGTGGTGTGCATCCTCCTAGGTATTTACCCAAAGCCAATATTTGCTTGCTCTCCGAGCCCCGTTAGCTTTTGGGGACCTTCCCTTCCCTTGGTCATCCTCCACAGCACCTCATACACTTCAAGGCGGAGCGCCTAATGGATGGGCAGTTTTTCAAACCTACCTGATGGCTGAGTATGAGGCAACATGGCAAATATTAATTGGGAGTCTATTCTTGAGCACGAGACAGCAGGGAATAAAGAACAAAGTCAGAGTGGGCAAATTGCCTGGAAGCAAAAGATGCTGCCACTGACTACAGCAAGTCACCTACTGTGTTAACATGCTGGACTTTTATTATTTTTTTTAGGGTTTAGCGGGAATTTCTTCCATACATAAAAATATTTTCAATCATGCAAGAAAGAAGAGTGCAAGTTCATCCACATTTTTCAGGGCAATACAGATGCCCAACTAATACGAATGGAGTCCTGCTCACAAAACAACTGAAGAGCAGAGACTGGGCAGTTTGACCGGGGACTGTCATTGCGACCCCTTTATCAGGGTCCTGAAACACTCAGCTTCCTCTTTTGAGTAGTGATGAAATTTAAACAATGTGAGATGAAACATCTGCGAGTAAGGAAAGGTTTAACTGGGGACATGGGCTGCTTCTGTCGGGGCAAGATGCACAACATGCGTTAAACAGAAAGATGACGAGGGAGGCACAAGGCTTCTGGAGCAGCATGGAGATAGGGGCTACCCAGAAAAAATCAAGAGAGCGTACAAATTAAAAGTTGGGGGTTTTTTTCTTTTTCTTTCTTTTTTTTTTTTTAATTAAGCTCCTTGTTTCCAACCACACCATCTGTGGTATCATGCTTGGTCTTTATAAGGTACTCTCAAAAGAAGGATAATTATGAATTTAGTAACAAGATAGTACTTTTAATATTTCCTGTAATATGTTTCTAAAGTCTTACCCATATGTTTTCAGAAGACTGTGTCGGAGATAATCAGTGGGAAGCCAGGAACGTGGTAATAAAGATGTGTGGTAGAAAAGCTAATCAAAGGATCTTAAAGAGAAGGGGAAAGAAAATAGCGGTGCTCCCCCCCTAGCCCCCTTTCCTTCACAACCTCTAAGACAAGTAGCCGGTAACGTGTGTTCATGTCCAAGTATCTGGTCACAGGAGCAAAGAAAGCAGCCTTCACAATGAGGAAAATGAGCAAAAGAGAGGCATATGAACATGAAACAACATCAAAGAAGGGAATAAACCATTTCCTTCCCTAAAATCATAGTTTTAGGATAGCAGCAGCTCCAAACGAGAACCAGGTTGCGGGAGCTGCCCAACACGCTACGTTACATTACATTACTCTGAGGACAACACGATGGCCCACTGGCCAGTTTGAGAGCCGGTACCACCAGGAGCAGGACAGGAAAAAATCTGCCCTAAAAAATCTGGAAAGAGTTTGTGACAATTATCTATTCAGAAATACTTCAAGCACGACAAGAATAGCGGCCAAAGCACAGCTTGTAAACTGCCATCATTTATTAAAGTGAGGGCATTTTGAGAACTGGGAAGTATAAAACTGAGCCTTTGGGAAAAAGAAACAACCTAGAAATGAAGGATGCTGTAAAAGGTAAACCATTTCAAAGAAGTCAAAGATGGAAAAGTCCTGCTAGGTCGTGTAAGTCAGTGCCCTTACGAGTGCATGAGAGAGACAACAACAAAAGAGCTCCGGGCTTGAACATCATTCACCGGCCAAGGTTGCAGCGACAAATTACAGAGAAACCGGGCAGCCACCTCCTGGGAGGGTCTCTGCCGTGACCTCGGGGGAACGGGCAACACAGGGCTCGCTTAATCTTGGCACCTGCCTATTACGTCTCTCTCGGAAAGAGAGAAGTATCTTGGAAAGTCATAGATACCCGCCCTAAAGCTATTCCTTTTCCATTGTGGATAAATAAAAGAAAGTGAAAAAGCCCAGGTGTGAGAGGACACCAGGTCAGCGCGGGAGAGTCGGGACAGAATTTGGTGATGGATTGGATCCTTCTGGCCCAGCTACATTTCTAATTATTTGTAGGAATAGGTCAGTGGCAGCGGTGCAAGCTGCTTCGCTCAGAGGTAACAGAGGCCAGAAATGAGCAGCAGCAACAGAAGAGAAATTGGAGAAAAGAGAAATTACAAGGACAGGAGAAACCTAGCTGAATTTACGCTAACCCAAGCAGTACTGGGGAATAAGAACGGCTTTCGAAAATATCTCGTAGGGGAAAGGAAAGCCAGCCAGAAAGCAGTTTCATTAATAAGCAAGAGGAAGATGAAACAACCAGTACTTCTTCAAAGGCCAAATTACACCCTTACTTGAATAAAGAAAAAAGAGAAAAAGGATGTAGCAATTGGGAAATAACAAAAATCCTATACAAATAGCCATTAATGTAGTGCAGCTTAAAGGAACGGTTAGAAATCTTGAATATCCACCGTACAGATCAATCAGCTGGTCTGGTTGCACTCATCCTAAGGTGATGAGGGAGTTAGCCAGTTAATTTACTGAACCATTGGCAATTATTTTTGAAAGTCATAGAGAACTATGGAAGTCCCAAAGGCTGGGAATAAAGCAAATATAATATTGATTTACACAGAAGGAAGAATGATCTTGGCAATTACTGCCCAGCACTTTTATCTTCAATCTCCAGTAAAATAATGGACCAAGCAGTACAAAAAGGGCTATTAGAAAACTTCAGGAGGGCATTGGAAACACGAGCAACAGGTGACACGGGGTAAAGAAAGAATCCATTCTAGAGGGAGTTATTGATGTTTTATACATATAAGACTAGAATCAAAAGGTAAAGGATAAAAGTAATGAAATCGAAACAGAAGCCTCCCTTCAGCAGAGCACTTAAGCGCATGCCTCAATCCTTCCAAGTAAGTTTTGAGCAACCGCTGGGTGAAAGGACAGGCTTGTTTGCATTCTCAAAGTTCAGCAATGAGCATAAACGATTTGCTTAATCAAGACCTACACGAAGAGCAACAGCAGAAGGGAGACTGATAAGGAGCCCTGTGCAAAACTGCAGGAGAGAGCGTGATGAGGAAGAAGGAGCAAAAAGTTCACAAGGTTCCCTCAGGTTCTGACTCCGAATAATAGCTTCACGAGTGACGCAAAACAGGCTGCAAAACGCACACTCAGATACAGAAGAGAAAGAGCAAAACCACAGCAATATATACGTATCTGAAGAATTGCAAGTGAGAAGTTAACAAAAGGCAATTCACTGTAAAACAAAACCTGCATTCTGCTAACACATCCGGGGGAAATAACCCAAAGCAGAGTCATCCAAGGAGAAGGAGAAACCCAGAATAAACATCAGGCATTTAAGAACAAAAAAACCGGACAGCAAATTGTTCACTGCTTGTAAATGATGGATAAAAGACACCGTAAAGCCAGCGGATCATAGTAAAGAGGGGTGATGGACTTCGTTGCCTGCTCAGTGCTGGGGGGGGCCCACACTGAGAACCCTCATTAAGCACCAGACAACCTAATTAGAAAAACTGGAACGGGTTCTAAGAACAAAAGGCAAAAATGATTAAGGTGTCAAGGTACTGTGTTTAAGGAGAGATTCTGACATTAAAGTTTCATTATCCAGCTTGGCTGCATTACGATAAGACTTCAATCCTGCCATCCACTGCATGTCCTACACAGAGAAAATTGCAGAACAGAGGCTGGGGGCTGGTCACATACAATCACTTTTTCTGATGCCTGTAGCTCTATTACTGGCACAGAGACAACTCTCTGACAAAAATTATGAGTTTACTGCAGCCCAAATACCTCCTTTGAAAATGGAAAAGGGCAAGGAGAGAGACTCTGTCGTGCATCTTGCAAAAGCAAAGCTCAGACTTTGCAGCTTAGAGACAAGGGGAGTGACACAGATTTAAGCCACGCATTCGTGCTTCTAAATCTGGACGACTCCGACATTTTATATGCATAAGACAGAGCTACCTTTGAGATTGTCCCACGGACAACATCATCTCCACAGCCCTACCCGAGACAGACACTAACCGCATGTCAGACGTGTCCCTGGTATCGGGGCTCGGGGTGGGGGTCCCTCAAGAATACAAAGCGTAACTTCTGCCATTATTTTCCTACCTTACGTTGTCTTACTGATGGTAATAGAATTTTTTCCCCTTAAATTATTTCCTTCAATTCTTGTCATCTCTCACTCAGATCATCCCAATTATTCATCATTACTCCTTGCTATTTTTAATGCTTAACATCTGTTCAAAGAATGCTTACTCCAGCCTTGAAAACGAGCGAGAAAGTAATTTTGCGAGTTTATTGAAGTAAATTATAGGTAGGCAAAGGTGAGAAAATAGTGACAGAATAACATAGAGATGAGGGAACGTATATGGTTGGAAAAATCTGATATATTAAAGGCTGATACAACTGCTTGGCAGGAGGTCGTGGAGGTGGTCAGCTCTCATTTCTAGACCCCTGATTTAAATCAGACCCAGGTCAGAGTTGATGGAAATCGTAATATGCATTAATGACGTCTGTGCTGTCAGTTCAGCTCTGATTATTAACAGGTAGCCGTCCGAGGGAGGCGTGGGCTCACACACATGCACAAAGCCGCAGGCTGCCCGGTTGCCAACAACGAAACCGTTCAAAAGGCAGGTGCGAAATATCCTTTTGATGGCTAAACACCAGCTCCCAAATTCAGGACGGAGACCCGCGCCTGAACGAGGTGGAGGACGAGCACTCCGGCTGCATTCGCTCTTCGGCATTTCCCTTCGGAAGAGGATTTACCAGGGAGACTACAAAAGACACAAAAGCACCTCCTTTTCGCTGCCCGCCGCTGCGTGGCTGTGTCCTGATACGGAGCTGGAAAGCAGCTGTGCTTCCGCGGGGTCCCCCATCCTTATCACGCCTGCCAGCCCCATTTCAGTCTTTCAGTAGCGATATTAATCCCCCAGCTTTTCTAAATATCTAACTGCATCTTCCCACGTAATAATTAAAGCCACAATAGCGATGCACAGTTATGGCTGCCGCAGGATTTTGTTTCCAAGGTCTTGTTTTCATTTTCTCACAAATAGCTGTGTCTTGAGCCAAAACTTCCCAAGATTGCTTTATGCCTGAGGGAGAATTTTGTTTTGTTTTTTTGAAAGCTTGATCAAATGCTGTACAGTCAGGTTTTTAGAACAAGGAGACGAAAAGAAAAAGGATGTGGCCTTTTTTATAGCAAAAATAGTTGCAACTTTATTTGAGCTTGCTTTATAGTTTCAGCAGCAAAGAGATCAACTGCAAAAAAATGTTTGACAGGCTAGTAGCTTTTACAGAAGATATTACGAGGTTTTGAAAGTCATATTTAGTGACGCAGGGAATTTTGTGCACAACCTCTCCTGTCTCAGAGCTAGCACCTCTAATGATACCACTTCCAAACAGCATTCTCCGAGAGGGCTGCTCACTGTCTCAATCTTTCTGACTTTGCCTTTTTTAATTTTGAAATGCTTCATTTTAGATTCAGAGAGCTTTTGTGAGCGAAAGCAATGCTCGTATAACCTATCTGCATTCAAAACAAAGGAGTGACAATGGGAAGAAGTCCAAAAACGCCATCTCGCAGAATATATTCAAATCCTCCAAGATTTTTAAGGTAACATTATCCCAGTGGGTTAGCTATTTACTTTTGACACTTTTTGGCTTATTCTCTGCCTAGACGAAACCCTAGCTTGTGACCAGTTACAGTTCTGTCTTTTGCAGGAAATAAAAAATAATCAGGCAATGGTTAATAAAAGCAAGCAATAGGTTATTTTCCATCAACTCAGCTGCAGTATTTCTTCAACCAAAATGCCTGACACAGCAGCCATCACATTTCTGAGAACCCTCCAAAGATTTACAGCAGTTTATTCTCCAAAAAATTAAAATCTGAAGAAATGAAATCTGATTTTTAGGAGCAAAGAGATGGGGGAAGTATTGCCTGAAGGATTAAAAGAAAAAAAACCTCACGGAAAGTCTGGGTAATAAAGTCAGACTCTTTCAGCTTTGGCCATTCATCAGTGCCATTTTTCAAATACACATATATTTTAATATTTTAATATTTCTACTGGTCTGTGAGGTGTTACTGACTCCGCCACAGCCTGCCGTTCCTGAGGAAGCGTTCTCAGGTGCCAGCGACAGGCTTTGACAGCTACTCGAGGAAAGCTTCCAACTCACCAAGGTGAATTAGAAGCCCAGCAGCACCGGGTTTAACATGCCCCTTGGAAAGACACACTTCTGTTTTAGCAATATAACACTCAGGAACACCTTCAGGGTCCTACCCTGGAAATCCCTAGGCCGTACCTTTCCGAGCTGGCTGCTCCCGTCCCTCAGACGTCCCTGAGGCAAGCGTGCCTGCTCCCCGAAATGGCTCAGAGCTGACATCTATACCTGCAATGCTTGCTCAGCCCGGCGGTCTCTGATGCACAAATGAACTGGCAGTGCTGAAATGAAAGATGAGAATTTTTAATTGCATTCGGTGAACTATTATGATTTTGAATCCTTTCTACATCTTCAGCAATTTTTGATTAGCGTTGCTGTGAGGAATGTTTAAAAAAAAAAGTAGTTCATGGATTCTTTTGGGCTTCACTCTGATTTTAGGGTTGAGCTAAATGTTAAATCTCAAAGGACTAAAAATATCTCCTACCAGAGTTTCTTTAAATTTAGAATGGTGAACAACAATGTTATTTCGTTCCTCTTTACTTGGCACTTCTCAGGCTGCATGGCAAAGACTGTGTCCAGTTTTGTGTCCCCAGACACAAGGACGTTGACCAACAGAGCGAGCTAAGGAAAGGGCCACCAAGATGGTTGGGGGAGCAACACTTGCTGCGTGAGATGAGGCTGAGGAAACAAGGCTTGTTCAGCCTGGGGGAGAGAAAAGACATTTTTGAGGGACCTACCAGAAACCTGCTGGTACTTATGAAGAGGTTATTGAGAAGATGGAGCCTGTTCACTGACATGCGTGGTCATAGAACAGGACAGCGGTCACAAACTGAAGTAGGGGATGTCCAGACAGGACATAAGGAAAAACCTTTCCACCATGAGGACAGTCAGACTTTGGAGCAGATGTTACCCACAAAGGTTACGCGGGCTTCACCCTCGGAGGTTTCCAGCTCCTGACAGGATAAAGCCCTGAGAAGCCAGGTCTGAATTCAGTACTGACTGCTTGGAGCCAGAGGCAGGACCTCCCTAGAGCCCTTCCCTTCCAGACTACGCGGTCCTGCAGTTCTCCTGGGCACCGCGCACTACTAACCAATAGGCATCGTGACCGCTGCATGTCGTGACTATCCACAGTGGTTATCCTGGTGGAGCAAAAGGGCTGGGGGCAGGCAGGGAAGTCCTCCCTTCTCTTTTATATGCCATACACCTGGGGGGTTCAAGAAACATCATTGCATTCAAGAAACATCATTGCATTCAAGAAACATCATTGCATTCAAGAAACATCATTGCATTCAAGAAACATCATTGCATTCAAGCCCTAGTTCTCCCATAGATACCCTGAGTGAGTCTGAACCACTTTGGTCCTCAGATTGTGTTTCCTAAAGCAGGAACACCCAGAGAAAGAAGCAGAAAACTTTCAGGGATTTTTTTAATCCAGCGCCTCGCTACAGAAAGCTGCTTTGTCCTGCTTTCCACTTGCACAGCCTGTTTTAGCCAGCCCACACTTAGAGCCACGGTGTCCCATGGGGATGTGCAGCTGGGGCTCATAGGTATGACTGTTTCCCTAAGCATTCGTTGATGTGCTTTATTGCTCTGTTTGGAGCCATGGCCCATTTAAAAATACTATTAGTACAAGGAGTTGCTTATGCAGTGATCCAGTTCTGCAAAAGGTGCTTCTCCAGCCATAACAATTCTACATCGAAATGTCTAATGATGCTCACAAATCATTCCTGTGGTTACCAAGCAGACACACACAGCACCACACCTGCCTGAAACGGCATGCTGGAAAGCCGGAGATTTCCTCTCGCTTGACTCATTCCGCTCGTGCCTGCTTTCGGAGAGGAAGGGGGAACATCAGAGACTTCTCTGTTTAAATTGGGAAAGTTATTTTCAGCACGACTACTCTCTGCCACACTAGGCAGTGGAGGTAGCCGTATTCAGGGCTTAGGGACCGAGCTCCTCCGTATTCCTCCCACTGGATGGGACTCAAACATTTTATCATCCCAGCCTCCTCATCCATCCAAGAAACCATTTCTCCACATAGCAACCCACAGCTCTGTTACGAAATTAACAGAAGTCCCAGGGCTGTGGGGACAGTCCCGAGGACCTCAAAAATTGCCCTGAATTATAGGCGTACCCATGCCCATACTAGCAGATTTGAAATGGGTGCTCCCTGCCCAAGCTCACGCTCCTGTTTTATCCGTGCGTGGAGCCGCTGGCTGACTGCTCGGACAGCCGTACCGAAAAGCACACCAAAATCCTCCGACCAAACCCACCCACCGGGCACGGGGCGACAGCAACGGGAGCTCCAGCACCGGCTCTGGCACGAGTTCCTGGCATTTGCTGCTGCCAGGGGTTGCTTTGGATTATTTTACTACAAAGTTTCAGGCCAGAGGGGACCGTGACATGGTTTGATGGAACCCCCCCGCCTATCAGAATTACGCCTTCTGTGCAAAATACAGAACGGACCTGGATTTGGTTAAAGACACCTGCTAGAAAGGCATTCGTGGCACAGAAACCTCTGCCCTGAGCCCAGACTTTGGCCCTGGGACTTTGGCCCAGACGTCCGTCTGCCTGGGACAGAAAACCATCTGCGGTATCTGAAGGAGGAGGGAGTAACAGCAGCCTTTCCTTCCCCTCTGTCGGCAGAAAGGAGAGAAGCACCATAGCCTTGTGCTCATCCTGAGCCTGCAGAACTGGATGCCTCATACTACCTTCACTAAAGGACATGTAACTAAAAAGAGCCATATGGATTTTTCTCTCCGCCCCCCCCCCCTTTTTTTTTTTAAATTTACCTCCTTTAGCAGACTGTTTCTGTGCAATTGTTTAGATTAGAATGAAAGTTTACAGCCCAGTTACATACTCTTGACAACAGGGTTTTATAATGACTAGACTTGACAGACCTCTAACTATTGACTCTCACGTTAAAAAAAATGGATTGAGATTTCCAGCAGAATAATTATACACATGTACAATCAGTGATTAATGAGCTTTTTGAGGAGAGCTAAAACTACTGAATCATAGCATGCGACTTTCATATCAAGGGCAACAATCACAGCTTCGGGAATTTGTAGCCTTGCATAAAAACAAAAGGCCAAAATCTGTACTCTTTTTAGAATCCGTGCAAGCCATCAATTTCTCTGAAGTGGCATGGGGTGTATGTCAGGGGGAATTTATCCTGCACAGTTTTATATTACTTTTACCCTTATATCACCTCCACATTATGATGCTGCCAGTTGGTCCAGCTGCCCCCATACAAATAAACCTGCTCACGTGAAATAATTATTTACCTCTGCACGCTTCCTCTCCCAACCTCCAAAACCGCCCAAAACCTTCTTGTAAAGCTTAAAAAGGACACTTAGGCTGGGATTTTTGTTGTTTGCAGGCTGGGCCCCTCCATGTGTTGATGACAAAGGACGGAGGATGGGGGAGCGGGATACTGAAACCATCGTGCACATCTGCCGCTTCTCGTTCGCGGTGGACGGGAAGGTGAAATAGGGAAACGGCGCGGGAAAGGTCACTCTCAAGTTACTTCAAACCCAGCTGAAACTCTGATGTGCCAGATGTCTTCCGAGAGAGTTGAGGGTTTTTTTTTCATGACACTCCGTCTCAATTTCCACACCAAAGAGGTTCAGATAAGCTTACGCCTCTGCCTGAACCTCTGAACCTTTTGAAGTTTGCCATCACTGTCATTTTCCCCGCGTACTGCTGGTTTCTCTCACGCTGACTGAGCTCTTGCAGAACTACCCAGCCCTGATAACCGTGAAGGAAATGATAGGAAACGCGACACAAAAATAGAAGCAAAAGTAGTGTTTTCACAAATTACAGGCTGGCGCTTGGAGAAGTATGGCCAGCGATTCCAGGGAAAACCTAAGGCAGAGTGTCTGGTAAGTACGACTTTGAGCACACATTATTAAACCCAGGCAACGACGGTGCTAACCCAACATGGACATTCGCTTGTGTTATTTTATACCTCCGCTCCCACCGAGTCGTCGTGCTCAACCGTTTACTCTGAGATGACAGAAGGAAGACCTAGAAGCAGAAAGTTGTGGGCCTGGAGATCAGAAAAAGGCTTTCTACTACTTTCCAGCTACTTCTGGCTCTGTCGCCAGCTGCCTACTGCCCTGGGCAGGTCACCTCACCTCTTGCCATCCTACCTGCACACAGAGGAGTCGGAGGACCTCTCTCCTTCGCAGGTCGCGGTGAGGCTTCGCTCATCAACATATGTGAAGCATCCGAGACCTTCTTGCACTGAAGGTGTCGTTTCTGTGAACGGCTGCTAGCATCCCTTTTGAGAAACGTGAAGGTGGTCTAGTTTTTGGTGCTCTTAGTCATCTTGGAACTTGCGAAACTCCATTTTACTCCCTGCACATCTGGGACCATTGGATGGGTAGGATCATCGCCTTTTTCTTTAGGACTGTAGACGGCAGAGCAAACTGAGAGAACATGAGTGAAGTTTTGAATATTGAAAATAAATTGGGAGGTTGGACTGTTGCCTGCAAACTGGAGGCACATTTCCCTACAGTGCCTTTTTCTGGGGCCAGGAGCACAACGGCTATTTGTTATCAACAACGGTCTGCTGCTGCCACAGTAATTGAAACAGACTGCTCCCTCCAGAAAACACCAAGCAGCAGTGCTTTTACAGCGAGGGAGGGCCAGACCAGTAGGGTAACAGAGAAAAAAACGTGCAATAATAAAGATAAATACAGGTAAAAGTACCCACGTATAGCCGAAAGCATGACCTCATTGCATTCAGCATCACACCAAACACAGCAACGCTACAGGTGGCAGGTCAGCAATGCCTATTTACCTGCAAGCAAGCGGTGGGTTTCCTTCCAGGTGAGCGGTGCTTGCCTTTCACTCACAGACCTCTCCCTCAGGCTGGCACTCTTGGCAATTGCAGCTCGATCCCTGTAGAATTTTCCCCAACGGGTATTTATCTCCTGCGGGGATGAGGCAACTCAGTCCTGGTGTCTCCTGGGGTTCTCCAGCTCTTCCAGCTATAGCTTTGAGCACGGTAAAGCGTCAGCAGTGGATTGTAATCAAAACATATATAGCTGGAAGAACAGAGGCAGATTTGCTTCTGATTTCTCTATGGTCAGGACAAAGATGGACAGTGTTGTGTTGGTAATAGGGTTTTGTTTTGTTTTATGTTCTACCGTATTCCCCAGATTGGTCCTCTGTAATTTCTCACTTTGTAGCGAAAGGGCTGTGGGTTTCCTGCCGTTCTCTGCCAATATCTACATAAAACCTCTGGATGCATAGAGTTGTGGACAGACCACCAAAATAAGCACTCTTGACACTTTCTTTTGCTTTTGTTCCTAATTGGAAGTGCTTTTACTGCTCAAAAAAACTTCATCCAAAACGTGCTGGGTGCTGGAGAGAAGCAAGAGCAGAGCTCTGGCCCCAGATGAGCACAGTCTGGGACGCTGTGCAACAGCCAGCAAAGAGGCTCAGAACTGGGCTTTGAGGAATGGGTATCTTGGGGTCCTACCAGCTGAAGCCTAGAGGTGGAGGTAGACTTCACGTCTCAAAGCATCCATCTTAAAAAATAATCTTCCTGGTGACGTTTGGACCAAAGAAGCAGCAGCAAATAGTGACAATTCTGCAATCCTTTTTCTTAATGCCCACAATATGTCATGGGATCTCAGAAGGGGTCCTTGGATGCTAAATCCCCATTTCCTCAGCAAAGGCTGTTGCAGGGACTCATTGGTGGAGCGATGATGAAAGCAAGCGGTTCTTTTCATCATTTTGACTTCCAAAGCGGCAATAACAAAGCTCTGGGCTTCTGTTTCATGTGAAAAGCACTTGTTTTGCAGCCACTAAACTGGGGATTTGCTGCCTCATGCTGTTCTGGAAACTCACCAAGAGGTTGAGAAGCACTCTGGGTTTTTTTCTTCCCCTCATATCTTTACTAGTAATAAATGAATGTATTACGGGCCAGATTCTGGAGTGCCTCTTCCTTGCAACCACTCCACCTTTTAGTCATATGCAAGTCCACTTCTTCTATAACAGAAGCATGGCGTCTGCCATGCTAAGAGGAACAGGCAGCAGCAAAAGTTGTTTTAATTACCAAAGGTGGAGTACATTCGGAGGACAGATCCACAGTCTACTGATCTCAGCGGAAGTCTTTTTCCACTGACCTAAGCAGGCTTTTGATCAGATCCCTGGTTAAGTAAAACGATGTCACTGCTGCTTAGCCATTTTTTGCTGTAGGCTGATCGACCGCTGTGTTTCTTGCTTGTCTCGGAGTTGGCCCACTGACCAGCCTGGATGCAAATGCTGGCTCCTTGCCTACTCTGGTCATGCTGCCTTTTACATTCCCTCTCAATTTTCCCTGCTGCTGTTCCTGGTTGCCCTACGCCGGTTTTGCTGACTCCCAGGAGAAGAAACAGATGTTTTACAGGGGAGCAATGAAGCCAAATGGCTGCTACCGAAAAAGAAATCCCTGGATCTCACAGCCCTGCGGAGCCACTGAAATGTACAATCAAGAAGAGAGCGGTGAAGAATACATAAAAATGGAAATAGCTTTAAAGAGCCCACCAGACCGAAATTGCCCACGGACCATGAGGGACCACCTCTGTAAGTGGCAGGGGTAGACTCTCCGCTCTGTAAGAGATCCCCGTCCTCCCCAGGACGTCTGCATTTCTGTAAATTGCGATTCGAAAGCCCGTGTCACCTGATGTGACTCCAGGGGGCAAAAGCAGCATTACTTCAATGCAATCCCAGCATGGAAAAGTTAATAAAATATATGTCACTGAGAAACCAATTGTACCTGCAGGGCAAGAAAAGGTCACACATGAATGCATGAAAACTGGGCATGCCGCAAAAACTGTTGATTGAAATCTCCTTTGCACTCGTATATGAACACATTGAGCATAAACAGGATTGGCACACAAAGAGAAGCAAGACTGACGATTTTTCAGATTAACAAACTTTGGCTGGATTTTTCTTTCATTTTAATTTTCCCGCAATGCACTGTCTAATTAGGCGTTTATTTTTCAGGAGAAATGAAATAACGGGGGCTACTGGATTCTTCTTTCATGATGTGAAATCCTGGAAGAATTTGATGGCCTCTCCTCTGAATTTCAAAACAAATGTTACTTGGTGCCAGCAGTTGGATCAGTCTGTTGTGTAAATGCTCGTGAGCGCAGTGACAGAGCCGTTGATTTCATTAGGGGAGCTCCTATAGAACTGTGTCATACACTTTATGGTCTTACAAATGACGATTGTTTAAGCGCAACCTGCAGTGCCTGCTGTTACATTATCTCCAGGATGAAGAAAGATGCATATGGACTAAATGAAGAGAAAATGAAACATTCGTTAGGACCGTAAATGAAATAGGAAATTACGCCATCTCGAGCAGCATATTAGGTGCCGTTGCTTTGTTATCTGATTTCCTGTAGCACCGATAGAGAGAGTGTGTTTTAATTAAAGTTTTATATAGGTTTTGTTGAAAAAAGTTTTATGGAACCAGATACTCTTCGTGCAGTTCTATCAAAACCAAGGGGTTGTGTGGAATTGCCTAAAATTTTCTAGAATTTACTTTTAAAAGCAAGCTGCGGAAAAGCTATGCTTAAAATATGCAGACATATCCTTTCCATATTTTTAAATGATACTTCAGTCATTCTGTCATCCTGTTTTGAAATAATTTGTTGTTTAACTTCTTAACAAATTTCACGTTGTATAATGTAGTAGATTACACATAGTCAGAAGCATATTCACAGCACTCCAATTTGCACTTTGTATGTTTTGTACATTATATAGTGCAACATAATGCAAAACGAGAAGTCAAATTTGTAAGGAAACAGATCGAACTGCTTTAAAAACACTTGTTTCTGTGGGGAATTTAAACATCTTTTAATATAGGTTCTCATTCACAAGAGTGATGTTCTTCGGCAGGTCAGAGGTTCATCTTCCTCATGGCTTAGATTCAAATCAGACGAAAAATGAAGAATGGAAAGTCAGGAAAGCCATTTAAGATGACAGGAAATACAGAGAAAGCGCTTTTACCTCGACATTAACAAAGCTAGAAAGGGACAGAAAAGATTACTAGAGAGACAGTGTGCGTGCGCAGATGGATACATACACACACACCCATAGTACAGTATAACCTGTATTTGGTTATACCTGGCTCCATTTTGGTAGTTGATGAAATGACACACGCTAAGAGAAAGTGCTTTTTATCCAAAGCTTGCAATCGCAATACATAGGGTATGAAAGAAACGTCATCACTTGGTGGAAACCAGACCCAGAAAGATGAGGCCCATACAGTCAGTGAAGTCCATTTCATCCCACGAGAGCTGCGTGCCTAAATGCCTTTGAATATTTGCCCCTAAACGACACCTCCAAGGACCCGCAGAAAGCGTATAGCTGAGGAACATACATAAACCAGATTTTTTTTAATGTCCTAATTGAAAGCTTTACCCACAAAAATCGCTGTTTCCTCCCTGCCTGTACGAGACTTTGCTGCTCATGTGGCATTCACTGCCTTATGTTCCCCTGCGATAACGGGTCGTAACCGTATGCACAGTAGTCTAAGCTGCTCTCAAATAACAAAAATTATCAAAACCCAAATAAGGTTCACTACCACAGTTTGCTTCAATAGCCATAATTGTAGGAACAAAAGAAATCCTCTTTCATTTCTTATTAAATGCTTTGACAGTATTAGGAGAATGTCCTGATTTTCTTTATTTATTCTGTTACATTAATAAAGCAGAGAATTTTAGGGAACTGAAAAGCTTTGAAGAAATGCCTTTCAATCCCGAACCAGAAAAGATTACTGGGAGTAAGGCTAAACTCTTTACAAAAAAAAAATGTAATTTAAAATGACCAGAGTAGAGTCAATGTTCACTCTTATGGGCTGCATCATTCATACAGCGCAAGGCAACTGCTGAATAACCCAGAGCTGTGAAGGACCAGATTTTGCTCAGAGTAAGGTCTTTATCAGAA
The DNA here is from genome assembly GCF_000737465.1 of Haliaeetus leucocephalus. Taxonomy (NCBI): domain Eukaryota; kingdom Metazoa; phylum Chordata; class Aves; order Accipitriformes; family Accipitridae; genus Haliaeetus; species Haliaeetus leucocephalus. The sequence goes on from NW_010972673.1 coordinate 142,915, forward strand.
CTGGCAGAAGAGAAATGTGCAAATACCTGCAAAGCACATAGAGATGGTATGATACCAAGAGGCCCTGAAATATTTCTCCTCCTAAGGTACGCGTCACATTATTTCAAGGTCAGCCCACTTTCAGCTAACAGCAAAAACCATAATTCCTTTAACAGAAGAATTAATTAAGCTCCAAGTGAGAGGTGAGTTTTCATTAATCACTCTGAAACCACTAACTTTTCCTGAACCATCCTACTGGTGTGTGAAAAGGTTGTTAGACGTTTCTTAAGACAAAATTGCTTAAACCGGCTTCACGGCATTGACAGGACCACCCTGAAGTCTCCTTCTCCTAAAGCACGCTGTTCTTTCTCATTGAATTAGTGCCAAGGGTGCGTGGAGTCATGTCCAGACAAATTAAACGGGGAAAGGGGGGAAAACCTTGGCCCCTTCAAAACCAATCGAAGCACCTGCAGAGGCATCAGCGTGCCCAGGATGGTCTTTTGCCCAAGAAAGCTACAGCTGAAAGCTATATTTATCTTCTGTCAAACATAATGGAAAAAGAGAGCCTTTCCCAAAGCAATTATATTGCTTCTAAAGGCATTACCAAATACATAGCTGAGTTTGAGCCGTGGAGGCCAGACGTAAAGCTGCTTCTCGGGCATGATGTCACCCAGTTGTATTTTATGTTTGGAAATCTCAGCGTTCCTGAGGAAGAAACGTTATTACTACAGCAGTCGCACGGGTGAGCTCCTTACACTTTGCACTCGTGATGCTCTGTGAAGGCTTGCTCCTGGCGAGTAGAGTCAGGCTGCACAGAAGGAGGATAAGAAGTGCCACAAAAGTATTCCAAGCACAGGAGTGGTGTTCCGGAGGGACGCTGCAGCATGTCCCTGTTCGCCGGTGATTTACGCTCATGTTTTCAGCTGCGCGGGAATAAGCTACAGCAACGTACAAAGGAGTTTCAACCCACGTCAGCACTGGTGGGGAAAGAAGGGAGAAAAATTATTCTAGCTTCCAGCAAAGCCCCAATTAAAATTCGATTTTAAAGTAACGCTAAGTTAGCCATTTAATCAAAATACTGTGTACACAGTTAAAATGCAGTCTTGTTTCATGCAACCAAACTTAGGAAGCAAGAGAAATCCTTAGCAACCTTTGCATTTAGGGTCAGTACTTTCATCTATTTACGAAAACATCACGAAACTACAAGGCAGGGGACAGCATTTTCGAAACATCTCAGATCAGTGTCTGAGAAGCCTAGACTCCTCCACTCCCAGCCAGTTTTCAGCGGTGCCAATTATGCTTTGCTATGAACACGTGTTGAAATCTGCATACATTCGGCAAATTATTCATGCACATGATGAGTTTTCAGACGCAGGAGTTACAGGCCTTGTTGCATCAATATCACATCGCTTCAAGGAGAGACTCTGTGGTGCTCACCAGAGACATGAAACAGGCATTTAGGAATAAGTATTGCCGTACCTGTCAATCACAGCCTTAATGCACGAAGCACAGCAAACCGCCTTTTTTCTCTCCCCCCCCCCACCACAAAGCTTTCCGTTCTTTGGTCAGCAACACGGTGCCACTGCACGCCTGCCACGCAGCGACCACCTTGCAAGAAGCACGTTCCGCGCTGCCGCTGCCTTCACTGTCCCCCGCTAAATCCTCACAAGCCCCAGCAAGCAAAGCACCACACCACCGGTTCACTGCCAAGATACAGGGGAGGCGAGTTTTCTTTCTTCTTCCCAAGTTATTTGCCACTATATGTTGGGTTTTTAATAAAAAAATTAATTTTTATTTCAATTTTAAATTTATTTTTAAAATTATTTTAAAATCAATTTTAAATTTTAAATTTAATTTTTTAAATTTAATTTTAATTTTTAAATTTAATTTTTTGAATTTTAATTCAGCATCTCCCACCTCAGCGGGACACAGCTCCGTGGTGCTGGGGCGAACTGGAGAAGGAAGAGCGAGCGTGCTCCCCGCCACCGTGGCTGGTGACACAGCGGGGCTCGCCCCTGTGGCGGGTGATTTCTCCACGGCTGGGAGGGACAGGCTCGAAAGAGGTTTTCCAGCACAATGAAGGAAGTGAGCAGGGACAGTCTGGCCAAAAAAACCCACCTCACGCTTCAAAGCAAAACAAAAGTCTCCTTTTTTAGTGGACGAACGTGTAGGAGAATGGTCGAGACTGGCTTGGGTAAAGCCAGTTTAAACATTGAAAAATACTACTGTGTGCCTTTCTAAAATAAACACCTTTGACTTCATTCAGGAAATACAACAAGCAAAACTGAAATAAGAAACCTTCCCGACCTGACATATTAAAATAAAATAAAACCTTTATCCTTTTTTACTTACAGCTAAAACACCTGTGAGTGGCCTTAGGGCAGAAGTTTTCCTTGACACCTTGACTTCTAGGATGCTGTTGGAAGTTGAGGCCTCACCTGTAATCGAGTAGCTGCATCAGAAAATAATCTGGAAGGCTGAGATCATCAAATCAGAGAATAAACACAAGCTATGTATCTTATGAATGCAAATAAAATTCAAGGAAATTTGAATATCAAATGCATCCCCTGACTTGCTTTTGAGCACCCACCTATAGCTTGAGACTGCCTTACATATTATTTTCCTTATATATAAAAATAGCAATGAAAACAGCAAATGTAGAAACAGAAATTACTTCAAGCACTTGTGGGTTTCAGATAATATTTTCCTTTTTCCAAAAAGCAGTTCAAGAATATCTACACCCTACGGTACTATAAAATCCCCTTTAAAATTCTGTATGACGATTGCACATTCTGTTAAATTTGATAAAATTTTTCCTGATCAAATAATTTACAGAAATTATTACCAAAATATTTCAAACAACAACTAAATTAGTCACAATCTATTAGTAGACAAACTGGTAAAGAGAGAATAGAAGAGAACTTAACTGAATAAATTATTCATTACAATTTATTCAGTCAGCTTTGATTTAAATGCTTGTTAATCCTTTGAGGATTCATGTAGTACAATCTTACAGTAGCCCTGGTCAGGAATTCCAATATACAAAGTGTAATTTTTTTTCTTCTGTAAAGCTGCACTCTCAGATTTGCCATACAATGCCAAAGCTAGAAAAAAAAAATAGTTTGGAGCCCTCAGAACATTTTGTTTCGCTAGTTGTTTTCGCCAGTAAGAAAATAATAATTTGTTTCAATAATGTCAAAACATTACAGCACAAAATTCTAATATGTATTAAAACAATAATATAATGATGTATCATAGAAAACAGATGTATAATAAATGTGTCAGATTTTTCTCAAATGCAAAATTTTATCAAAAGTGATAGCTGTTCTGTGAAAGATTTGGACAGACTGAATTGTCTCCTGACCTTTCTGGACTGCGCCAAAACCTCATGCTCTCTTTCCATGCCCATACTCTATGCCAAGAAGTCACTATTCAACACTAGCGATAATTCATGAATTATCTTTTCTAAACTTCTAACAATGAAGCTTTGTCAAGAAACCTCTCCAGTTCCACAGGCACCCTAGAAAATGGTATTGGCTTGGCTGGAGAGGCGTAGGATCGGTCAAATATCTTGTTTCTGTAAGGGCTGCCTCCCATCTAGACATGGAGATCTTAGTTGTGGGTCTGTTACCATGACACCATCTCACAGAAAAAAAAACCCCAAGCGTCAAGGTAGAAATAAAGGAAGATTCACGTTACACAGCTTTAAATACAGATCACGCATTTTAAAGCCCCAAAACAGGTGTAAGAAAGAGCACAAAACTAGTTCAGATAAAAAAAAAAGTTTACGTATCCACCTGGGGTTTTAACGAGCCACAAAAGGGCTCACGCTCTCTGCGTTTCCTGCTGTTAACAAGCTGCCCGAACACCTGTAAAGCCTCGCTGCAAAGATTCGGCTCCAAGCACAGCATCCTTCCCCAAGGATGCTCCTGAGCTGGGGGATGTGTGCTGCCTGTCCACATCAACTTTCCCTCGGCTGTAGTAAGCCAAACCTCCCGCCGCTGATTTTCTCTAGTCTATAACTTGAGCAAGACATAAGTTTTAACTCTCCTTCCAGAGGCTTGTCGGCTGCCCTCACCTAAAAATGAGGAATGCTCTCGCCTCTTGGGTCTGCCTGCGTGGAATCGCCTCCCGTCAAAATGACGAAGGGTTCAACTAACTACAGACACACCGGCGCCTCGCGGGGAGGTTAAACGGCGCCGATGACCCGCGGAGGCCCGGCTCAGCTCCTCCAAACCAGCGCGTCAAATAGACGGGGAGACGCGAGGTTAGCAGGATTCCCTACGGGAAAGTGACGCGTGACGTTCAGGACCGGGCTCTGGATGCTGGCCGTGGCGTGGGTGAACACCTGGGGGGGGCTGGGTGGTACAGCTCCAGACGAGGAGTTGCAGGGAACTCTGGCAGAAAATTGCCCCATACCCTCCAGAAAAAGAACGAAGCCTTCTGGCTACCTGAACTCTATAGAAAGGGCCAGCAGACAAACCTCAGCGGCAGCCAGGATTTCTCCCCAAAGCTGCGCAGGCTGGGAAATAACACTCCTTTTCCAAGGAAACGGCATTTCTCCCTCCTCCTCCCCTTCTGGGCCAGCTCACGGGGTCCAACGAGGACGGCGATAAAAGACGGTCAGCGTGGGCGAGACCTCACCTTCTGTGTTCGTAGCCTGGCACCAGCTGGGACGGTGGCACGAAGTGGTGCCTGCTGGGCTGAGATGGGGATGGAGGCAGTGCCCAGGCGCCGGCACGGACAGAAGGGCAGAGATGCTTAAGCTCTCGTGTGCGTATTGTGTAATTAGGGTCTAACGAAGTCTGGTATTTGAAAGCTCGCTCGTGCCATTCAGTTAATTATGATAGCTAATTTATATCTTTTATTGTTCTGCAAACTTGAAACTTCTGTTTTGGTGAGAACGGAGCGACAGCTGATGCAAAATGCACTCCTGTAAATAAACATGGGCTGTGGCAAATGGAGAAAGGATGTTCAACGGCCACGATCATTCTCAGTTAGGATATTGGAGGGGGGGAAATTGCAGCACATTAAGCAAGCGATAACACTCAACAGGGTGTGCATTCATCAGTCAATATGTATGCAGAGGGAGCATGCAGAAGCATGGAGAGCAGCCAGCCATGCAGGCTTAGGTAACAATTATTCTGGTGCGGCGTGTCGGGCCCTGCTGATGGATCGAGCAAACCGGTGGCGAGAAAAAACATGCAGGAGCTTGGCTCTTGCGGATGCCAAAGCACTGCTACGAGTTCGCCACATCGGCCTGGGCAAGTCTTTCCTTAAGGGAGAAGCGGATTATACTGGCTGGTTTTCCCAGGGGAGTCACTTGGTCTGTGCCAGGAAAGAGCAGCGGTACTTCTGCTGCTGCTCACCATAAAATAAGGGTGATATGTCCCTGCAGAGGATGGTAGGGGAACTCCCTTGTTAGCACAAGCGAGGCACGATGCAGGGCTAGTAGGAAAGGGGAGCAGGATCCTCTGTTTAGTAAGAATGGTGTTAATGCCCAGAAGGGACCTTGCAAAGATCAGAAGACAGAGCAAACCATTGATATCTACCCAAGGCTCCCGCTGGGGCTGATCCCTCCTGTAGCTGCCCAGGATCATGCCTCTCTCGGTCGGCTCCACAACCACGCGGTACGCAGGGATGCGGATTTCTTCTGCTCCTCAGCAAAGAACTACCCTGCGACTGTAAGGAAGACCTCTGAGACACAGCCAGCCCTCTCCACAGCCCAGTCCCTGCCCGACACACTCATCCCCGACATCAGAATTCACATTCGAAAACAGTATCAGAATTGAAAACAATTTGTTTTGAGGTTCTCCCCCCATTGCATTTACAATTGTGCTTATTTAGAAACAACTGTGTTTTCTAGATGCTGGGTTTTCTCTTCTTTTAAGCAACAAAAAAAATTTGTTCTTCCTAAAGGGAGAATAAAATTAGCAAGGCGCACCTTAGGGAATTGGGCAGGCAATCCACAAACAGCCTTCAAATGCTCCGGTTGATTATTTCTCACACTCATGATGTATGTGCCCATGATATGCATAAATCCACTTGCCTCATACAGAGAAAACAAAAAAAAGGAGCAAGTTCATGGACTGCTTTTCATTCATTTACCGTACACGTTTCATTGCTGACCGTACGTATGCACGGCACATATACAAAGAACAGCAACAGTTACATATGGTGCCTACCGCTGTTAAGAGCCTGTCACACTGCACTTCCCAGTGTTTGAACCGGGGAAGGCTCATTTGAAAAGATTTTGCAAACCAGTCAGACTTTCATTTTGGAGGAGATGGATAGGAGAAGGTTATAGGACAGCTTTAATGTTATTTTTATGCACAATCATGAAACTGTTCCCTTCCTTTCCTTTCTCTCTCTCCCCTCCAGTTGACATCTCAGCAGCTACTTGAGAGCACAAATTGACCAGGAGTCAGTCTGCATCTGCCAAATAACTCTCCTTCTTAAACTGTATTCATTAGCCATCCCTTTTCCCTCTCTCCTCCTGCCCTTCAGGAATTAATTCGATATATTCCTTTCAATATACTCCTTTCCCCAAACCGCATTTCTTTAAGCTAAAAGTAAGCCAACATCTTGAACCAAGGAGAAGAAATTCCTCCTTCTACTGTCCTACCAACAGCCTGGCACAAGTAGATCTAATACACAACATCGGGTGCAGATACAGGTACAGGTATTGTAATTAGTGGGGTGCCAGGTCAGAATTTTAGAGTGCAACCTCCATGTGCGCATCCATTTCAATGCTCTATTCCTTCTCCTTTCAACCTAGCTTTCCAGTCTGTTTTAACCCTGGGGTTTTTTTTTTTTTCTACTGGCCAATTTTCCATCTGCTCTTTCCTGAGGTTGGACGCGACCTCAGAAAGTCTTCCACCAGCTCGTGACAAGGCGATGCGACCTGCGATACAGCCAGCTCCACACCCCACTAAAGGGGGTTCCCAACAGAGAGCGAGCTGGTTGCTCCCCAGCCCCCCAAAGAAATAGCACCGATGTGCTACAGGAGGTGTCAGGATTGGCCCTAAAGTGCTTGTCCCGTTCTTACTTCCAAACGGCATGTAGGCAGATTCCTACCCACTCCATCCATGCATCAGGAAAATGACATGAAATTGAGGTAGAACATGAATACAGCAATTTTTTCCTTATCTTTAAACAGATGCAGCTATAGCCTTTTTGTTAAAATAAATAAATAAATGCAAGCGGTGTGAATTAAAAGCATCTGCAGAGTCAGCCCATATTATACAGGGAAGCTAATATCTCCATATTTAAGTAGAAAATATCCTGTCGTTATAAACCTGATCTTGTCTCCCTGTCACTATTTAGCTTTGCAAAAGCTAAACCAGCCTCCTTGAATTTTCACGGGCCAGATTTGATGAGAATGTGTAACTTTGTTGAAAGTTTGGAGGCAACTGGGGAAAGACATCTAGGAGAGGTGAACATTTGCACTTCTTCCTCTCTTCCCTTTGGTCATCTTTAGCTGCATCAGCATGATGTGAAGAGCCACGGTTCCTCCCTTTTCCTGGGGCACCTAGTACCTCTCCAAAGGAACGGAAAAGAATCTGGTCCCATGCTCTGCAAAGAGGTTTTTACTTGGCCCACACTTAGGGGCTTCTGTTCAGGGAAGGACAAGCACCAGTTCGCTTCTGTGAGCGTTACGGACTTTGCACGTGCAAAATGCACATTTGCTGTGTGCATTATGGAGACATTGCCCCGATATAGGACTTTAGAAAGATCCCACAGAAGCAGACAGGTACGTAGCAAGGAGCTGGCAACAAGGGATGCTACTGAAGGTCTGTCTAGGAGGGAAGGTTGGATCAGATGAGTGACTGCTCCTCAACTGGTCACCACCTCTGTTTAGTGAGCTGTCCTGACCTACTCGCACAGTGGATGTCGGTGGTTTGGTTGAGGTTGAATTCAAGATGAAACGGAAACATTATTTGGATGCAGGGACAGGCACTTGCAGTTATGTTTGTCAGTCACGAGGTCAGCAGCCTCTCAAAATCTCAAGAACCCGATCCGTGCACAGCTTCAGAGGATGGGGCTGGGGTGGGTGGAACAGGAGAGGGAAAGGCACGTGAGGAGAGGAAGGAGACCCATGCGGTGGTGCAATTCGGTCTCCTTTCCTGTATGTACACAGCAACAGGATCCCTTTATCTCTTTCAGCTTCGGATAAGGTTGAGCTCAGCTTTCTATTGCTGCAGGTCAAGCCCTCGCTCTCTGCTTCTGAATGCAATAAAGCGCAATGTTCTACGACTCTGTAAGCATTTTAAATTATTTCACATACGGTTTTGAATGCTTGACAGATTTATATTAAACATAAATGGTTTTTATGAAATAACTATGTGAAAGTGTTTCTTTGCAAATCACTGTGTCAGCTGTGAGCAAAACTTAAGCCCAGAGTTTGAATATACCGATCGTAGCTTCAATTTTGCGTAAGGATATCTGAAAAGCCTCTGGGGAAAAAAAATTAAAAAAACAGCCAAAAAAAATCCACAAACATTTCTGCTTATGGTCCACCAAGGGGTTAAGCTGAAGGACAAGAACAGAAATGTAATATTAATTGTGCATATTTTTCCTAGCTACTCCAGCAGCTTCTGTCTCATAAATTCTCATGACAATTGCATAATGCTGAACCTATCTGCTGGGAATCCCAAAGGGAAGGCTTAACCCTTTTACTTTCTTGAAGTTCAATAATTAATTCTATTTCTTTCAGCGAGAGGAGACAGCTTACCCAAATGGCCAGTCCCGAAACAAACACTGACGCAGGCTCTGTACTGTACTGTACGTGCTCTGTACTTTCAATTTCCCTGCCTGGGTCACAGAGGAATAGGCAAACTGGTTCAGGTAAAATTAGAATTGACCCAAACCTTGCTACTTAAATAGGTTTTTGAAACATTAGGGCCTATTAACCACTGCTTTGCAGGGCAAATTCAGGGGCTTGCATTTACGCTAATGTCCCACTGAAGTCGCTATGGGAAGAGTAGAATTAGACCCTGGGTTGTTTGTTTTCCCCAGCAGCGGCTGCCTGCTAATTGCAACTGTTGAATGTATGCATATTCATTACACCACGGAGCTTGGGAAGCTGCGCAGGCTGCGGCTAATGTGCTGAATCAGGTAGTAAATCAGACTGATTAAGAGACAAGCTTCGGCTTAAAAGGCATGCTAATCGCACAACCTTGCCTTCGGAGCTGACTTTCCAACCGCAACAGTGCGAGGAGAAAGAGCCATCTTGGCCACCTAGGAGCTAACCCAGCCCGGTGCTTGCCACTCCTGTTATTTTTAACATTATTCACCGGGGTTCTGGATGTGACGGAGCCTTACTTTGCGGTAAGCTACAGGAAGCCAGCTGGAGAAGACTTAACCCTATCATGGCATAGCTACACCAGAAAACATCCACACGGCTGGCACTGCGAGCCATGCCTAGTGCACGGAAGCCCCGGGGACCTTATGGTACAAGATTCTGGGGAGCGTGCGCAGGCACGGGGATGGTGGGACCTGTTTCTGCTCCCCTCGTCCTCGTTCTGGGCCACAGGAGACAGCAGGCGTGAAGATGCTCTGCTGTGGGCCAGCACGATGGGGCTCCTTTTCACCTTACTATGCCTTTCTTTATTTGGCTCTCAGGTACACTGGGAGTAAACGCACTCTCCAGAGGTGGAGAATGCTTGTCGCTTCCTTACAGAGCACCTCTGGAATAAATCTGCATTTGGCGTTAGCCATTTCATGTGTCTCTGTCCTGTAGGAAAGGAGCCTTTCCTTACACAAGTAGTTCTGCATCTGCCTGGAAGCCAAGTGTGGGAGAAGAACGAGACCTCTATAAATGTGTTCAGTGAGTTAAGTTGTTTGTTTTGTGATAAATAGCATGCTATGCTGATACCTTCAAGTGTTTGACATTCATGATTCACAATTTAAAGCCTGAAGCACGTAGTTGTGTTTGCTTCCGGATTTAACCTTCTGAAACCCCCTTTGCTTGTGCTCCAGACTCGTTCAGTTTGACAGTTATGTGAATTCCAGCCATTGGGCTGAAATTGCCATCCTGGTTTGTATGAGCAATACCTCCCCTTCGCACCACAATGACCTCTGAAAAGGTGCATACATACAGAAAAGGCACACTCTGGTTTCAGAGTCTGCCAAGTATTTGCAAATACATCTCATTTTTGTCTGGCTCCCTCTCAGGCTTCTCTGTACAGAAGTGAAAGAAGTGGGAGGAAACGTTCCTCCCCACTTCATCTCTCTGGCGATGCCACTGTCACCAGTGACACACACAAAGGCACTGTAGACTATAAGGTGGGATTTGAAGGGGACAGGGGGACTTCCCTCTCCTGCCATAAGTTTCCTCAGACCTGACAGCTTTGCCTTACCTTCCTCCGGCTCCCCTGCCACACAAATATCCCACACAGAAACACGTCTGCTGCGTTTGTGCAGAAGGGCCACGTGCTAGTGCAAATGTGGTGGCAAAGCTCATTGCCAGGAGAGATCTCCAAAGTATCGTCGAAACCTCAACAAATACTATGAATTAAATTCTAGATCAAAAGAATCTGTGTTTGGGGTGAACTTGGATCTCATTCTGAGCGTTAAGCGCTTTCTTCATCCTAGTTATTTGACACCAAATTCCGCTCTTGGCCATCCTTAAAGCCTGCAAGAGTTCAGAGCTGTACCCTAGCACCTCAAGCCTGTGTCTAGCAAGTACTACTGCTCCTGGAATACATCATCTTCCACCTCCAAATAGCCACCATGTTCACTGCCTGTGAGTTACTCACTTTCACTTGAATTACCCATAGTGTCAGGCTGGGAAGACAGCAGAGATGCAAGTAAATGAAAAAAAAACAACGCAAGTCCACTAAACATTTGGGCTCATTACAGTTTACAGTTAATTCGCCCTGGTATCTGAAAGCAAAGGCAATGAAAGCACAAGCTTAAACTTTTCAGGCAGTGTCAGCTTAGCAATCACCTCCAAATGGAGACTGGGCTGTGCTGCAAGATGTCCAGACGGTATCCTCAAGGGCGTACAGAAGATCAAAAGCTAAAGCAAGAGAGGTAGCAGTGACTACAGTTCCCTTCCTAGTCTTAATAGCACCATAGGCAATTTTGCACCAAATCCATTATCTCTTCATCACATGCTTTTGAAGAAACTAAATGAAGCTGCTTTATACAGTTAAATACCACCATTGCGCGCATACACAAACACTGCTTTCACCAAGATTGCTAAAAGCATCGACACGTTGAAACAGATGCAATATATTAGTCATCCTAATAGTAATAACCAAGGGGAGAAGTAGCGAATTAGGAAGCAGAAGTGGGGAAAACATATTTCAGCTGAGTTTTGAATGCACCGGACACAGGTTGGCGTGGGTTTGAGAGAAGACACCTCTCACCAGCCAAAGTCACACAGCTGTGTGGCTGGTCAGGGAGATGGCTAGAAGCAGAGCAAGACGGAGGAGTTAGCCTGGAGCAATCCAGAGAGAGCTTTGAAAAGGAAGAGAGCAACTTAGAAGTAAAACGCAGCGCGAGCAGGCAGGCAGTGCTGTTGTGGTAAATCCCAAATGAACAGAGAACTCGGCGTGGAAAAGCGTGAGCACGCCTTGAAATGATGCTGGCAAAGCTGGCAAAAAAAATGGCAAAACCAGCAGCATTCGGCACGTACTTCAGCAGCTGCAGGGCAGCAGCAGCAGGGACAGTCAGAAAGGAAAGACGGTGGGAAATTGTGCCCATGCGATGGGGTAGCAGAGTTGCACGCAGGAAGGGAAGGGAATCTGTAGCTCTGGTTTTCTGTCACCCTGCTTGTGCCACCAAGCAAGAAAAAAACCATGACTGGGGCTGGGATGGGGGACAGTGGTATGTGAATAAAAAGGATGACCGAGTGTTTCAGTTACCTCTTGACAACTACGGTGCTACAGGGACTCTTTGTAGTGACCAGGAGGTGCCACTACGGATGCCCAAGGTGCCATCTCCACCCGCTACCACCAGAGAGGATCGCCCGTTTCAACAACCACAAGACACCTTCCTGCACCCGCGGTTTCGACAACTGTTCCTTCTTGAAAAGGCATCTCGACGCCGATGTCCTGAACAGCCCCTCTCCTCCCCAGTGCTCACACCTTGAACTGCAGTCAGAGCAGCAGGGACAGAGAGCACTACAGGACGAGCATCTGGGAGACCGAAAACAGATAAAGGACGTCTTTTGTGCCTTTAAAGCCTCTCCCCTAGAGTTCTGCAGGTTTGTAACAGCCACTGCCAGAGATACCTCACACTACAGAGAAACTCTGCCCATCTCTTGCTCAGCAACAGGCTCTCCCTCCAAAGCAGATTCTTGGACTTGCTTGTCTCCCCTTTGCAAACTGACGTTGCTGTTCGATGGATCACATTTAGGACACCGCTATACTAAACCACACAACCTCACTGCCACATGCAAAGCATGTTAGATATCTGTAAGGAGGGAAAGATAGCTCTTTAAGGAACCTGAAGAGCATAGTATCAAAGAGGCAAATGGCACTTCCTTTTTAAGATGAGGACAAACAAGTGCTTCAGAGGAATTAGCTTTCGATGTTTTATTTTCAACAGCAAATTTTGTAAGCTGAGGTAGCCAGCCTGCATTAGTAAGAAGATATCCTCTTAAGCCCAGGGCAGGGGAAAAGGGAAAAGCAGCGTGCTGCACGGGCAGACCCTTGACAACAGCAGAGATTAACTAGCATGCAGATATACTTTATAAAGGTCCAAATGGATGTTGAGCCACCAAGAGAGACTGCAGTTAAGCGGAAATAAGCTTTACTGAATACATGAAATGCCAAAGGATCTGCAGAGGAACTCTTAGCAGAAAGATCCATTAATCACTGTAGCCAGCTGCATCCCAGATACAGTGCTCACCTTGTGAACCTGAAAAATATTACTGTAATAAGAAAAAAGACGCCCTTCAAAAGCTTCTTCAGGTGCCCTATGCAGAGACTGCAGTAACTCTTTGGGACAGATTATTTTCTAGCTGTATTTCTTAGTAGGCGGATTCCTCAGCTCCATTTCCAACAGCAGCTGACATAACTAACGCCACTTTCATCTGTCGCAGTCACCTTCCCCTATCTTTTCCCTACAAAAAAGCTCAGACAAGTGTGGGAATGGGGAGGGGAGGAGCTGAGGGGGAGAGAAATAAATTGGTTGGTCTAGCTGTAAACTTTACCACCTCCCCCCCCGCCATAGGTAGAGCTAAAATTCCCAAAGGCCTTTCATGAAGGGCAAAACCCGTGCCTTCTTTTTTTTTCCCCAATGCTTCTGATGTGACTGTGATCCTAATCAAACAGTGAAAAATAAAACCCCATGCATGGAAACAAGATCACCTCTGGCTTCAATCTGGCTTACATTTCCATCCCCTGGAGTTGAGTCAGCATCAGTTGCATCAGCTGCTTAAAGAAGAAAAAGGTGAGCCGCAAATATTAGTCACAGGCGGAGGCAGCAGCAGGCAGGGACGAGTGACTCAATTCCCAGTTGGCTCCAAGAGTTCCCATCATCCTCTTTACATCAGCACATTTTTAAGTACATTCAACATGACCTTGTAAATTCCCCCCTACGTCACCATGGGGGCTTTGAGGACCTCCTCCTCCTTTACAATTCTGCTTTCATCTCTCTCCCTTTCTCATGCATATTGCATTTTTGAAGGTGCTTGCTCTAAAAAAGCAACAAAAAGTTGTCTGTGTATGTCAAGATACCTATAGGAAGGGGACTTTGCGAAGCAGGGGTTCTCTAGCTGGGACTATTCACATTAAATTGGAAGCTGACTCCTGAGGACACCAGGACTGCTGCCTGGAACACGCACTTAATTTTCTAAAAATAAATTGCCATTATTGCAACACTGACTTCCAGGTGAGGTGTGACCGGTACACTGGTTCAGACAGACCCGACAGGGCAGGGCCCAGCCGGCTGTGCTATTGCCTTGGAATAATCGCATTTACTGAGATGTTTCTTGTAAAATGCCTGGGGCATTGGAAAAGACGAAAAGCTGGAATGCCTCAGCTGCCTTGCGTCCAGACTAGCCAAAGCAGGTATGGGGTCAGGGATGCCGTAACTCCGGTGTATTCCAGAACCGCACAGCCCTTGCAGGAAGAGGTGGAGGTTGCTGGCAGTTTTTTTTCTTTCCCTGCGAGGTACTGTGAGCTTGTCTTCGTTTAACACACAGATCCTCAGATGCTGTAAATTGCTTGAGACCCTCTGGCTTTCACAGAACAACTCCAGTTTACAGCAAGTGAAAACTGAGATGAGTTTCCACGCTTTTCACAAAAGAGAAGGAAAATCGAGATCAACGGCTTGCCAAGTGGCAGACACTTAAAAAATGATAAAGCTTAGGATGTCTCTCTGTAAACATATTTATCCATCTGCTTTTATAGCTTATGTCGTACCTCTCGAACTATACATCTAGTGTTGTCCGCTAAGGCAGTCCTTGAAATGTCTTCTCCTTCTTGTCAAATCTCTCAGAGAGATGTTGCTCTAAATGTGTTCTACAGCTGTACAAGCTCCGTAACACAGGAGACTAGACCCCATCTTACTCAAACAGGTATTGGCAGAGTTGCTCATATTTCAGAAATGGGATCATCTAGTGAATGTAGACACCTTGGTCTTGTTTCCCTTGTTGACAGGTACCCTGACAGTTCATTAATCAGTTGCTAATTTCCCTCCTGCCTATTTATAGTCCCAATCCTTAAGGGCATACGCTATATCGTGTTGTGAGTTTGTCGGCCCTCCTACGCACTTCTTTATAACAAGCAGTACCATATCGGAAAGATCAGCCTGTGTCTGCTGAGTTTACGGTGATGGCTTTGGTATTAGCACGCAAAACGAACGTTTTGTACACAAGAATTATTTTGCACCTACCAGTGATGGGCTGCAATCACCGCATTGCTGTGTGCTTCCCCTAGATGAATCCTCCCCAGCGACTTAATAACCAAGGCGATTGCCTCGAGCAATTAAAATCTCCAGGATCTATTCCAAACTCATTTTGTTGCCAAGTTAACCATACAGTAGTGAAAGTAATTTGGAAGTATTAAGTGTTCTTCACTTACCGTTTTCCTTTGACTCTCGGGTTTCACAGCACTCTGAGGACACCTTGTCCCAACATAGGAGCTAGGACAACCAGCTGAAGGAAGGGGTGGAAGAGCTTTTCCCTCGTGGAAGCACCGAGGGGCACCCAGTGCCGGTGGGGAGCAGCTGCGCGATTCCCTTCGCATCCTTCTGCCCTTTAGGGATGCGACTTTCCGACTTCACATTGCAAGACTAAGACTAGCGTAGCCTCATCCAGGCTCTGAGTCTCAATCGGCCTTTTTGGCTTGCGCACACAGGCGCGCACCCTTTTTAGGGAAAAATAACACGAGTATCTAAAGTGCTTCATAGGTCTGAAGAAGGAAAATCTTCCCTCCAGGTGGGGAAAGTCCCTGTTCTCCTGCAAAACTGGAGCTGCTGACCGACACGCAGAACCGTGGCTTCTGAGATGTTTTCCCACAGCCCTGGAAGTAAAGCTGACTTGCAAATAAAAAACGTGCCTTTCCATACAAAAATTCAAAAGGAACTTTTGAAATGGGGTGCAGTAAGAATGGTTTTGTTGAAATCTGCAAGGTTTGAGGGGAGGTTAATCAAAAACTGGGGAAAGTTTCAGTCTTCCTGAGAAACTGCCATCTTGTTTTGAAATAAGATATCGCTGGGAAAAGTATATAAAAAAAAATTAAGTAGGTCTGCATTTAAACACTTGAAAAAGTCACTTTAGTCAGACAAGTTAACATGGAGACGTGCAAGCTGATTACGAAGGTAAGAATTAGAGGTATTCAGGCTTGCAATTTTTCAATTAAATTTCCACATCACATGGACAAAAGGAGGACGTTAATTCTTTACATAAACATTATGCCACCTTCAGCCAGCTGTGGAAGCAGCTGGAAAATTCTCAAGCTTTTACAAAACTGTTATACAAAATATCATATTTAATAAGGAAAAAGGATGCACTCTTCTGTAACTCTGAACTTTCCAAGCTTTGCTGAGAAAAAAGCGTGTTCTGAAAGGCCAAATACACAGCTTTGTCAAATCAGTGGGGAAAAAAAAGAAAAATCTCTGAAATGTCTGCCACATCTATAAGTTAATTACATTTTTAACACTACCATGGCCTCCAGCCCTCACCCTTTTCCATCCATCTCACCTTCACCAGGTTTTAAAGGTGGTAAACATCTAGCTGGTCTGATTTAAGCTCAGTACTGTGGCACAGTATTTCCAGAAAAAATAATGACACAGTGAGCTCTGCTCACTTTTGCAAAGCACAGTGCTATTTTATTTTAGGGCAATAGTAACATAAAGTGGACATGGGACACGTATAAATACAGACACAAGTTCACTTGTTTCTCTGTATTTACCCCCCGCTCTCAGTTTAATTTAATTTTTAAGTCACTATATGGCTTTGTTCTTTAGGCTGTTTGAACCAGAGCATACAAGCACATATATTTTCCACCAGTGAGGCAAGATACTTGGACCATGCTATAGGAAGATAGGGAATGGGATATTAATTGCCATCCCCAACTCCCCTCCCAGTCATTTAAAAAAACACAAGCTGTCTATTACACTCCTATAATTGAGATGAGTCTTCACCGAACGTTTCATGCACCAATCTAACACATCCCAGTGTAATAGTCTTTGACATTGTCTTGTTTCTGTGGCTTTATGAAGGCTAGATTTACATTAATTTGCAATTAAAGGAAGGCCAACTTCATGCCAAATGTACACTTTTGAACCCCAGTTATGTCAGTTCTACAGCTGTTCAAATAAAGTTAAATATCCCTAATAATTGAAAAAGTGCTTTAAAAATATTCTAATGGCAAAATGTCTTCACTGTAGGCTTGGGACTAGTTAGACTATAAACGAGTTAATTAGTAAAAATCCTTGTAACAGGGAAGCGAAGCTGTGCAGTTGATCGCACAGATCATACATGTGAAACAAAACACCAAGAGCATGGACACTGACAGATTGAGTACCCCAGGGTAGGAACCAGCACTAAGGGGATACCTGGGTTTCCACCAGCTCAGCCAGCCCTCCACTTTTCCAGAACACAGGGAGAATAGCTCGGTTGAAGGGATACCTACAGCTGAGGAACGATTTGCATTTGCTGAATGGATGAACAAACTCCATGTCCAAAAGCAAATATAAAGTCCTGGAGTAGTTCTGATACAGAGCCCAGCCTGTGGCTAGAAGAATCAGGGTTCTGATCAGTGAGAGGGGCTTGCTCTGGAGGGAGAGCCAGCATTTGCTGTCACTGCTCAAACCTTCCAGAAATAAGTCAATGTTTCCTCTCAGAGTCTCCAGCCAAGGCACCCATTTTTCATGGAGTCTCGTGACTTGGAGTACAGCCGTTCTTTGCCTGAAATACCTTAAAGATAGCTTTTCGGAGTGTAGATGCTCAACATTTTTCTGCAGATACCTGTGCCAGAAATCATTAGACATGTTTTAATATCAGGCTAGACATATTGACTCTTTCAGACCAAAGACTGAAGTGTTCAGAAATTTTTATCCGCATATAAACATGGAGTAGTACTATGCCACCCACCTACAAAATCACAGCTGAGGACCTGGATGAAGGGCAGTTGCCCTCAGTAGCCAGGGGACAGAAACGAAGCTCAGAGTTATTCAGCTCCCTGGAAAAATAAACGGCCTTGTGCCGGTGTCCCATACAGGTGTTAGATAAACATCAGCCAAAATTTAACTTGGGACACCTTAGATGTAGAAGGCCGTTGCACAACGATGCTGGGAGCAGGAAAAAATTAAAAAAAAAAAAAAAAGAAAGAAAGAAAAATCCTGAGGCAGTCCACTCAATGCTTCTTTCCTGATGGTTAAGTTTGCCCCACGGCTGCTCCTTACAGGAGTTCATCTTTCTGCCAAATGTTTCTGAAAACCTAGAGACTGCAGGTCACGAATACCTGATCTTTCAGTAAGAAAGGCATGAAAACACTGCTGGCAGCAGAAAGGTGTAGGCAAGGACTAAAAGAAAAAAGCCAGTTTAGAGGTTTTCCAATCAGTCTCTCATACTTCATCAATCATCTGCTGAGAGGGCATTTGAGAGAGAGAGAGTCTATGTGCCCTTTGCCCTCCAATCCACTACTCAAATCCAGTATTGACATGAGCTGCTACCAAGATAAGCGTGCACAATAGTTCATTTAAGAAGAAATCAACCTGTACGGCTTCCTCCTGGCACCAGGCCCCTGCACAGAAATGGCTGCAAGGCACCTTCAGTGAGCTCGAAAGATGCAAATGGCAAATAATCTTGGCTTCGGACAAATGCTACGGAGACCTACAGGGTGAGCGCTGTGTGACCAATTCTGCCCAGTGCAGAGCCTTGCGTGCTGGCTGTGAGCACCAGCCCTTCCTACCAGAGCAAGAGCAGCATGCGGCAACAGCTGATCGCAGTTGATATATTTGCTCCATCTATTAAGCACATGTCTGGAGTAAGCTCTTGCTCCATCGCTTATGGAAAGAAATATAATGGATCGTATTCATCTCCAGCACAACTGTACTGACGCCAGTTGAGTTACACCAGGATACGCCGCTCCGTGTATTCATTCTTGGCACGAAAGATATCTTAGCAACGCCAATGGTACCACGTACATAAACAAAAAGGGACGTAATGGAACACAAAGAAAATGTCATTTCCAATACCAGTTCATTTGTCCTGAAGCAGAAAAGAGTGGCAGAGCTGTGCCTACCCTCTAAGAAGGCAAGAAAGAGCTTCGACAACCAGCCTGAGAAGGAGTCCGTAATAATACATACAGTATTTCAAACAATTTGGCATTTTCTTTAGTGCCTCAAATGTGTCTATGGGTTAGGAATAAGCTACCTGTAAGCTTAAAAAACCCCGGAGCTAAACACAGAAATCTAGAAGGGTAAATTCATGTGGCTTTCCAAAACAGAGTATGAAGGTCAAGAAAAGCAAGACGCTGATGCAACTTCTGCAAGTGAACGAGGTTTCTACATAACATACAAATTAAATGGGAACATTTAAGCAGATTAATTGAACAGTTCTAATCCAAACATGTTACCAGGACAGAATCTAGCAAAGCTCCCATTTTGTTCTGTTGATGGCTTTCAAATCTGTACCGCAGAGGTGTGATAAAAAGACAGACAATGTTTTTTGACACCAGGACAAAGGCCACCATCAGCAGTCATCAAGGAAAACCCCTAACAAGGTGCACACTGCAGGCTTTGG
The DNA here is from genome assembly GCF_000737465.1 of Haliaeetus leucocephalus. Lineage (NCBI taxonomy): Eukaryota > Metazoa > Chordata > Aves > Accipitriformes > Accipitridae > Haliaeetus > Haliaeetus leucocephalus. The sequence goes on from NW_010972673.1 coordinate 162,101, forward strand.
CGTGTTTTATGCTGTGGAACATTCCTGAAAGGTTAAATCTGCTCAAGCTGTAATGTGCACAGAGGAGCACTATCTGTAGAGGTAATTTACATCATAACACAACCTCAGGTAGATTGCTCCCCCACAGAAACACACAGGTTCAAAAGCCTTCGAAGATCAGGACCCAATTCAGAGGTTTGATTACTCACTGAAATGCTAATGCTTGTAAAGAGAGTCTAACTCCAGTGTAACTATGCACTCTTCCCCTCCTGCTTCTCTGCCCCCCGCTCCCAACACCTTTCCAGAATTTACAATAATTCTGATAACAGCAAGAGCTAATTTTGTCACTAGTAATTAGCCCTTGCAGAACAAACAGAGAAGGCTGACCCTGAAATAATAATCACTCTTTCTAGCTTTTTTTTTTTAATGCATGCTGTGTTCAGTGTGTAAGCATAGATTTTCCCCTCTCATTTCTTTAATGCTTTAGCCTCGTAATGCTATTTAAACATTGATGTATGTGAGGAGTCTTCATCACAGAACTCTTTATTGCCATTCAATTCAAATGAGACATTTATTTAACTATCCCCATGCAGTAAAATGGCTCCTGCTACCATTCAGTCAGTGCCGCAACCCCAAACCTGGAATAGTAAGAGAAGACTATGGTTTTACATTTTAATTCTGTCTGTAAAAGGTGCATGAATGCCATGCTCTAGCATCACTTGAACGGGCCTGAGACACAGAGGCTATTTGTCAAACTTCTTGAAATCGCAAGGGCTACAGTGAAAGGAATACTTAGAAAAGTGTCAGAGGTATTTCTTAAAAGAGCCAAGGAGTGTTTCCATGTTCCTGAACTTGATAGGTGAAAATCAAAAAAGCTACAGAAGAATGGTTAACCATATTTTGGGCATTGCCATTTTCTTTAAGAATAGAAGTTTTTGAAACTGACTACATCAGAGAAAAGAGATTTCATGCAATTTAGTGTGAGTTCTTCAGATTTTCTGGCTCAAACAGGCTCATATACCTTTACCAATAAGAAGGGAAGGAAAGTAGGGACAAGGCTCTTCAGGAGCAGATCACCAGCGAGTCCTGCAGTACCACCCTGACGTTCAGCCAGTCCCCCTCTCCTTTAGGTGATCCACAAAAACAACAGAAAAAACTGCTCCAGCCTCAAAGGGAGGCATCTGAATAGTGCTTGGAGCAGGCTGGGGACCACTGAAGGACAAAAACTGTCTCAGTGAACATCTCAGCAGGGGATGTCTCATACATAGACATGTGTTTCGTGGTGCTGACACAGCTTTGCTAGAGGAGGGAAAGAGCTCAGCCCTCACCCTCCCTCCCTAACCCTACTCCCCCATCTGTACTCGGAGCAGGGCTGCATCCACCCCGGTGCAAGTGGCCCGTCTTCTGCTCAACGAGATCCAGCTGATCTGTTCACGTCTTAAGAGTAAAGGCAGCTGCAGTAGGTCAGGTCTAAAGTCCATTTAGCCTAGTGCTTTATCTCCAACACTGGCCAAAAGCCATCACCTAGAGAAGACTACAGTGACTGGCCACAAGATTTTCCCTGAGCACCCTCCCATGCACCATACCTGGTTCTGGAATTTCCTGAGCCAGGCATGTTTCTAGGTGTTTAGATCTTCGTTGTGTCTCCCTGACATCTGTGTACCTTGTCGGCATTCCTCTCTCTTCTCTGTAAAAGAGGAGAACTCCCCCGAGGCAGGTTAGCATAGTTGTGCTGACTGACTTCACTCATTCTCCAGAGGCTGAAATGAGAAAGAACAAGCGCCTTGCTTATCAAATACTGCTCTGGGTTTGCTCCCATTCAAAAAAGAGTTTCCAGGAGTATCTAAAATGGGGAAAACCTGCCTCTACTTCAAAAGAAGAACTCAAGCGAAGGATGGGGAGTTCCCAAGTGAAATGGCTTGTAAGGTAAATGTGTTAGGTAAATGTGGTGCCAGGTAGGATCAAGACAACCATCGTAGTGTGGGGGGGTTGCAGGAAGGGAAGCGCTGGTGGGAGTGGGAATGGCTGCTAGCCAGGAGCTGGGCAAGCAGTTCTGGAAAGAAATAGGTATGAAGTTCAGTTAGTCCTTGCTTACCGCGCTAAGTACTAAAGGGCCGCGCTACGATGAGCCGGAGGAGGGGACATGATATATGGAGTCGAGCTTTTCAACTTGGAAATAAACTAGCTCAGGGTCTTAATGAGCAGTCTGGAGAAGGTGAACAAGGGACAGTTTTTCAATTTCATAATATATCGCAATGAAAGAAGTAGGAGGAAACTGGGGAAATTATCGGGTGGCAGGTTTAAAAAGAGACACAAGAAATTGCTCTTTCACACATGTATACATAAGCTGTGAAACTCACTGATCTGAGACATTGCTGCTGCCAAAAATAAAGCTGGGTTAAAAATAAAATGGTTAGACAAATAAAAACATAGGTTCAACAAGGGCTTTTAAACACATGATGAAAATACATGAAGTCCGTGAACCACAGGCTGCCAGAAGGTAGGACAAAATCAGGGGAAATATCACCCTGTGCTCCCTCCGTTCTCACATGTTTTCCTTAAACCTCTGCCGCTAGGCATTATGGAGAGAAGACATTGAGGGAGATGAACTTTCAGACTGACCCTGAATTGCTGTTCTTATTCCCCAAATTCAATAGAGTTTTTCAGCAACCACTTGTAACAGCATTTGCTTCTGCTGTCACTGTTCTAATGGAGTGTGCCAAGATGTATGGAAATTAATTATCCTTTTTTATTTCTGGAATGTAGGCTGTGGGGATCTGACATTTAATGCATCAAATGCTCTGCATACATTCTATATCTGGTAAGTGCACTTCTCACAACTTCATCAACAAGTTGTGGTTCACAGTCCTGATACGATTATAACATTAATTCCTACTGTCAGAGTGTGTTTACTGCACCAGCTTCATGAAGATGGCTCAGAGCCACCAAGTGCAGAGAATTTCTGGTTCCTCTAATCAGTGACAAACCACAATCTAAACTCGGAGGAGAAAGCCCTACTTTTTCACCATCTCACATGTCAAGGGAAAAAATAACACATTCCTCTGAAATGACTGCGTTTAAGAAATCCTCCATCAGGGTTTAATAATGGAAGATGATAATATCTTTATCTTTCTGTTGTGCTCTGGTCCCAAATCATTTGACAAATGTTATCTGGCAGGCTGGCACGATGGGGGAAAGTTGTATTTTTCTGTAGGCCAAGCTCTTTGCAAGCCAAAGTGCATTCGTTCTTCTCAGGGCACGTTTTTGTTCTGTCCCCATCCCCTGCCACTTCAGTGCCCCTCAGCCACCCTCCACTGTGACCCCCCGAGGCCCCCCATCACACGTGTCCCTTTCTGCCCTGGTCCTCACCGCTTCTCTTACTATTTGCCATGAACATGGCCCGTCCCCTGGCTGGGTGCCCTTTGCCCCTGCCCCATGCAAGCATACCTGGGCCACCCCCTTCCCACACAAGGCCAGTGGGAGAACTGGGACAGAGCTGAGGTCAGGATGCTCAGGCCAGGAGGTCCAGGACATCATCCAGCACTAGCCACTGCCTCAGTCACAAGTCAACTGCAGTGCGTTACATGGGTTTGGGTGCCAGAGAGGACCACACACGTTGCAAGATGTCTCTCCCTCTGTCAACTGTGGAAAATGCCTACCGTAACCACACCAGCCCAATGTGCCTCCTAAGCCTAGGCTGGACACCTGAATTTGACTAACATATCACAGGTTTTCTCTTCTCCCTCCTCCCTCCCTGTTCTATGAGCTTTGCGTACCGTTGCCCTGCCTCCCCTTCCTTTTGGGGCATCCTCCAATTCTCTTCCTTTCTCTGCTGATGGCTCTGCAGACCCCATTTCCTCCTAGCAAAATTATTTTTTTTTTCCCCACTGAGAGGGCATGCTATGCATGTTATGATACATTATTCAATAGATCTTAGATAAGATGGGAGAAGCAGTCCAAGAATGTTAACCTCCCCCTTGTTTTTTGAACTCTGGAACAACTCAAGAGAGGCTTGAAGCAGTGTATGTCCTGAGAAGTTTAACCTCTTTCATTTTTTTCACTTCGTGGTTTATCAGCCCCCAAAATTCTAGTTCTGCCCCTGAGCACCCAGATTGTCCCTGGAAATCCTGGAGTTAATCAGGTGCAACATTTAAAGCACATGAGCACCACCACGTCTCACAGGCTGGGCCGCCTCACCCTAACAGGCCCTCACTGGGGTGCTCCTAGAAGCAAGGTGCAATGAAAATAAGTCCAACGGAAAAAAGTCAGTGCTCTATGGGGGCCCTCATCGAAGATGGGAACACAACCTAAAAGGCCTTTTCTTCCAGGCCTGTATTCAGTTAATACCACCTGCTCCAGTTATTTTCAAAAGCTGGGCCATTTGCTGATGAAATAGCTACAGACATTTTGTGCACATTTCATATTTATCAGCAGGTTGCTAACAATGCAGAAACGAGCAGAACAGCAATTTGTAGCTGTGCTCTGATACTGCAGCCCTCCTCCTTTTGATTTATGATCTTTTTCTGTATGGATCTGTCTTAATGACACTCATTTATTGACAAAAGTCTGCCTTTTATAGACTTGGAATTATTTAGAGGTCAAAAGAATAATTCTTTTAATAATACAGTTTCTGCTTCCTCAGCAATAGTATTTATGAAACCATCTTTCTTTTGCTATGTTATTTCCCTATCTTTAGAATAGCCCATTTCCCTTTTGCTCTGTTAGGCATATTTCAGCAGAAGCAAATGGATTATTCCCTCATCACACCTGATCGTTCCTCTTGACCTGATCTCTGAAAATAACAAAGTGATGCGCAAGAAGCCACTTAGAGTTTAACTGATAATCCTTGCTGGAACAACTTAAATGCCTCTGTGCAAACACACATAGCACGGGGAATAAACAAGAGGAGTTGAGACGTGCGTACGCCTGCAGGGGTACAATCTTACTGGCGTCACGGAGACGTGGTGGGATGGCTGCTATGACTGGAGGGTTGGAATGGAAGGATACAGGCTCTTTAGGAAGGACAGGCAGGGGAGACGAGGAGGGGGTATCACCCTCCATGTCAATGACCAGCTGGGGATGGAGAAGGAGCTGACCGAGAGCCTATGGGTCAGGATTAAAGCAAGGGCAGGGACAAGTGACATTATAGTGGAGGTCTGCTACAGGCCACCTGACCATGAAGACCGAGCAGATGAGGCCCTTTACAGACAGTTAGGAGCAGCCTCATGTTCACAAGCCCCGGTCCTCATGGGGGACTTCAACCACCCCACTATCTGTTGGAGGGACAACACGGCAGGGCATAAGCGATCCAGGAGGTTCCTGGAATGCCTTGGTGATAACTTCCTTCTCCAAGTGGTAGAGGAGCCAAGGAGGAGAGGTGCTATGCTGGACCTTGTTCTCACCAACAAGGAGGGGCTGGTGGGGAATGTGAAGCTCAAGGGCAGCCTTGGCTGCAGTGACCATGAAATGGCGGAGTTCAAGATCCTTAGGGGAGCGAGGAGGGCGCACAGCAAGCTCACTGCCTTGGGCTTCAGGAGAGCAGACTTTGGCCTCTTGGGGGATCTGCATGGTAGGGTACCATGGGATAAAGCCCTGGAGGGAAGAGGGGCCCGAGAAAGCTGGCTAATATTCAAGGATCATCTCCTCCAAGGTCAGAAGCAATGCATCTCAATGAAGAAGTCAGGCAAAAAGGCCAGGAGGCCTGCGTGGCTGAACAAGGAGCTCCTGGACAAACTCAAACACAAAAAGAAAGCCTACAGAAGGTGGAAGCAAAGACAGGTAGCCTGGGAGGAATACAGAGAAATTGTTTGAGCAGCCAGCGATCAGGTTAGGAAAGCTAGAGCCCTGATAGAATTACATCTGGCCAGGGACATCAAGGGCAACAAGAAAAACTTCTATAAGTATGTTGGTGACAAAAGGAAGACTAGGGAAAATGTGGGCCCTCTCCAGAAGGAAATGGGAGACCTGGTTACCTGGGACATGGAGAAGACTGAGGTATTCAACTCCTTTTTTGCCTCAGTCTTCACTGGCGAGTGCTCCAGCCAGACTGCCCAAGTTGCAGAAGGCAAGGGCAGGGACTGCGAGAATGAATAGCCACCCACTGCAGGAGAAGATCGGGTTCAAGACCATCTAAGGAACCTGAAGGTGTACAAGTCCATGGGACATGATGAGATAGCGGATGAAGTGGCCAAGCCACTATCCATCATATCTGAGAAGTCGTGGCAGTCCAGTGAAGTTCCCACTGACTGGAAAAGGGGAAACATAACCCCCATTTTTGAAAAGGGAAAAAAAGAAGAACCAGGGAACTACAGGCCAGTCAGTCTTACTTCTGTGCTCAGCAAAATCATGGAGGGGATTCTCCTGGAAACTACACTGAGGCACATAGAAAATAAGGAGGTGATTGGTGACAGCCAACATGTCTTCACTAAGGGGAAATCACGCCTGACAAATTTGGTGGCCTTCTACAACGGTGTTGGGATAAGGGAAGAGCAACTGGTGTCACCTACCTGGACTTGTGCAAAGCATTTGACACTGACCTGCACGACATCCTTGTCTCTAAATTGGAGAGACGTGGATTTGATGGATGGACCACTTGGTGGATAAGGAACTGGCTGGATGGTCACACTCAAAGAGATTCTTCCATGTCCAAGAGGAGAGCAGTGACGAGTGGCATTCCTCAGGGGTCAGTACTGGAACCAGAGCTGCTTAACGTCTTTGTTGGCGACATGGACAGTGGGATTAAGTGCACCCTCAGCAAGTTTGCTGACGACATTAAGGGGCCCCCAACATAAGAAGGACATGGACCTGTTGAGGTGAGTCCAGGAAGGCCACGAAGATGATCAGAGGGCTGGAGCACCTCTCCTACGAAGACAGGCTAGGAGAGTTGGGGTTGTTGAGCCTGGAGAAGAGAAGGCTCCGGGGAGACCTTATAGCAGCCTGCCAGTACCTAACGGGGGCCTACAGGAAAGATGGGGAGGGACTTTTTACAAGGGCATGTAGTGACAGGACAAGGGGTAATGGCTTTAAACTGAAAGAGGGTAGATTTAGATTAGATGCAAGGAAGAAGTTCTTCACTGTGAGGGTGGTGAGGTGCTGGAACAGGTTGCCCAGAGAAGGCGTGGATGCCCCATCCCTGGCAGTGTTCAAGGCCAGGTTGGATGGGGCTTTGAGCAACCTGGTCTGGTGGAAGGTGTCCCTGCCCATGGCAGGGGGGTTGGAACTAGGTGATCTTTAAGGTCCCTTCCAACCCAAACCATTCTATTAATGTCATTTTTACCTGCTCGGGAGCTGGAACGGCTTAGATTTTAGGTAAATCCTCCACAAGCCCTTGAAGACGTCTGGAGTGTGCCCATACTGCAGTAAAGTGTTCCCATCTCGGCACGGAGACCTGAGCTGGCTGTCCTCAGAGCTTCGAATTACCAAGGCTGACTGCACCCACACTTGAAGAAAGCTCATTTCAAGCTAGCTCGCACCATTATCCTCCAACATACAATACAGGTATGACCCAGAGGCATCAAGGTGAATGCTATCCCATGCCTGAGAAGTAGCAGAAATTTTATGTTAAAGCATGTATTTTGTATTCCGTGGGGAAAAGTACTTTTCCTTTATTTCAGTCAGTTCAGGTTTCATCTAGTCACTGGGCAGTTCTGGCTGTGGGGCAAGCCCCACGGGATGATAAATGCCGCGCTCAAATGGCACGGCCCAAGGTGAGTTCAGCTGCTGATGCTGACCCACTGCGCTCGCTCCGGCCAAGGGCTTCACCTCTCTGGGCTGCCCTTTCCCCTCTCCTGCCTGTCCAGATCACGGACTCTTCGCACGAATACCCCATCCTCTACACGTTCACACTTGCAGGAGCTTGAGCTAGGAAACCTCACACCTAAATTTTATAGCAGCTAATGTCATCCCAATAATATTGTCATATAAAAAATAATACGACTGCCTAATAACAAACACTACATCACACTAAAGAGAATGCGTCTATTGCTAGCAGAATAAAAAGAGGAAGGATTCCAAGGAAAATGAAAATCTAAAAAAATGCCAAGAGCCTCCATAAAGTCTAATAACCCAAAAAGACAGAACTAGCCATCATGCATGCAGCAAACAAACCACCCCTGAAAATAGCATTTTTATTCCCAGCTTTAGACTAACAAAAACTCTCAAGCTATAGGTTAGAATAGCTAAATTCTTACCATTCTCTAAGACCCTCATGGCTTCTACACAGACATCATTATTCCATCTGGAAGATTTTAATTTATCAAACAATAATACCTCTTTCAATCCCTATTTCAAGCCTATCATATCAGAAGATAGACATATACCAGCAGGCTCGGTCTTTCGATAAATGAGCTGCTTAAAATTAAAGCTTTTGCAAAACGTATGTTTTAAAATAATCTGGATTCTTTTTTGGGCAGGTTTCAGGGGTGGCCATTTTTCAGATAAAAATTTTGGTTTAGAAAAGATACAGCAAAACAATAGCAGTAGTTAAGCTCTCCTGCTCCCTTCCCAACCCAAACCAGTTTCCTTGTCATCATAATTTCCCCTTTCCTTGGTTTTTGGGGTTTGCTTTTTTTGGTTGGTTGGTTTCCCCCCCCCCAAGGAAAATGAAAGAAGAAAGAATGGAGAAATCAGGAGAAAGTTGTAGTTGAAGTTTCCCCTTGAAAACTTGTGATAAATACACTTGTGAAACAGTGATACGATCAAACTATCTTTCTTTTTGAACTTGCAGAATGAATGACCTCCGCTAAAAAACTGCAGCTTTTTTTTGTTTCCATTTTTTACTATTTCTAACAACAGATTTTACAATAATTTTTAACTACCAGAGAGTCCAAAATAAGTCTGATGCAAGATCAAAATAGACTGCAACCTCTCTGGTTAGCCGCAGCTTTATGTTCACGGCACCGTTCACACCTGATTATTTTCACTTTTGTGCCAGGGCGCAGTGCCAGCGGGGCTGCTCTGGGATGGGGGGGGCTGAGCTAGGGTGACCCCATCGTGGGGTGCTATTCCTTGGGGTCTGAACCAGGTGGGCAGAGCTGGGGGCAGGTGATGGGCTTCGGTGACAGCCCCAACACAACCAGGGATGAGCCAGGTCCAGTGGCCGGCCGGGGTCCAGCTAGGAGCAGCAGGAGGTTGGGTTGGAGTTGGAGCCTCCAGCAGAGTGGTCTGATGTCCATCCAGGAGAAATGGTCCAAGACCAGGCTGGAGACAAGGTGCCCACGCTGAGGGTCTGATGTAGGGCAGTGGTGGATGGGGCACCCTGACCTGAGCTGGAGCCCCCACGCACGTACAGAGGGAGGTGGCTGTCCTCAGCGAGGCTGTCCCAGGGCCACCATGACCTAATTAGTGCCCTCAGGGCGCCTGGCATCTCACCCAAGGTGAGATCATGAAATGATGTTATGATTCAGCTCATTAGCATGACTCATAGCGTTTCCTTTTGTTGCTTTCGCTGGAGAAAACTGGGGTGGGGGGGTTGGGGGGGAATCCAAACTGGCTCCACCCTGGCCATGAAATGCAAAGCTTGGGCACGGAGCAAAATCTGGAATCCCCAGGGTTTTAGTAAATTAAGACCAGGATTTAGGTTTAGGCCTATTTCTCTTTTATCTGTTGACTTTTCTTCAAGGGCTGTCCTGAGTCAGGAAAAAAACCCCAAACCTGAAGAAACTCTCTGAAGTTACCTAACCTCAATCTGAATTCAGATCTAGTCACACTGCTCTCTAATTTTTCTTCTCCATTCTCTGAAAACCCCTTCCTTCCCTCTTAACATGAAACAGTCTAACAAATGCATTGTTCGCTGATTCTTTTTTTTTCTTCTGTTAAACTCCACCACTTCACACCTGCCACCCTCTGACTGAATGGCCCTTCTTAGCCTAAAAGGTAGAAAAAGAATCAGAGAAAGAAAAGGACAAGAGGGGGGATGGATCTCAAGCATTGCAGTGATGCTAATACAGCATGGAGCACAATCAGGACCTGCCAGGGAAGGGCTGATTAATAATGAGAGGAATATAAGTCTTAATTTCGAAGATGCACATTATTTCCTGTACAGATTTAAAATTTAGGGCTCAAGGCTGTGGAGCCACAGTTAAGGGAGCAGAACAACCCGTAAAGCAGGCAGAGGTTATAGCTACTTATTGACAGCACAATCATCATACGCCATTATAAAGCAACTGAACACAGTCATAAAAACTCATCCGTCACATACCCAAGGCCACAGCCCCTGTGTTAGGATTATATTGAAGGTGAGATATGATGATATCGCAGTGTTTCCAATTTTTATTGACAACCCAGCCTTGAGGATTAGGAGGCGTCAGAATGCATCTGTGTATTCAGAGGAAGACAATGATATCCCCTGCTCTATCGCAGTTGTACTTAACAGCTTACTTGGACCGCGGTGCAGGTGAAAATGAGAAAAGCAAAGGAATGCCACCTCAGAGTATCGGCAGCCCAAATAGGACCAGGCAGTCAGGAGTCGTCTGCCAGAGCACGGACCAGAAAACCAATTATTAACTACATGACAGTACGGTACGACCTCAATTCACAGTAGTAGGTACTGCACATGGGCGTAATACAAGCCAGCTTTGACCCACAGGGTTTGAAATACAAATATTAGAGGGCAAACAACAGGTGAACATAAAAGAGGTGGTGGAGTGCAATACAGCAGTTAGATAGCGTGGACCTAAATGCTAAGTAGCACCAGAATATTTGCTGCCTGTGGGATTCCTGAGCATCACAAATATCAAAGCAAGGTTTAAGCAATTTCTTAAATGGGACCGAGGAGGAAAGCAGTTGCTCTGAAAGAAGTTGCTCTGGTCCAGATGATGTATCTCTGCTACTAACCGTTATCTACAACTATTCCTAAACCCATTTGATTTTTAGTATTTTTCAATTCTAGGTTCCCTCCAGAATTATTTGCCATACTCAAAGGCTCATCCTCTGCTGTCATTTACTAGAGTACACCTCCAATAAGCCAGAGAGACCAGAGCCCACATTTATACAGTACCCATTCTCTCCAGAAACCACAACTGTCACATGCCCTTCACAGAGAAATCAAAATACAGATTTAAATTACTTGCCCACAGCCATTAGCAGCACCGAGCACTGATCTGTGGGTCCTGCCGACCGGTTCAGAGTTAAAATCATTCAACCACACTCCCTCTTGGAGTCTGGGGCTCGGTAATTATTTTCTGCTCACAATTACTCCAAGCCTCATGCTTCTTTACACATTATCATGGTCCACGTGGGCAGAGTGAGCTGCGACACTTTTCTCGGGGCTCTCATTGCTGAATAGGTTCGAGTAACACAACTCATTAGTTTTTGTCTGATGTCAGAGCTGATGAATGCCTTTTCCTCTTGAAAAATTGTAATGAGCAGAGAAAGCACAACAACATAAATCTACGGCAGTGACAGTGACTGTGGCCAGAATCAGGAACAGCTCACAATTAATCAAAGTCTGAATGAGCGTTTGGGACTGTTCCTCTGAAACTCACTGCCCGGTGCTGGTGGAGATCTGTGCACTTCCCAGCTCCCATCACCATCCTCTGGTTATCCAACGAGATGAAAAATAACCTTATTGACTCCAAAGACCTCTCAGTGTCAGCAAAAAAAAAAAAAAAAAAAAAAAAAAAAAACAAGTTTAACTGTGCATTGGGACATTAATTTTAAAAAGACTACTTCAAAGGCATGCAAGCACACTGCATGACCCAGAGCAGTCAGTTTTCTTCTGTTCTTTGAGGAAATTGCTAACCCAATTTCAATCCTGCAGATAAAAGTATTTTATGGTTCCATAAAGTCTCTCTTTCAAGTAGGGTTTAAGCACAATCATGGGAAAGTCTGCATCTTATGTTTGTGACCACCGAATTCAGTCGGTGCCTATTTCATCTCTGAGTTTGGGGGGGGGGAAGGAAAATTATTTAATCTTGTCAGTAACTTCCTTGTTAATCTCAAAATGGAGGCTGAATAAAGTTAATCCCCAATGAAACAAGGCCCTGAGATTTGGACAGAAAAGTCTAGCACAGGAACGAGGAAAGCGGCCGTTTCTGGCTAGAAAGCTGACTGCTGAGGCAACATTTCTGCAACTCTCCTAAAATGAAACAGCCTTCTCACAATAATTGTCTAGTGTGCAGTACCTGAAACGCTGTGTTACGCATTGGCAGTTTTTGAGGCCAGGTTGCTGCTGTAAGAAATCCACAGGCAGATCTGGGGTGGAACAGAGAATATAAACTAATTTTTTTTTTTTTCCCCTAAGGTTTTTGGAGTATTGCCCAGCTCCTGAGCTGGGACAGGGTCTGCCACTTAGCAGGGGCAAGGGTGCCCATTCTTCTCCTTGGAGCTGTTCGTTCCAGGAGGGAAGGTCAATTTTAGAGCCGCAGGGACAGGTGTGTTCCTGCCCAGATGACTGCCCCCTCCTTCTGTGGTCCACAGCTGGCTTCAATCTCTCAGCAAAATGGTTCATGAGCTGGGGCGTATCACGTGAACTGCGAAAGGGCACAATTGCTGGGAAAAACTCAATGTAGAGCAGCCCCAGAGGGCAGCAAGGGGTTATTAAAGCCTTGGGCCACACTCCTAGCCCAGATTATATTCTCCTCTGCTCTTGGATGAAGTAAAGCCAAAACTATTCATCCACTTGTCCCTAAGAAAATCTTCCTGGGGAGCAGAGGACAGGGCTGTACAAGCTGCTTTAGCAATCCCAGGGCTTTGCTTGTGTTTGCCACCTCCTTGGTGCAAGAAGCGAGAACCTCCGTGGCCGCCAGCCTCTTGGGAAAGCCACACAGCACCAGTCAAGTCATTAGGGATTCTAGTTACTTGCATAATGGTGCGTAGGATTTTAATGTAACCTATTCACTGAGCATCCTGACAGATGGTATGGGATCGTAGCAGAAACTTCAAGAAGAGGTGAAAGCTAAGCAGCCATCCTTGCCACCAATGCATCAGTATTTCTATGACAGGTTAGTGGAGGATTCGGAAGGAACCGCTTTGCCTTTAAAGCCTTCCCCTTCGAACAAGTGCCAGCTCCGTTTACAAAATTACACGTCGCTGCCTAAACCAGTCCGGACAATTCTGCTGCAATCCCATTATTAACTGGTGTTTCTCATTAGCCACTGCTGATTCACAGCTTTGTGCTGACAAAATAAAACGATCGCTGCGATGTTGATCATCATATTTGGAGTTTTGCTGAGATGGCCACATTGGAGATATTGGCTCCCATCGATACCTTCCTTTGCCTCTAAATTTCAATAGCACAGACTGCAAAGCAGTTCCCTGGAAAAAAAACCTGTTGTCACTATAGATGACTATCTGAAATTAATACTGGTTTTGCTTGGCAGTCAAATTCGCAACACTCCCTAGGAACTCTCATGTACACATTTGTATGTCTGACACTTGCACCAACCATACCATTTTTTAATATTTTTCTGAAGCTTTGCGAGCAAATCAGCCCATGCCAGCTTGAAGCTCTTCTTCCAACTTATCTTGCCTCTGAAATGGCTGAAATACCTTTTAGAGCCAAAGAAAGTGCATCCCTGGCTCCAGCCCGCCCAGAGCAAACAACTGGGATGCTCTTTTGGAACCCACAGTTCAGAGCTCATCTGCATTTATGGAGGGATTTTGCTTTTTCAGTTTCCCTTTTACAACACGGGGAGCTTTATTTGCCCTGGGGAATTCACAGGCAAACCATCCAGGTTTGCTTTGTCGCTTGGAAGCAACTGGTTGCCCACAGGGCTACTGGTGAGCGGCCACCACTGCAGCCAGGGCAGCCTGGGGGGGACACACCACATGCCACCCTCCCCGGCTCCAAATGGCCATGTGGCAGAAAGACCCAGCCTGTGTGCTGTTAGTTCTCCTTTTCTGATGGTTTTCCTCCTTTGTGGACTCCCGTTTGAAAATATGTACCAAGACGGACCTATCTATAGCCCTGCTCTTCGTATCCCGTTCCCAGAACCGCCAGCGGACAACCAACTTGAAAAACCTGACTCGGGAAAACTTGGGATGGTGCCACCACACCCCACACACCTTTATTCCTCAATGGGGTGTTTTCTTTCACTCCAAACGGGTCTTTTCACCGGACCGTCCCCTTCTGCGGAATGCTCCCTCCCTTATTTTCCTGCCCCCACGCCAACATAGCCGCTGGCACCATCCCAGTGCTCACCATTTGCCCAGAGGCTGGCATCCCAGGGCTGACCCCCCACATCCTCACGCTGCCCATGAATATAGCAGGGTGCCACAGCTTGCAGGCGAAAGCAGTTTTTCACTCCGCTCCCCCCCCATTTACCTCGATTCCTTCATCTGTAAAACACAGATAACATTTCTCTAGCTCGCCGGAGACGACGATCATATTATTTATATCCAGATTCACGTTTAGACTACGCAGCTATAAACACCTAGCGATATTACATAAATGTCATTATTGTAACTACTCACAAGAACGTGGGAGGATTTGTGTAAGGGCACAAACAGGGACTTTCGGCGGAGGAGGAATGCATTTCTATTCTGCGTGGATCCGAACACAACATATATGGCAAAAATTAATCCTCACATGCCTTTTTTAGGTCCCTCCTGCCAACTATTGCAAGAAATAATTTCTGTTGGAAAGTTTAACGTTTGTGTTAGCCTTTGATTTGAATGAGAGACAGAAACAAGGTAGTGAGGAAGGCAAACGCGGCTCTGGTATTTGCCGCTTCTTGTTCCTAAAGTCTGCTCTAGCTTACAATAGGCAAATAGATGGATTTTTTTTTTTTTTTTCCCCCTCCTTCAGAAATCCCCTTCAATCCCTATAAAACAGCAGCGGTGGCTGGTGAAGGTTTGAATCACGGACCGACACCTGTCCCCAGTCTCGGGGCTTTCAGAGTTGCTCAGCCAGAGCCGGGTCAAAAGACACACCAGGTCGTGCCCAATTGACTCCAAAGGTTTTCTTCAGAGACTCCAGAAAGACAGGAGTTGCTCTATTGGATCAACCCAACGGGGCATGCAGTCCAGGATCCTGTTTCCAATGGTGGACAATACCAGATGCTTCAGAGGTTAGATGCCGTTTAAGCCCCAGCGACTTCTTTGTACAACAAACTCGAATGGTGTGGAATTATATTGCAACATGCTGAGAAGAAAATTGAAGATATGGAAATTGCATTTTGTGGCTGAAATGCAATTCAGACCAAAGATATTACAAACTAGAGGGCCGTGAGAAATGGCTTGAAGGGCTGGAAAAGCAGAGTTGTGAAATCCTGTGCGGTAGTGTAGCCATCTAGTGATCATTTCGAGAAATCTCTCTTTTTCTTGGGGAAATGTGCTGCAGCACATTGAGAGACAGGGAAGATGATGCTGTTTGAAATGAAGAAGTAACAGCGAAGATCTGAGCATAACAAGAAGCTGTACGTGTGGGGGTAACATTTACAAAGCTGGAAAACACGATTACAAGAGGTTGGTGATTCTGAAGGATCAAAAGGTTTAGCTGCAGCATGCCTGCCACCTGCAAGAATATTTGCACAATACCAGGAATTGAAAAAACATCATCCAGAGAATGGAGAGCTCACATGCCAGAAGATATTCAGAAGTGCTTGCAAATTGCAAGTGAGCACCTGAAGAGTGAGACTCACAAAGCAGGACCAAAATTCTCCACCTGGTTGCTCACAGAATGTCTGTTCAATCTCAGCTGGAAAAAGCACCCAACCAGAAACAAACACCTTTTTCCTGGATCTCAGGTGGAAGATTTTTTTCTTGTAGATGGAAAAAATACGAGATTCTCCCCAAATGCAAACTCTACCAGGGTATCAGAGGAAAAAGGTCTGTGCGTTTGACTGATGCAGCAGGGATTATCACCATATTGATGCATTCAGGTCTAGGCAAAGCATGGCATAAATGCCGCTGAAATCAAAAGCACTGTGCCGCTTTACACCATGTGAAGAAGCAAAAAACCAGCAAGGCAAGTCCAGAACTAAGAAGTGAGGACACTAAACCAGAACCAAGGTGAAATGGTCCCCTGCCTGGGCTCTGGCCGTGGCCTGCACCTTACCCCACCACAGCTTTCCTCCGAGCCGTGTCCTGTCCCCAACGGATCTCTGGTAGCTGAAGATTAGTTTAAGCCCTGAAGCGAGAGGCTTAGGAGATCTGTCCACCCCTCAGTGTTTTTAACAATGGTCCTTCCGACCACTCTGGGTATTCTTGATAGGCAGACGTAAGGATATCAAGAGAACGCAGCGCGAGCTACTGTAATTAGCATAATATAATTCAAACACACAGGCTTAATAAAGTATTTCAGTATCAACCTGTGGCAATCTGCTCTGTAGTTTAATTATAAGCAGGAAGAGAAAGAAAGTACTTTATTTTTTCAGTACTGAATTCCCCTTCCTTAGTCTTATCATTCTTACTTCATGAAAGATGGAAAACAGAAGTGCTACCCTGTCTTACATCTGGGCCATCCTTTATTATGTTATACATTTAGTAAATACCCTTTTATTCATCTTCTTCCTAAGGGACATACAGACCCTGTCCCATTTGTGCCGATTCCCCCACGCCCTGAGGTCACCGTAAATGCCATTCCTTCTCTTGCTCTGCACTTCAGCATAACACACAGAGCAAACTTATCCGGGACTTCGTATCACCAGTTATACCGGTGCTATACTGGTTACAATGCTGCTATACCAGACCTCTCCCTGTCAAGACAGCATCACAAGTCGTCTGTGGGTTATGAGGATGCCCAGGTCTAGCTGCAGCTCTGATTTTTCCTGGCTTATTCCTAGACTACCCTGGGTTCAGGCCATATATAACAAAAGCACCAAAGTGAAAATAATTGTGTAGTTCCCACTGTACAGTCACAACATTCAGAAGATAGCTACAACCCACGGAGGTCTCCGCTGCTCAGCTCGTTGATGCATGGTTTCTCTTTCTGTCCTGCCTCTAGTTCTTATGTTCTAGTAGAGACTTTGCGAAGCAAACCTCCTCAGCGGGTTGTGACAGGCACCGAAACTCCTGTCGGTTATTTGGGAGGGTTTGGACTTTCCACTAGTCCATAGAAGTTAGCGACATCTGGGCCCAGTCTTAGAAAAGAGGAGGAAAGTAGGTATTACAGACAGAGTCTAGAGATAAAAAGAATAATTGCGTGTACAGTCATGCAGGCTTACTTAGAATTAGAGATAGGGACTGTATTTATCCACTGCTGAACAATAAAGCAGCTAGCGATGTGAAACCCAAGATTAATTTCCATCCTCCTCCTCTGCCCAAGAGTTACATGAAATATGTGGAGCAAAAATATGAACTAACAAGAGAAAAAACAATAACTGGGTATAATTCAAGCTTTAAGCCAATCTTTTACTTTTTCTTTGTAAATGCCTCCTGTTTCCTCAGAATTTTCCTGGAAACATTGCTGTTCACAGACCTCTACAAACTGTCTCGCCAGTCCCGCACATGGCACTGGAAACAGGGAATAGGGCTCTCAGTTTTCTCAGTACATATTCAAAAGCAGCTTGCAGCAACAAGATCCCAACAGGGGCCAGTGGGTTATCTACCACGTGTCTTCTTTGCAGTTGCTATCTATCAGGAAGCAGCCCCTAAGCCTGTAAGCGTGACCAAAATGCTCCACTTCTGGATGCATGACCTTGAATCTGGCCGCATCGAAAAGGATTTCGCTCAGAAAAGTCCAGCCTTATCAAGTAATTCAGTTCAGCCAGTAGAACTAAACTGTCCTTATTATTTTTCACCTTTATGTCATCCACAAACTTTATTAGCAATGATTTTATACGTTCTTCCAAAAGACTGGGGAAAGACGAAAGGAATTGAGCAAGAGGGGATCCCTGGGGGACCCTTGTGGGATACGCTTCTTTTGCAAGATGATTTTTCATTTACAATTACTATTGGAGATTTATCAGTAAGCCAGTTTTAATCCATTTGTGTGCTACATTTAGTTTACCCACTGCTAACCTTTAATTAGAATCTTCTGTGGCACCAAGTCCAACACCTTAGAGAAGTACATCACGTGAACATTTACCATCATGACCCAAATTTGTAATCCCATCAAAAAGCTGTCTAAATTCCACAAGACATGTTTTCCACAAAACAATGTTGCAAGGCATCAGTTGTCTTCCTGTTTCTCTTCTCTTCTAATTATGTGTCTCTCTTTTTGGACCAAATTTAATGCCAGGCAAATCCACCTTTAATTACCTGTGGTTTCAAAGTATCTTTTTAAAAAATTAGTATGATTTTATGCGATCCCAATGCCTGCCAAGTTCATGTATGTGCAACACCCTTCTCTGATGTGTCCTTCACAGTTTGCTCACAACCAATGTGCACTCTTCTTGGCTAAATCTTTTCTGAACTCCTGGGTGTGAGTTACTTGGTCATGTAAATTTTAAGATATTCAATGATAGCAATGGCTCTCTATCATTTTCATTACCTGCTTTCAAAATGGAACTTCAGTATCACTGTGACTTCCAAATGTACGCTAAAGCACGTTTCCTCATCCATAATGAACACTCATTTAACAGTTCATTTTTTTTCTGCGGTAGTACCAATTGTACCAAGTAACGAACCTATGTTTTCTTAAGGGATGGCTTTCATTTCAGTACCTGAATTCTTATTGTCCTCAACCTTGTTGGCATATGTAGGTAGAAACGTTACTTACTCTGCACCAGTTTTGACTGAGGTGGCTGTATATAATCCAGACAATTCCACAACTGAAGTAAAAATCAAAGTCAAAACATACATGCTTCTTTTCAGACTTCACAGTCATTTTTGCACTGCACTCAAAATACCTTATATCCTAGTTATTTTCGTTTCAACGCACTGTATGCACTCGAGATATTTTGCTAGCGTCTCCACAGAAATGATGTCATCCTAGCAGGAAAATTAAGTGTACCTTTGCTATTTTATGGTAAGCAGCAAATTTATTTATTTGATTTGACTCACTCATGGGAAACATTTTTCATTGAGAATATCCTCTAAGCATTAATTCTACTAAAATAACCATAAGGAACATCTGACACATGGCCCTATAAATACTTGGGAGTAAATATTCATAGGATCACAGCATTACTCTAGCTAACCTGACAGCTGGGCTTGACTGTCATGCCATCCCTGGACATTTCCCTTCCCTGAAATCCCAACTTTACTCCCCAGACTCACCTGCGGATGCGATTAAGATTGACTTTAAACATTGGCATATATAACCCCACGTTATAAGATGGTATGTATGGGTATCCAACACCCCAGATCGGAGAAGCGAAAACACAAGCAGATGCAGGAGCGCAGTGCAAGCTGAAGCCAGCCAAACCGCAGTGAACCAACGTGGCACAGCCACAGGGAGATGTGATGAGCAGCACAATGCACTGATACTACTTTTTTGGATTAACACTTTGGCTACGGGCAGCACTTTTGCTCCTCAGAGCGCACTAGGGTATGAAAAGACAACCGAGATTGCGTAGGAGTCACATTATTGCCAACAACGAACTCGGTGAGAACGATTAGATGTGGAAAGTTGGCAAATGCTAATAATAAATAACCACTTCCAGTGAGGATCACTTCTCTTCCACTATTTTCTGCATCCTCTAAGGGACATTTTACAGGTTGGGGAACTGAAGGTTAAGTTTATGTGTTTCCCAACCTGTTAGCAGATTCCACTGCCTTGAAAGGTAACTCAGGGAAATTCGGGTAACAAACTCCTGGTCACCAGTTTCTGGTCTGAGCCACGCTTCCCTGGTGAGAAATGAGGCACTCTGGTCAGCGAACCCATTTGTCAGTGGTGAGTGACTCAAGGTAATGTTTGTCACGGGCACAACTCTCCCTTTTCATCTCCAGCTTCTGGGCAGAACTATTAATCTCTTCTCTCTTCCCTTGACTGCTTCAAGCCCTTTTCTCAGCTGTTCACCTTTAATATCTCTGTCTTGCCAGAGTAGCGCATGAAAACCCAAACGGTGCTGAACAGAAAGCATTACTTCTTTACTCCAGCTGCAATGACAGCTCAAAAAACAATCAGATCTGTTACATTGACCATGAGCACATCAATCACTGGTTTTGTCAATTTATGATATTCCTTGTCTTGAGCTGCAATATACACAGTCCTGGGGAGCCAGGGTAGTTTGTTGCTGTGCTGGGTACTAGGGGTGGTCCTGAGTGGCAAATTCAGATGCAGACCCCCAGATCCCCTGCAGCTGAAGGGATTTCGTTTTCCAAGTTCTGGTTCAGGCATCTCTCCTATACAGTGGGAGACTAAACCCAGCAGGTTGTTAACAGCCACTCTGCTTTCTATATAATACACAAAATCCTTCCCCACTGCCCCATCAAAAAAGTGAGAAAGAAAAATCAATGTGATAATTTATCTACACTGCCAGAACACTCACTGCAAACACACACCACACGTAACCAAGTGAAGTAAAGACAGAGAGAGAACTTAACAGGGATAGAGAAACCCATATGCAGTTTAGTACAGTCTACGCTCCCGTTTCCCTCTGCCGCGCAAACCAACACGCCAGCACCTCAGTCTGGCCATATTTCCTCATGAAGAGTGCTTTCTTTCAAAAAACCAAACCTTTCTCCCCTCGTCCTCCTCTCTCCCATTGCATTTGCCTTTCTCTTGATTCTCTGTGAGCTCGTCTGCATTCATTTCTTTCCCTGATTTGCCTTTTTTTAAAAAAGTCAACCTCTGAGCCTATGCATATCTGTTAATCTAACCCATCTATCAACAGTTTCTGAGCCATCTCTTCAACCTATGCAGCCAGGGATTTTAGCCAGGCTTTTATCATTTTTATGTGCACTGCTGCCGCCCGCTGTCACAAGGTCACCCTTGGAAATGATACTATGCCTCAGTGGGTACTTTTTCACCTAATAAAATATACAGCACACTGTATATCAATCATATTGTCTAGGGACCAAATACTGAACAGTCAAAGAGGGGTAAATGTTTCCCTCCGGATCAATTTTTGACTGCATAGCAAGGGTAACCTCTTTGCCAACGAGACAGACAGAAAGTCCAGCATTAGACTACGGGGAGCCTCTCGAGTCATTTTGGAAGCACAGTCCCTCTTTGCTCTCACAAGTTCAAGGAATCAAACTCAAAGAGGTTACGAACAAAACGCGTGACAGACCCAACCATCCAAGCAAATTTTGCCACCGTCACTCAGGGGCTATTTGGTTCATCAGCACCCCTTGCACACAGGGCGGCATTCGGACAGACCCTTGCAGGGTTTGGAGCTGACGTTTACTGAGCTAAGGAGGGAAAATTCACCCCGTAGCACGTACCCGTTGCGACAGCCCACCCCGGGGAAATGCTCGGCGTTTTGGACCTCCGACTGCACAGCTCTGGAGTTGGCTCCCGCTTTTCATAAGCGAACAAACAGCAGCTACGGGCAAACTTGCTTTAGTTGCTCTGTTGGTTGCAGAAACTCCCTGGACACAGAAAAGGCACCTGGTAGATGTACAGTCAGGTTTTCTGGTGACCTCCTTTTCTCCTAATTTAACACCTGTCTCTTCTTTCTTTTTGGCCGTAATGCAGCTCTAAAAAGCCATTAAGACAGAAAAGAAAGAATGCCAGGAAGCTGTACCTCCCAGCTGATATAAATCACAGTGATATAAAATCTTTTAGAGTGACAGAATTAAAAAAAAAAAAAAAAGTCCAGGCCTGTGCAGCACTTTTGGTTCAAACTCAAGTCAAGGGCCGCATCAGGAGAAGAGAAGAGCGGAGCTTTTGCTGCTGCCGCTCATGCCATCCCATCATGGCTCACATCAGCATCAGGACCAGGCAAGCCTGATAACACGGCGCATTGGGTGAGCAGGTACAAGCCCAGCCCGGGGGTCCCACAGACCTCACCCACACCTGGGCAACTATTTGTGCTAACCAAGTACACTCTAGATTCGAGCCATCTTTCCAGCATCAGCTCTGGACACGTAGCCCAAATGCTGGCTGTGGGTGGTGGGGGCTCTGCTTGCCTGCGTATACCCAGTCCCGTTCAGCAACCCACCCCGACCCTCCCATCCCTGCATCCACACCGCTAAGTCAAGAGCAGCTGGGAGTCCACATACGTGACTTTCCCCCCCCCCCCCTCGCTGCCCCTATTACTTTGCTACTCCAGGAAAGTAATGAGCTCCCTGCCTCCCAGAGCCAGCAGAATTCATTTACCCCCTTCCCAGCAGGACCAGCGCCTGCTAACAGCACGAGATGCTTCTCGCAAGCATTGTCAGCCAGCTCCATGCTGCTTTAAATGAAACACTTCCATTAATGCTACAGGTGGGCTCCAGCTACAAAGTTAGCCTCTGGATCTGAACGTGACTCAAATTTGGGAGCAGCTTGTTACAAAGATGGGCCCAAGCTAACGTGCCTTTCACCTAACTGGACACAAATCCCTTCCTCTCTATTTAAGGGAGAGGAAAGGTCTTTACAAGCAGGGAAGCCAAGTCCAGGTTCCTTATAGTGTGACTGCTCTGCAGTCAGACCCAGGGATCTCGCTAGCTCGATGTTGCTGAGGACCTTAGTATTTGATAAAGGTCTCTAAAGAGCACATATGGGTCCTTCCCTTGGCATAAGCCAAGCAGGAGGTAGCCTAGGGCAGCAGCCTGACGAAGGCTGAAAAATCACTGCCTTAAGCTCAGTCAGCACCAGGTCTTTGTTTTTCCAGCTCCTTGAGGATGGCAAAATTCAGCCCTGTGAGAGTACGTCTGCTATGTCCCCTCCTCCCTGCTCGGCCCCAGCAACGGCTTGTCGTGGTGCTTAGCCAAAACTTACCACCTTCAGCGCTGCTGGCTAAGTGGGGGGGAAGGAGGATGATCAGCAATTCCTTGCAACCGAGCAGCAGGTCGGAGAGCAGGGGACGAGGGCTGGAGACTGGATGAGCTCCTGCTCACCACACTTTTCCATCCAGCAGCCTCCGCATCCCAGCCAAGATTGCCGTGGGGGAAAGCCGAGGTCCACCTCATCTCCCTGATCTTCCCTCCACCACCAGAAGCCCACAGGCAGGCAACATCCAAGGG
The DNA here is from genome assembly GCF_000737465.1 of Haliaeetus leucocephalus. Classification (NCBI taxonomy): domain Eukaryota; kingdom Metazoa; phylum Chordata; class Aves; order Accipitriformes; family Accipitridae; genus Haliaeetus; species Haliaeetus leucocephalus. The sequence goes on from NW_010972673.1 coordinate 185,018, forward strand.
CTGGACACACAGAGGTGTTGGAGTTGTTCCTCTTCTTCAGGTTGCTCTTAGTCTGGATCAGAAGGAGAAGGAGGTCTGAGTCCAAGTGGGAAACTGAGCAAGCGGCAGATGTTTCTCTCTGTTGAGGTACTAATAACAAGGATGCAGACAAGAAAAGGCGTTTCTGTGCGCTGAAAAGAAATTACCTGTCTGACCTACTGGTCAGACACAGCAGGGGTCATCTCCAGGAAACAGCGCCGTTTTGCATGTTTCTGGCACAAAGCACAAATCATGACAAAAGTAAGAAAGCAAACAAAAAAGTCAGCTTTTTAGCCAGGCACTCAAGCAAGTAAGTCAGCCTAATGCTTCAAATTCACCTCATGCAGGCGTAAATTCACTTCTAAGGACAGAGTTAAATGATTCCCATCTCACCACTGTTCCCCTCCAAATAATTAATTGAGTTTATTCAATGGATTTTCTATGAAAGACTTAAGAGTTATAAACTCTTTGGGGTAAGGAACACAGCTAGGTTTGCAAAGCAGCATGTAAATCCACAGTGCTATAATAAGCTTTCATTAATACAAACAAATCATTTGTCCCTCTCCCCCCAGATCTCACAAGACACAAACTACAGAAACGGCACAGGACAAGGCAGGTGACCTCCCTGGAATTTTATCAGTGTGTACCGAGCACCGCTGACTGATAACTTCAGCCCCTTATACCAGTCATTAGCCATCAGTCTCGTTCCAGTGAGCAGCTCTCCTCCGGCACCAGCACCATGGCTCTGCATCCCCGAGCTGCAGCTCTCTTCTCCGCTTTCTCTCCTGTGACCTGAAACGAGAGGGGCTGGGACCTTAAGTCAGCATCTCCCTGTTTTTTCTCCCTGGCACCAAATCTTATTCTATCATCCTCTTCATCGCGTTACTTGAAGTGACTGCAGAGAGTGCCCTAGCCAGGCATTAGCCAACGCACAAACATAGAGGGAAAGAGGTTAGGACCGGTAGACCACACTCAGAGTTGCACTGGGTCTCCATCTCCAAGGGCAGAAGAAACCACTGTAGACTGCATGTAGACCAAATATTTGCTAGTATTACAACATTTAAAATCTCCTGCTTCTCCCTTAAAAACCCTGGGGACCCCTTTGCCCCGCTCCCATACTGGCCCCTAGGAGCACCGTGAAGTGAGATTGAAGATGCTTGGGTGACTCCAAACCTGGTTTCGGGTCTGCCAGACTAGGGGAGGGAACCTGGACCAGGATTCTCAGCTTTTCAGGAGAGCAACATCACCAGCACAGTTCTGGGCACTCAGGGGTAAATTTTCCTCATTTTCTCCTCCTGTTGAAATGGATACAATTTCCACAAAGAATAAAACATTCAATGAGCCAGATCAGTTGTCATCTGGTGAGGGCACTCAGCTCAGAGGAGAAACCCTTATGTTCCAGACTTCGTTCCAATAAACATTAAACTGCTTTATAGATCCTGGAAACCATTAACAGGAGAGATGGCATTTCTCCATCCCATGATACTGCCTGATTCATGGTGCTTGCTAGGGGAGTCTCCAGGGACATGAGGGTGCAAATGACCTCCCATGGAAGATGAGGTTAAACTGGGTTCTCCAAGCGCTCCAAGCACCAGAGGAGGTGACTTCACATTGAGTTACGTGGGCTAAGAGGCAACCATAATCCACAACAGCCTGCAAGATGTGCCCAAACCCAGCACTTGCTGCATTTGCCTTGCTTTTGCCAAGGGATGCTCAGGATGCGCCTCGTACTTAGAACTCATGAGTGTTTCTGAACTGTTTTTTCTTTAATTTGCATTCCGCAGAAATATTCACAACTTTCTACTTTTCTTTCCATTTCAAAACAGAAGAAATTTTAAACTATTTCCCAAGAGGCAGGATTGCTATAATCCATAACGCTCTAATAGAAACGTGCCACTAATGCTCTTCACCTCGCGGATTATGATACACTCTCACTGCCGGGGCGAGGGCCAATGCTCTTGAGGCAGACTGACAGCTGGGACCGATGCCTGTGGACCAGGTAGAGCGCTGTGCAAGCGCGGATCTGCACCTTCTGACAAGAAGGACATGCCTCCAGGCCGTGGGAAATAGTCTCCACGATTTCCCATGCTGGCTGCCGGCCCCGCGGCAAAGCGGGACCGCGGGAATGACGCCTGCAAGGAGCTCTCCCCACTGCTGGCCCTCCCGCGCTAGTGGAAGCCCACGCCGTTCACGTGAAAGAAGAAGCCTCGCTGTACGGCTTATTTTAAAAAGGAGCCGTACGATGGGGCTATCGCCTGGTTGCTATTTCATTATCCCCCCCAAAAATGCCAAAACCCAAGAAGTTTCAACAAACTCAACAGCAGCCTCGGCTCTAAACCCTTTACCAAGCCTTGCTGTGCAGTTATACTTTCTCCCTCTGCAAATAGCTAGGACCCTGTGCTACGGCATCACCGAATGCAGCCTAAATGCTTTTCAAGGGCTCGCTTTTTAAAGCGCATTAGCCACTTGCCCAGCCCTTGGCTTCCAGCAGAGGTTCCTCCTGAAGGCCAGCCTGGGATCTTCTGGGATCTGTCTTCAGTCACCCAGAGCTCCCTGATCCCATTTTCAAAAAAAAAAAAAAAAAAAAAAAAATCCACTACTCTGTTGACTTGTTGCAGGAGCATCCCCAATTTGACGTGATTTTCAGCTAAGGCACAGGAACAGGTGCTCAGGCAGCCTCCCCACCCCAAACCAGAGGCAGAGTATTTGTGCAGATGGGGAAAACCCAGCTCCCAGGCCTCCTAATCTCCAGAGGGGACCCACAGTTTCCAGAGAGGATCTGGAGCCTCTGTCTCCTCTCAGCCAACTGGACCCAGTGCCACTCCTGCCCAGCCGCTCCTTGTTTTCAAGGCAGATGTTATTTTAATATGAAATCCGCTACAATTGATTTTGTGTCAGGACTGGAGGTATAGCAGGAGGGTGGGTTGTTCTGCTTTGCTTTTTTTCCTAAGAACAGTCTCTAAAATGAGCTGCAAATAGCAAGGATAACGACGACATACGTAGGGAATAGTAATACATACCATTTTCTATGGCCGGTGACGAGACATGAACTGAGAATGCACTGTATTTGCCTCAAATTTATATTATTTTCAACTTCCCTTGACTGCTACTCTGATACTGTTTGTGAAAACTAATAACCAAGCACATGAGTTGATGCCCAAAAGGTTGGGATAGAATCTGGGAAAGGTGGTAGCGTGCAGCTGAGACATCTGGCAGAGTAAGAAGAGGTCTAAATGGTGGGGGGTGGAGAAAAAAAAAGGAAGGGAAAAATGGAATGGCTAGGAAAGAAAACCTCTTCATTTTAAGTAGCTGGCAAACACAGCAAGGGGAAAACAAACAATCAAACATGAGAGGGGATTTGTGGAGAGTTCAAAGTTTTAAAATATTCACCGAGAAGAAAATCACTCTAATTTTACAAGGTGAGACAGGGATTGCTCTCCACCTAAACTGGAAAAGTGGTACGCAAAGGGCTTCCAGTTTCGCCTAAAAATGAATTTTATGCCCCATTTACATTTTCATTATTTATGGAGTTTTTCTGATAATCCCTCCTGCTGGGAAGGAGATGACCACAGTCCCACATCTGTTTACCTTTGTTTACAGCTGGGAACACAGCCACAGATCTGTTCTGCTTCAGCGAGAAGGCAGACTGATTTGATTATTGCTTTCTAACATACAAAAAGGTTGTTGCTAAGGGTCTCACTTAGGAAAGAAATGTCAGAAAGCTGGTTTTAACAAGTTATGGGAAAGGTGGGGATGAGAAAGCTAAGGGCCAAGATGACTCTTTCACCCTCTGGTCCCCAGGATGCCACCAGGGAGCTTGGGCAGCCGAGATGAGACCAGGGCTGGCCCAGTTGCTCTGAGCAAGGCTCTGGCTCCCACCACTGCAAAAAAGTTTGCCCTGATTTCAGCAGAGCCGATACCCGCACACATCACTCGACTCTGTGTGGTGTCTTGCTGCCTGCGGGGATGCTCCAGAGGTACGGCAACTGCTGACGGGAGGCCTTTCGGTGCATCCTTGTCCTTAAACACAGGTGTCTTCTCTAAATTATTCAGTCAGTTACGTGCCGTCCTTGTTTGCTCAGGCCTGTTTCTGATCCCGATTTGTGTGGGGTGGTTTCTGTTCCTGAAGGAAGCCCAGTGGCACACCCAGGAGCGACCCCAAACTGGAGCTGAGAAATTACACTGGGATTTCTTTAGCTTTAAGAACAGTACGTGGTCTTTCCTAACACGTCTGGGAAGCGACGCAGCCTCTCCAGTGAAGGCTTCTTTGAATAATCAGGAGAGAGAAGAGAGAAATTTCAAACACTCCCAGTTCAGCTGTCATTCGCTACACTCCTACATCACCTGGACAAGCAGTAGATCAAAACCTGCTAAAGGGTTTCTGACAAACTTTTCAGAAAAGCTCCCGATTACACTGAGAAGCAGAGGCACTGATCCGCATCCCGCAGCTGGGGTTGACCGATTCTTGTCCGCTCCCCCCCTCCTTGCCTAAGCCACCTTCCACCCAGCTGTATTTTTCCTCCAGACCCTTGTGAAGGTCACGCATATAATACCAATTTACCAGAGGATGAAACGCTGCACCGGGAAAGGGCAGGTACAACCGGACCAGAGCAATTCAGAAACATCATCAAAGCTCGGTTCAGCTGTAATGGCAATTTTCCTGACGACCAGGTGGCTATGGTTAATTTGCTTTATGTTTGTTCATCTTTGCGTGATACAAGACTAATTTTATATAGATTGCAGTAACAAGCAGTTTTTCTGTAAAAAATGGGATATTTACAACTCTAGCGTAATGATGCACTAAAGAGGACTTGAGGGGTGGAGACACGGGAGGTGGTGTAGAGGAGCACAGGCATGGGGTGATAGCGCAAGGGGCACAGGCTGGCCCTGGAGACCCCATGGCTGTAAAAAACTCACCAACGGCCAGTTAAAGAAGTGCAGACCTGGAGCTGGACAAAACTGGTTCTAGGGGTAAGGCAGAGAACAAAGCCACAGTGTCTGACAGATGTAAAAAGCAGCATAAATAGTAAATTTCAATGTAACGTGGAGCTGCAGATGATGAGAAAAGAGCAAGGTCTAAAAGGGTGTAGAGTCAAAAGGACAAATCAAACGTGGGGGGAGAGAAAGAGGGAAGGAAAGAGGAGTGAGGAAGAAGAAACCATCGGCACCATGTTCCTCCTCGTGAAGGACTCCAGATGCCAACGAGTGGCCCTGACACCCCTCCACCATGACCAGAATGGAGCTACCAACCTGGGACCCAGAGGAGAGTTGAAGAATAAGCATAACACCAAGAAAAAGGTATAGAAATTAAGAAGGTATGCAAATAACAACTTTAACTGTATCATTGTTATTACTGAGACTTTCTCTGTATAGAAGTATTCCTTCTTTTTCTGTAACCAGATCAGCACTAATAATAATTCTTGCATTAGACTGTTCAGATTTCAATTACACTAATAATAAACTCTTGTCTTGCTCTACAAGGTGTATTTGCTTTTCATCCACAAAAATTATTAGAGTGTAACAAGAAGGAGCAAGAATCACATCCTAGATGTGGTCCTCACAGGGAGGGAAGACAGCCGAGAAAGACAGACCCACCAAGCCCACGCACCAAAAATATCCCATGCAGCATTTCACTGGCAGCTTGAACCTTAGAAAGCTATAGTGCGAGGAGGGAAAGAGAAACAAGTAAAAAGAAATCTTGAGTTCAGAGTAACAGCTGCAGCAATTACAATACAAGTGTAGCTGTGGGCATGCCTTGGCACCACGTAACTTTGCCCCATGCACTGGGCAAATAAATGTTTTGTTTCTCTCACGATTTACATCATCAAAACTTGGTGTCCAAATGCTACATAAGCTAAAAACATTGACACTTTTCCGCAAAAAAATATAGATGTCTTTACTCTTGCAAAATCCTCAAATTTTGCCAAGTCTGACCCAAATTCACAAAGCAGCTTTGGCTGAACTGAGCCAAAACATAGAAAAGAAATGGTCACTGAAAAAACCTCACATTTTAGTCAAAGCTAAGGATAAGACAACTGGTGAGATACTAGGCAAGAGTTTAAAACTCTGCAGGGCTTTGTCTGGGGATTTGGTATTGGGAGGGGAGATGTTGTTGGGGTTTTTTTGTTTGTTTAGAGAAAGCAGATGCTTTATCTTTTTGAGGTTTTGTTTTTGGTTTTTGGTTGTTTTTTTTAAACTAGGTGATGAAGAGCTCATGAGTTCCTCTAGGACATTTACTATCCTAGAGCCTTACACAGGCTGCTCTGAACACTAAATATCTGCATGAATTCAAGGGGAGAATGAATGAAAAAAAAAATCGTTATTAAATACACAGAATTAAATACACAGAATTAAATACACGGTCTAATAAATACATTACTAAAGACACAGAAAACACATCTGGCACTACAACAAAAATGGTTGGAGAGTATTTTGGGGAAATACCACATATGCTTGCCCTTCGCCGCTGCCTCGTCACCCAGCCGAGGCCATTGCCAGAGGTCACCGCGGGAGATGGGGCTCCTCGCACCTTCGGCCTGACCCAGGACGTCCACCCTTACATCGTACGCAACATCTTCAGCAGACTGGAGCGGACCGCTACCCTACCTCACCGAGATGAGGCGCGAGAAATAAGGCCACACGGCAAATCTGTGGTAAACTGGATTACAAACGTCCTGTCCAAAGCCTACCCAAGGACCCACGTTATCTTTCCTCTCTCAAAGCAGCACACAAAATGGATGTTGGGAAAGAAGAGTCTCCAGAAACACACAACCCTCAGGAGGCACCAAAATCCTTAATGAGAGTGAGCCAAGCATCGCTCTTAGAGCTATCCCACTGCAGTTTGTTCGCTCAAAGGTATTTACCGCCAACCCCATGTCTTTGCACACCAGTTGCTGCTGCTCCTCCAGGCAGTTAGTCACTTGTCTGCTCTCCAAACACTATTTATTACTGACTCGTTCCCAAGGTGATTCAATTAAGAAGTCAGAGAAGCAGCCACATTGCTCACAAGGCAGTAAGGAATTTCTTTTACGGTATAGTTTGCCATGTGTTCTTCTCTCCTGTATGTAAAGGGAATAATAGGATGCAGTAAACTGCACTAGGCAATAAACATCTGTTACAATTATTTAAATGCCTCAGACTGGCTTCATTGTTTAATTGCCTGCAAAGAAAGCCATTCAATGCCCTTACGTATTTTTTTCCCTGCCAGAAACACTATCCTTTAAACATAAGATAAAACATTTCAAAACGCAAACATTTCTTACGATCCTGCATTATAACGGCCATGCTGTAAAATATATCCCGGCTTCAGGTTTCCTATATTCAGCATCACTCCTTTCTGCAGATGCACACAACTCAGCGGCCTTGAAAAGTATGGGGAGGGGAGGAAAGGGGGGAGGTCAGCATTGCATTCTCATCACCCCTTATTCCCTGCAAGAGAAAGAAAGGGAAATAACATATCATTGTAACAAACCACAGCTGGACAAAGGCAACGCATATAGAGAAAACCACACAAAATAAACAAAACCCCCAACACAAGTGGGATTAAACGGGAGAATCCAGGAACATGAGGTAAAGCCAAAAAAAAAAAAAAAATCAAAATCAGTGCCTTCACTTCATGCTGACTCGATAGGTTTCATGGTCAGCAAATCCCTGGGTATCACGGAGGCTTCAAAAGCTGGGGAGAGAGCAGGACTGGCAACCAAAACATCAGCTATGAAACTGCTGGCTGTCACTTACGCTGCAGCCTGCTCGAGGACCTGTGCCCATCCGAAGGCAGGGGAGAGGACCCTCGAGTGCCAGGTCACTGGTGTTGGATAAATCTGCGGCAAATCCGTGACGCTGGTCCAGAGAGCGCAGGGGTGACAACAAGAGAAATGGGGGTAGAGAGGAGACGAGTGCCAGGAGAGAAGGGCATGATTTTGTTTAGCGAGCTGTGTCTGTTTTAAAGTAGGATCTGTGCTTTTAATGCGATGTTAAGCTTATTCTATGGAAGTTAATACCATGCCATTACATTATACAACTATGTCTGAAAAGCTACTTACTAAAGCAGAAACTCAGTGACTAAGAAACATCAGAGCTAAAACCACCCACACAGCTTCCTCACTTCAGCTTCAAGTTAAAATACAGCCTTTAATTACATGATTGCGGACTATATTTTTATACAAAGCCCCTGTCTTCCTCAGTGAGTGGCTAAATATTTCTATTTATTTTTACCCTGCTACTATAATATGCATCCCTTACCCTTATTTACTTCACATCATCCAAATCCTGCCTCAAACAAAATTGGTGTTTTCCTCCCAGCTGTTCCCACTGCAGCATCTTATACTCCACAAATACTAAGGATTCCTTACAGTGTGGTTAGGATACCTAGGAATTACTTTCCTCATTTTACCAACAGAGGACCAAGAGACGGGGAAACTTAAGTATAGGCCTAGCAAAAGCATCTCCAAATTTTGAATAACGAGGCCGAGACCGTCATTTTCCATAGTATTGAGCTTTCTTATAGCTCATCATCTAGACAAAGCTGCCACCAACTGCCTCTGCAGGAAGCTCCTCTCTAAAAAAAAAAAAGTCCCATCTGCCTTACCTTGGACATGCAGAAAACAAGCAGCATGCACTTTGTGGTCAAGTTTCCAGTTTAAGAGATAGAAACCAAGGTTGTGGCTGAGCAAGATACAGAAGCTAGTTCTCCACAAAGGCGTCGAGCCTCCCCTCTGAGACCATTTTATGACTTTCTGCAGTATCCTGCCTCATTCATTATGCATTTCCAGACTTCTCCAGCGAGCAAAGCCAGAGTCCTCCAGACAACAAATGCCTTCACTACCCTGTCCTGCTCCGTTTCATTAGTTACTTCTGCTGTTCTCCTGGGCACCTACTGAGGCAGCCATCTGCAGAAAAAATAACAGAACATGATATTTTAATTAAAGTCTACATTACTGTGCATACAAAGGACCAAGTTATATTATATTGCTCTGTCCTAACTCCAGGGAGTTAATATTTGAGCCCAAAGCATTCTTCCCATCCTCGTTTGTGCACAAGTAGGAGATCCTCAGGTTTTTAAAAAGACTGAAAACCAGGAGTCTGGCTATGAAAAAATGTATTGGCATGTGTGTGACCCCTCAACCTGCATGAAGCTGCTCTGCATAGAAAGGGTTTTGTACCGCAGCTAAGGGGGTACCTCCGCCGCTGGACACGGCGTGTATTACGTGGTGTATAAAGAGAAGGAAATCACCCACACGCAGACGTTGGCAGTGGATTCAGATGCATTTGCTGTCAAGCACATGAGTCCAGGCAAGAAATGCCCTCGTGTTCAGGAAACAAGGCATATGCTTATGTATATGTGTAAATATATCTAAATAGATGCAATGATAATTTTCAAGTGTATTAAAAAACTGCAGTGCTGGGTGGCACGGCTGCATCTTAAATTACTACCACATGTAGTAAATTAAAACCACACGGCCCCGGGACTGCTGTGACCTTCTCTCCAGGTTCAGCGCTGTTGTAACTCTCGCTGTTGTTCACATACACAGCTCCAATCCCTGCGGAAGACCTGTTCTTCAGCCATCAACCTGTTGGCTTGGTTTCCCTATTGTGAACACTTCTATGGGAGAGGGTTGCTATCTGGAATATGCAGAAAGGAAAACAGGTGAAAAAAAATTCTCCTGCTTTGATTGACTTTTCTAACAACTAAATTAATCAGAAAACAAACAAACGAACAAAGAGAACAATTCAGATTTTTTGCAAAAGAAAAAAGCAACTAAATACCTGAACTGTTCTGTGAGCAGCAGAACTAATTAAACTTTATTTCCCATGGATTTGTGATGTGTCCCATAAACTTTCTTCTCCTCCTAGGTGCAATAACTCTTACTGCTTACTCTTGTTTGCCTTTGATAGCACCAAGAAAGGGAAACATCTGTGGCAGCCAATTTGAAAACACCTGTAAGTAGGTCGGCGAACAAACACGCACACTGAGGCACTGCCAGTGGCTGACAAGAAGATTCAGTAAGATCTGACACCTTCTTGTCTTTTTCCCGTTGGCTGCCCCTAGAACATCAACAGGGACTTTGCTTTTGGGGGACTTTTATGTCCCTTTCAAATGAGATTGAAACCGCCCAACAGAAAGGACAGTTGGTCAGGGACACATATCACTTAAGCCTTGGGAGAACTGGCCAGCCAAGTTCCCCGAACCGTTCCTTCAGTTCAACACTGTATGTGGGTATCCACGTGGCGTAGTTGGGGAGATTCTTATATTGCGACTATTAATGTCATATAAAATCAATAAACCCAGGTTAATTCCCTTGTCTCCTCTCCTATAAGCTTGGCTCAGCACAACACGCTTGAAAATGAAAACCCATAATGTTGGATTTGTGCGGTAATTGGAACTCATAATTTAGGACAACAGACCTTTTTCAGCGAGGCGGTCCTCAAACATTTCGGATGGAATTGGCACAGGTCCTTTTATGATGCCCCATTTAAATATGCACAAAGGACATAGCATCGCTGTCTAGTCTGACTGCCTTTGCATCTCTCCTAGCCATCAGGATTTGCTTCTTTGCTTAATGGACCTTGTGCTTGTTATCCCATCCTTAAGAAGTCCTGGGCTTTCAAGGGGAACAGAGTAACACAGTCTCCCTGCACGTTGCAGGACCTTGGCAGCCATGCAAGGACCATAATCAGAGCTTGTCTGTTGGTGCAATCAATAGCCCAAAAGCACACGTTAGAAACAGATTCAGATCAGAGGGAAAATAACTTGTCAACCAAAGCAAACTCTGTGAAAGCTACCACTTTCGAAAACACAGAGGAATTACTGCTGTGCTCCCCATCTGGTAGAAACGATGAATCAATAGATATTCAATTTGCCCTGAAAAAGGAAAGAGAAGAGTTTCTAGCATGAACATGTCTATTATTTCATCAGATATTCTGTTTGCACATTTCAGATGGAAACTTGGCCAGAGCAGTCTGGGAGCTCTAAGTACTGTCAGTTTTGCTAGCGTGCATTTAGGCACAAAAAAAACCCCCCAAAAAACAAAAAACCAATCAACAAAAAACCCCAACAAAAAAAAACCACTGACAAAGCAGGATCCTAGTCAGCTAATTAAAACAGGTTGCCATGTTTAGAATAGCTGCAGTCCCCCAAATGAGCAAAACCTCATTCAGACAGACAGAGGCTCTAGACCAAATGTTGTTTTTCTTTCCCATCTGTTAAAAATAAAACCTGCAGAATGGCATGCCAGTTTATCAAAGTCCATCCCACTAGAATATTAATCAGTGCATTGTATTTGATATTTATCTGCCTATAAACATTGCTTAACATTTTGCCTGTCTTTGTGCATTTTCTGCTGTTGGAGGAACTCTGACTCTGCAGTCTCATCACTTTCTTGCAAAAATTATCTTTGCTACTACTAAACAAACACAGGGATTTATAGCTTTTAAGCAATATGGTGTCTGCTCCTAGATGGAGTACAGTTGAGGTTTCATCGATGTGGTTAAACTGACCATGAAGAGAGGGAAAGAAGGGTAAAAGCAAAAGAAAGCCAGCCACATCATAGTCTGGAGAGAGCAAAACAGTTTTGTCTAGATATTCACCGGGACAAAAGGGGGGAAACAACAGCAGGGTGCATCCTGCTGGAGGGCAAAAGCAAAGGGAATTCAGGAAGGATGTGGAGAAGGAAAATATGGATCATTTAGGGAAATAGAATTTACTTATGAAGCAGCAGCAGAAGAAAGAGGAGGAGAAAAGCTAGAGACAGCGGAGTGGCAATGCAGAGAAGTGGAAGTGAGCTTGAATTTTTGGTAGCAGCAGGGGTCCTTGATGGTGCCAGATGTTGCCAAAGCATTGAGCAAAGACCAGTGTTTGGGGCAATAAATGCCAACTAAGCAAGAAACACAGTGCTTGGATCAATCCAAGCCGGGACAATTGGTGGTGCGAGTGGCACAGGGGACAGAGAGAGAGACAGACTGCAGAAACTTGGGAGGAAAAGCAAAATGTCTCAGTGAGGTTCCATGGTGGGTGTCAAGTGAGGAACCATTTATGCTCAGATGACCGAAACCTCAGCAATGAGGGGAGCAGATTTATCAGCAGCCACGAGTAAAGCTATCAGAGAAACGTGGAGACACCACGGTATTCCATGTTCATTCAGCCTGCTCCATCAAGTCTTGCTGGAGATGAAAAGAAATGGTGGGAGAGGACAGAGTAGAGAAGGATCCAGGCCAGACAGATGTCAATACTTTGGCAGCACAGCCGAGATGGGATTTGTGCAGGATCCCCACCAGATCAGCCCTAACCCACAGAAAGCTGCTTTGCTTCCAAACACAGCACCTCCATCTGAGGAGTACGGCTTAATTGCCAGTTTTCCCACCACATGATCACCTCCTCTAATGTCCCTTTAATTAACATGCTAACAGTTGTATCAAGAGAGCAAACTACAGTTAGGATATAGACCAAATAGCCCATTTGCCTGCTTTGCACACCTCCAAAACCCATGCACTAGAATTTCATATTTACACCATCGTACCATTCTGGGTCATATGCCACCCATAGAAAATTCACGAGAGAAAAGCAAACTAATGACCATCACTGAATTTTTATGAGAGTCAGTCATCTTACCTGAGCTGTTATTTCCTCAGTCAGGCATGGGCTGTCAAGCACTCAAAGCTGGCTTGAAACCTGTATAACACCTGTAAATATTCAATCACAAGCATAAGATTCCCCACAACTTCCTCATCACGCTTCTCAAACGTTCATCACAAATTAGTTTAAAGAGACAGCTGGATCAGAATTTAAATGTGAAGGAATAAAGAGGCATCAAGTCAATGGTAAAAAAAACAAACAAAAAACCCCCAAAAAACCCACAGAACAAAACCCCCACAGCCTGGCAGCAACGCAACAGGAAAGGGAAAAGTCAGTCATGGGATCAAACTTTTGGAAATGTCTATGGTTCCTTAACCATTGACAAATTCAGGAAGCCGAGTTTCATTGTAAATCTGTGGGAGCTGGTCCCGCTAGACCACAGTCTTCCTCAGTGACCCCACTTACCACACGCAGAGCAACGGCGCCCTTGCTTTGAAATCCAGAGAGACTGGCGAGGGGCTGCTTTTATGGAGAGAGTTTATTAATGAGGACGCGTGCTGCGGGCACCCATCGCCAGCCTGGCTGCTGCAGGTGCGTAAGAGGTGAGTTCTGAGGGGGGGCCGTGAAAGGTACCTAAGGAAAGGCGGTAGGTTTAAACCGAATTTTGCACCTCCAGCGCAAAACGCGTGCGCTCTGCAAACCGGGGAAGGTGGTGAAGCATCGCTGCAGGTCGCCGATGGACGCTTTTGACCTTGCCCAGTTAGGCGTAAAGTCCTGCGTGACTGGGAGGCAGGAGACCGGCATCCAAAGGACGAGCAGGGCAGCAGAGCCGGGTCCCCACGCCGAGCCTCTCCCTTCCCCACCCGTGTAGGGTGGGAGAGGAGGAAAGGAGGGCTCATCTCCACTGACCCACAACTGGGACCGTGCTAGTGCCTCGCTGCCCTGGGATGCTCACCTCCCTTCTGCACCTCCCCAGGGAGGCATCGGGGTGCTACCGTTGTTGGCACCGTTGTGCTTCTGCACAGGAAAACCTGAGCCAGACGCACTGACCCAAGGAGGAAGACCCATCTTTGGCCAACGGGTAGTCCCAGGAGGAGTTTGGAGGGTTTTTTTATACATCTAAGTGCTGCACTAAGATGCACGTGCAGACTGACTAGCTTGCCCAGGGCCCAGGAGCCACGGTGGAGTTCACGGCCAACCCCACTCAGCCCAGGGCCGTGCAGGCACATGGAGCATCCATCAGGGTCAAAGTGGGTCTGCAGCTCCACCGCAGCCTCTGAACGCTTCCTCACCTTACACCGGCCATCCTAGGAGCATCCCGCCGGCTTCCAGGGACGAACGGTCTCAGAGCTTCCCCCCAAAAAATGGGGGGAAACTCATTGTATTTCATCGGGAATTTCAAATGCTGATAACACCGATGCTCTCACAACACTGAGAGCCCTGACCCCCATTTTGGGCTGCATGGCCCTGAGGGCTGGGAAGAACCTGGCTGGGATTTTGCAGGTGATATGGGGCCAGGAAGAAGGTGAGTTTTACCTGGTTACCTCACAAATGACTTTTGGTCACTAGTTTTTAATCAGGGTTTGCATACACTGAGCAGGCACATCACAGTTCAGCATCTGAACGTCAGACGAAAAAAGCTGTATTTCATATAGCAGCCTTCCCATTCCCATCAATAGCAACAAGAACGTATTTAAGAAGCCCACTTCAAACAAGCATAACTCTCAGGTTTCCTCTAACAAGAAAACCATCATGAAAGAAGTGTCTTGTCCGTGAGAGACAGGAGCAAAATTCTGCAGGGATCTCCCTCCTTCTGCACCTCCCCAGGAGAAGGGAGGTCAGAGCTGGGGGCTTTCATAGCTAGATGGAAAGAAATTTGGTGAACCCCTGGGTTAGAGACAAGGTGATGTTTGCCCAGCCCAGCCTGGTCCTGCGTCAGAAGCAGAGCAGCAGCAGTTTTAATAAAAAGCACTAGATGGGAGTAAAACATCAAACAAAGTCTGCTTGAGGAGCAGAAGGAAGGTTTTTCCTGACGGGGCAAGTGAGCAGAAGGTGCTGCTGTGAAGATGCGTCTTATTCTGATGCAGCTCCAGAGTAGTCTAAGCTAACTTAAAATAGATGTGTCTGGAAGTGCTGCAATAAAGTTCGCTGCACAGACAAATTAACAGAGCTTCCCTGACATGATGCAGAAAGTTGGCCATCTGTCCAACATAGAGTTGCTGGAATTAGAGGGAAATAGTGGGGCTACTTCATAGACTAAATATTTTCCTTCCTTAGGTAAGTGCCTAGGTGATGGGGGGTGGTGCTGGTTCCCAAATGCAGGTGGTATCTATCATTTAGCTGGCAGCGGAAATTGCTGACCAGAAGTCATACACCTGGGCCAGGAGGCTAGAAAATCAACAACATAGGAATTTTGCAAGTTTTGCTTTAAAGGAAGAAACAGCATTTACAAAGCAGAGAGATGTTTACATGCTTGCGGAATATTAGCAATGCAGCCTCCTCCTCCTCCCAGCCCATTACCAGGAGAGAGCAGCACTTTCCCTACCTAGAGACTAAATCAATTATTTTTTTTAATGAATCCTCTCAGTTCCCATTTGCACAGAAGAGGATGAGCTCATCCCCCAGATACGTAAACGCTGTTTGCAACACCCCCCCCCTCCTTCCCCCTTCCTTTCTGCCCATGTTCAGGAGGAAGCCGTGTTTCCCCAGTGCACACAGCCATTCTGAGGATACAAGATAATGTCACATACCATACACATCACTATATTCAAAATCAGGCACCTGGGCTGAATACAGCAAGTGCTGGCAGGGAGACATTATTTCTGCTTTGATTTTCCCACACACACCTTAAAAAAAACCCCACAATAACTTTAGGGCTGTTGATGCGACTATAGAGTTGATGAGAAATACCCAGGACGCAGACCTTTGACAAATAAATCCCCCAAATCACAGCAGCTTAGCACTTCTCTCCATGTAGGTGCTCTTATCCAAGCACTGAAGTCAATCAGGAACAAAACCCCACGACTTGTCCAAGCCTTGTGCAGTTCATGACCCAGGGGGATAAGGCAAAAAGTCCTGCGGGTATTTCAGGTTCCTCACCCTTTTTCCTCAATGTTTCAGTGCAGAAAGTCTCTTCCCTGGGGTGCAAGGTTAAGCAGGATCTCCCATTAACTCTCCAGATGGACCCCCCCGATGAAAGGCTCCCAGGTCCCACCAGCACGATGTGCAGTGCTGTTCCACCCCTTCGGAAACAGCCAGCCCCACCGTTGTTTCCAAAGAAGAAACATGACAGCGTTTACATTCATGACTGACCCAAGCTGGGTTGCGTACGAACTATCTCAGAGGAAAAGGAGAATCCTCTCTCCGGCCCATCCCCTGCCTTTCAGATCCTTGTGAGCAAAAAAACCAAAGGCTAATGATGGCAGGCATCTACAAAAAGCAGACAGAAAAGCAGTTTGGGGAACAGTGTTGTGACCCCACCGTGCACCAATCCCCGCACAGACCTGGACTAGGACCCCTTGGGGCTCACCTTAAGCCCTGCCTTAGGAAAGACCCAGCTTCAGGGGAGGTGAGGGGCTTTGCCCATCCGTGGACAACTCCACGTGGGTGCCAGGGTCGGTGCTGTTGGGAGCATTGAGGTCGTGGAGGATTTTTCCTCCTTCCCTACCTGTTGCCTTCTCTGCTCCTTGTTCCTCTCTCCCCCAGCACGTTCCCATCTCTTCCTCCCCTCCTCTCCGCTGACATTTCTCTTTTTCTCTCGCACCTTGTCCCCTTCCCTGTAGTTTATCCTCTGTAGCATCAGCCTTGGGTTGGCCTGGCAGTGCCATCGTCCCTGGAGAGGGCACCACGCCGCACATCAAGCAGAGCACGATCTGTCATTGAGAGGCAACATTGGGCTAAGGAGGGTGTGTGGGGGGAAATACAGCAATAACTAACAAGAGACGGAATTAAAAACACTGTAATTAAATAAAACTTCAACATTGAAATGACATACGTCAAGCAGGGCCAGTATGTTTTTATTAAATCAGAGCCAGCCTTTCCCAAAGAGATGGGCTGGTAGGTAATTCATTCTGGTAGTTTACTCTAAGTTCAATTGTGTTCCACCAGTATAAAATATTTATTTAATTTCGCTGCGCATAAATGATGGGTCATACTAGCACAAAACAGAGGCACTAAAAGCTATATCCATTAACTGATGCTTTGTGGGGAGAGGGAGAATGCTACCACGTATCTTGCATTATCGTATAACATAGGAAATAGAGAGGAAATGGCCTTTTCAGTTCTCCAAAGCATCCAATTTGACAATTCTCAGCAGTCTTGTCTCGCGCAGAGATTAGAGCTAGGCAAATAAATTAAAGCAGTGTAATCAATGAATGCATTCCTTTTTCCTGTTTGTGAAGAGGGGAGGGAGGCTGGGGTAACATCAGGCGGTCAGGTTAATGAATGCATTCACAGGCCAGAATTACTAAATGAGTATTTGTGCACACACACATACACCGACCTATTGATTACACATAACCCTATTTGCAAAGAAAAAACTCCTCCAAATAGTTTGTAGTTCTGATTAGACATTGGACCTGTGAGGCTAACTGTGGGGACTGCAATTAAAAATATCTGTACCAGCCTAACTTACCAAGTTTATTGATTTAACTGCACCAGCATACGAATCGCTCTGCTGCAGGATATTGAACGTGCATTACAGGTTAGTGTTCATATCATTACATCAGATCAGCTGAACACAGACAACATTGTCCTACCTGTGATCCACCCGGATGACCCATCTTCACGGATCACTTGAAATCCTAGCTAAAACCACAAGACAGGTCTCAGCTGCAAGACCAAACATTGCAATCAAAACTCATTTAAAAAAAAAAAACACAGGGAAAAAAAGCTAATAGGTGGAAATAGGGGTACAACCCAGGCAAAGATCATGGCTGAAGAGATGCTGGCGCGTTTGTAAATAAATTATATTTTGCAGCTTTGGCACCATTGCTTTGGCTTCCTCAATAAACAAGGTGAAACGGGGTTAACATGAACTTGGGTTTAGTGCAAATGTTCTTCCAAAAATAAGGTGATGGGAAGCATTTCTAGATCAGAGACCCAGGGCTGAGACCTTAAAGCTTTCTGCCCCGCGCCAGGCTCCCGCAGGGGCAGGGTCTACAGTATTTTCTCTCATCAGGAATCTCAGAGAAACACACAGAGGTGCCTCACCCTGTAAGCAGAGGTGCTCAAGGGTCAGATTGCTCCAGCAGCAAAGGCTGTACCTATCCCAAAAACGCACACGTTAACCCAGATAGCCGGCAGACAGATTTCTTGCCGTAGCTGAACTATCTGATCCGGCTAGCCTGCGTGCCTACCGCCTGGGGAGTGCAGATTATCTCCTCTCTAATCTCCTCTCCCCTTTCCTTAACCTGCAGCCTGCTACCTGCAAACACAGAGCGTTTGGTCTAGCCTTAAACTGTTAGCTATTCGCATCAGGGCTTTACCTTTTATTTGCCCGCAAAGCCCCTGGCACATTTTGGCATGACATAAATAAAGGGAGAGTCCATTCGATTTGCTGCTCCTTGTCGGCTGCAGCTTTCTCAGGTTACCTCTTTGTTTGGGAATAATGGCTCTTTTCATACCTTGGATAAATGCAGTCAATCCTCTTTTAATATTTTCCCCGTGTCTGCACATTCACTTCATCTGTTTGTCCTGGGACGCTTCCAGCTACTTTCAGTGTCTTTCTGCGGCCGTTCACGAGCACGTCTTTCTCTCCTACGGCAAAACGGTGTAACGCAGAACCCACTGCCCCAGGCTCCCCACCACCACCACACCAGCCGTTTCAACAAGAATATGAAGCTGAATTAATTACCTGGACCGTGCAAAGCTTCGATGCACAAGTATAAACTCTGCTTTTTGGTTTGTAATAGCTTATAGTGTATGGCTAGAGGGAGCCAGTACAGTAGCACTTAAAACGGACCAGTTTCTATCCCCAGCAGACACGATGCTCACAAGAACAAAGCTATCGGGAACAGTTTGGTCATGCCCCATTTTTTTGTTTTTTTTCCCCTCTTCCAAACATTACAGCGACATCAAGGGTTACTTGCTATCGGTTGCCAAGCCCTCGGTTGTATTGCCACGCAGCCAGCTAGGATAGAGTCCCACTGCAGGGTAATATTTGATGGTATGACTTTGTGTAACAGGGAAAAAAAAACCCACAGTGCTTTTCAAGTGAATTCATAATGTTTTGGGCGAAAAAAAAAAAGCAAGGATAAAGTAAAAAGGAAATCAAAAGCACACCACAGCGTGCAAACTCCTCCGTTCAGTCGCTTCAAAACAGCAAGAACAGCTCATATTTGTATGAGTCGGAAAGTAAATTCTGCCAAACCCTTTCCCAGGAAATTATTCCAGGGAACGCTACTGAATTCAGAATAGCCGCAGCGCCGTTATTTAACTTAAACACGGAGCAGGTATTTTAGTTTGATTTTGCCCTTTGCATCTCGGATCAGCCAAAAAGCAGCCATCCCTGCAAGGGAAAGTAACAGAGCTTAGCGACACGGTAGAGAGCCCAGGGAAAACTTTGGTTAACTGTTCACAGACAAAGCTCTGCTCTAGGAAAAAGAGCTGTAAAATACCATTAGACCTTTACTACAGCAGGCAGCCTTTGATTAATAAGGTCTCATCCAAACAAATGTTAACTATTAGACCCATTAATAATTGAGACCGAGGATAAAAGCACAAATACATCCGGGGTCTGTCTCTGTGGGCTCCTTAAGTGGGGGGAGAAAAACAACAGAGACAGAGAATTGTGCGACTGAAGGAGATAGACCTACTCAGATATGAAGGAGACACGAGACCTGCTCAAAACTCAAAATCGACACTCATTCTCTGTAGCAGGAGTAAGAACAGGCCATGAATCATCTGCTTCGTGCTTCCTTCTGAATGGGAGAGAGGTCTGGGAGAAACACGCAGGTGCCAAAACCTTCTGCTAAGAAGATGCATGAAGCTGGCTGTTAACGCTGACCTGCCCCATCGCTTGCTTTCTGCAGTACCAGCTTCCCTGAATAAATTACGTCTCTGGGTCTTTTACACCCAAATTTATCCTTCAGCACCCTTGGACTGGGTTTCTGCCTTTGGGAGCAAAGGCCCCCCAGTGACGACAGCCCAAATCACCTCCCATAACCTTTCCACTCTCCTTCTGTGCTCGAGGGGCACGTGGTGGGGTGCAGGGACCCCTGCCCGGCCCCGCTTTGACACGGCGGCTGGGAATTACACCCAAGCCAAGTGCTCTACCAGCCTTGCTTCAAGGCTGTAAGATACTCTGGCTGCTACGTAAACTAAGAGCAGCAGCTGAGAACGGAGCCTCACCCACCTGTGGTCCTGCGCTTGTACACGCATTTTGTGGGAACCGTGCCCCGACACGACCCGATGGGGGGATGCCTTTAGAGATCATGGTTCACTGACTAGGAACAGCACCAAACCAAAAAAAAAAAAGTCAAATACACAGTCAAAACCAGAATCAGGAGATATCAGCCAGAAATCTTAACATCTTACTATAGGACCTCATTCTCTAGGATTAGCAGCAAGAGAGTGGCTTTACTTTTTTTTCTTCTTTTAAAGCTGGCAAGTGTCTCCCAGCTCTCTAGCGAAGACATGTAGGTGAGGGAAAAACACAAGAGGGCTTAGCGTTTTGTTGTTTAGCTGCGATGCTCCAGGGTAGGATTTTTCTTATGCTTACTGTGTATGAAGAATTATTTTAAGAAACAAGTTGGGAAATTTCCATCAAAATCGCTACAGTTTATGGATAGAAACGGGCATATCTGTTTTATCAGGCCTTTAAAAATGTTTGCTCAGCTGAAGAGTTCCCTATAAAATCCCCTAAACATCACGACAGGTGCATAACAATGTTTAGATTTTTATTAAAATATAGTATCTATTACTAATATATACATAATGTATTTGAGATTATATGTATAATATTATACTATATATACATGATCTATCTATCTATCTATATTTCTGACAACTCACTGTCTTACTGCAGTATCTTGAGATACCTTTTCCTCTATATAGCCCCAGCAACTCAACCAAGCAAAACCCATATTACCCTCTTTTTTTAAGTTGCTGGTTGCAGCAGATCTGAGGTGAGAAGGAGCACAGTGAGGCCACTGAGAAATTCCGTCTAATTGAAATCAGAGTGCTTTTCTTGTCTTCTTGACGAGTTATTCCTCCCCAGAGCTGTCATCTTCTCCTTTCAAGAGAAAGGAGGATTTTTTTCACTCGGGTAAACCTCAAAGCAAATCTGGTCCCAGTCGTCCTCCCCTCCCCAAACATACGGTGGGCTCAATGGCTCCTGTGGTCCTTATGTTCCTACGTGCAAAGAGCGATGAGGTGCTTTCAGGATGACTTATTTCCAGAGAAGAACAGCAGACAGGGAATCCGGAGGGGGGAAAAAGTGGATATTAGTAAACAACAGCAGAAATGGTGGTCAACATTTCAAATTTTAGAAAAAAAAAAAACAACCCAACAAAATTTGAACTGGGAAATCATTAATGGACAGCTGGACGTGGACAATCAAGTCCGCAGGTCACCAGCAAACAACATGCAGAAGAAATTCAAGCCTATCTACGAGCCCTGCCAGGACACAGAGTGTGTTTCCCCAGGCTGGCATGGCTGTTACTTTCCAGGGACGGGACCTGAGCCGCTGCACTCATTTTCTCAGCAGTTATTTTCTTGGAACTCAGCAGAGTATTTCTTCTTTTTTTTTTTTTTTTTTTTTCCCCCCCAACAAAAAAGCATGTGATGTTATTTAATGTGACAAGCCAGCTTTCCCATCATTTTAATTTCTTTCAAGGAGAAGCACCCCACACGGAAACACACAAAGTTACACAATAGCGTGCCAAAGGGTCTAAGTGGGGAGCGGGGAACTCTCAGAGTGTGTCTAAGAGGGTGACATGTAATGCAGGGCTTTTTCATCATTTTCTTTTATTTCCCCCTCTTTGCAAAGCTTCCAGTCAAGTGACATTTTGTTTAATATTCACATCATTTCCCAATTACAGTTCTTCTAAAATTCTTGTGAACAGCTGAATAATTCCTGGCGTGGCTTTGTAACAGCTCATTTCACTGCATTAGCTTCCACTCTCTCTCCTCTTTAGAGGCTGAACCCGGAGATGGAGTTCAAATCTCCCTCTCTCTCTCGCATGCCTCCCTCTCCGCTTTTGCTTTTACCAAAGCAGGCTTCTCTTATATCAACTTCCATTTCACAACATTTCTATTACGACCTCGTTTAGCGTAATTCTCCCAGCGTACGATAGCTAAAAGAAAGGCTAAACCAGATCCTAGTGATATAATTGCCCCAGCAGTTCAGCACTACTTACCTGAGGCGTTCCTGAGCAGGCAGGGCATTTACGAACGAGAAGGATCAAGAGCCGTAACATGACTGCGTTACGTTCACGACTCTCCAGCACACTTTCACAGCTGAAGGAGAGCCGTACATTCAAGGTAGGACATTCAGAAGCAATCAAAAAGGAGCAATCCATCTTTTACGCCTTTGAAAAGATGGATGCTTGTTGAACATCCCTCCTGCAAATATTTGTACTCACTGGCAACTTCATGGATATAACACAGCCCGTTGAACACCACTGACAGTCATCTCTCAGGTTAGGCTATTCACACGGGGAAGCTTTTTTCCCCAGGCGGAGCAATATAGAGTTTGTTAGCCCAGACCCATCCCAAATGGATGGTGCAGTCCTGGCTCTGCAGACCAAGTGCTTATCCATCTGGTTTCCCTCCTCTCCCTCCCCCCAAATTAAAATAGCTGTGCAAAAGCAGGGTGGAAAACGACACACACGCAGAGAAGCTCGTGATCGTTAGCGAGTTCACCCACAGTTATACCTGCTGAACACAGGTTTTGGTGGTAGCCAGCCACAAGTCCGAAGGATTTTTTCCACCGCACGTGAAGATCAATTTTGCACGCTGTGACACCACCTACACTCAGTGGGGCTGGAGGGGAGCTTCCTGAAACACCTGAGGCTTATTTAAGATAGCTTAATGCCTAGAAAGAGATTGAGGAAACAGAGATGGATATTACCTCCACACATAGTCCATTCATCTCATATCGTTAGTAAGGGACACTGGGAAAGAGCCTCCTTGGGTATTGTCCCTCACAGCCTCACCTCTGCATCCACAAGCTGGTCTCAGCACTGAGGTCAACACCATTCTTTTCACCCTTCCCTTCCTCGCTACGCTCAGGGAATGAACTCCTACACCCAGAACCCCTGTCCCAGCTCACATCTGAGCTGAGAGGTTGAGATGTCCTTCCTTCCCCAGCCCAAAAGCTGAGCAAAGTTTATCCTAAGGTCACCTTTGCAGCAAGAGGCATATTTCTGAGAACATTCCTGACCACAGAGTCCCCACCGTGCTTTGCTTCTGCTGCACTGAGCCAAGAGCCTATAGATTTCCTGCTCTTAAAATACATTAAAGCAATAAAAGTCAGAATTACGCAGCCTGGTATTTGTGATTTACAGCCCTAGGCCAAATACAACAAGTAAGAAATAAGGACATCCTGTGGCAACTCAAACAATCCAAGTCTGTTGTGCAAGGGGGTGAACTTTTTACCCGCAACGGAGGAGAAAAGCTATTGTGTCCATTACAGCCAAAACAGGAGTGAGAGAAACATCTGCAATACTTTTTTCTGGTTTTCGAGTGAATAGATCAACATTACTAATGACTGGCCTCGGCAGCTGTCCTGTCTAATTACCAGCTGCCCTCGGACATTATCATCTAATATTAATACCACTGGAAACCCTTATTACATTCAGTTTATCATGATGTCACGTCTGGCTTCTTGTCGTTCTTCTCCAAGTCTGCATGGTTAACCTAAACCAGTATCACTCCCTGCTTCCAGGCTGAGCTGGCATTTTCAGAGCCTCTTCGCTCAGGACGGTTTTAAGAAAAACATCACAGGGCAAGCAAGGCACTGTAAACATTCAGTCTTTGCCCTACGATTAGCTTTATTCTGTCCAGAGTCTCTGTTTTTCCTCATACACATCAGTATTTGATCTTTATGCATAAGCGCAACCCCAATGACCAGCTAAGGAAGCGGAATTTTAGTTTTAATGTGTTTTGACCTGAAGAAAAGTGCTTTTACTGGCACCGACTGAAAGACTTAGATGAACAACCAGTGGCACTCCAGCAACTCACCTGTAGCACCCAAGACGAGTAACCCAGACATAAGACCTTTGTCTTTCAAGCCTATGTATCAGTGGCAGAGCCATGCTTTTCTGTTAGCTTCAACAAGCAAAAAAAGGGAGAATTGTCTTTTTGCGTTTAAATGAACAACCTTAACAATGCTTCTGAAGGGAGACCGAGGAGTGGTCCAATTCAGGAGGAAACTTCGGCTAAGGATTCCAATGTACTATGTGTTTGGGGTTCTGCAGTGCCAAAACACCAGGAAAAGGTGCATTGGGGTGCTAACTCAGGGTCTGCGTACTCTCCCTAGGCTTTGAATGTCACATTGAGACCACAGAAAACCAAAATACTGTACTGATCTCTAGGTTAAACATGTGGCAGACGACAGGAGCTTGTTTTTTCTTGCCAGCATGCTTCACCAGCCGGATACCCAGAGGAACACACCTGCAGGGATGAGGGGGGAGCCACATCTTCCCTTTGAGGCTGAGATGCATTTTGGCTTCCCGTTGGTATCGGCTTCTAGGAAATGAGTCCCATTTCCACAAAGATGGATATAAACTGGGCATTTTCCATAAGCCAGTTCCCTAAGTCACTACTTACGAGCGTTTTCTCCCCTCCTGCCAGACCGCTGGGGAGATGGGCTCCACATCCCTTCGTTGTGCTGGCAGCAGCTGCTGAGGCATCGCTTCAGAAACCGGGTCCTTCTACGCCAGGGGTACAAACTGCGTGACCCCTCTCTGTATAAAGGGGCCACATTAGTCACGGAAAGTGCCTCCAGGAAGGCTAATGACAGGAGATGGACCCAGGCACTGATGCTTTGCATATTAAGTATCTCTTACTGCAAGGATCTTCCCTGCTCTTCAATTAAATAATATTCAGAGGAAGTATTGGTCACAAACCTTCTCCACCACCGTCCTTAATAGCTGGTAAAACAGTTGCTTTGACCCATTGGCGACGTTGCACCACCGCAAAAGCAGCAGAAGAGTGGATGCTGTCATCAGGTGCAGTAAGTCGGAAACAACCGTGCACGCAAGCTTGAAGTTTTCTCACAGACATCTGCTTTGAGGTCCTTCGCTCCATTACAGTCACCTGCAAGAAAACCAGTAGTTATTACAGTGAAGAGAACCTAACTTGGGAGCCAAAATTATGGTCATGCTGCTAATATATGCGGGTCTCCTCTTACTCCGGAGGAGGGCAGACTCAAGTCCTGAGCCACCACGCACAAATTTGGGTACAAGTCTAATATAAATGAAAACATTGCCTTTTTAGCCTATCATTAAGCATTCTAGCAAGCCTGAATTTGAACTAAGTTACCCCAATCTTAAAAGGGAATAACTTATAAGTGAACACTGAAAGATCCTATGCTGAGGATGCTTCAAAATCACAAATAGAGTTACCGTATCTGGGACATATATATGCATACATACAACATGTAGCTGATCAACAACTGGAAGACCTTTTCCAACCGTTCTCCGGCTGTAAGTTTTCCTTTTTTCACTAAAATGGGAAGGGAAGGAAGAAAGAATCCAATTTTTCAGCTAGAGCACGTGTATTTGGTTTTTCTTTTTCTCTTCAGTGCAAGCGGCAAGAAATAGGCTAATTACAGTTTCAAATATTTACACTGTTTTGATGGTGGTTTTTTTAAGTGGATTAAGCAATATCAGAATATACATGCCACAAGCAAGGAACAGCTGAGCACTTGGGCTAAATAAAGATCAAAGGGCATATATGCATCTGGATGTGCTTCCTCTGTTTTTTCTCGCACAGTAAGTACTAGGATCTGTGTCTATAATATAAACAACATAAAGCATGGGAATTACAGAAAGGAAAGCGGGGAAGACAAATAGAAATTGTTTGATATCAAACCTCACATTTGAACTTTTCTTAGAAAACATAATAAACCTCCAGAAAACAGAAGGTAAGGTTTTTCACAACATTAAACACTATTTTCTGAAGCACAGTACCTAGACAAAAACCGCTGTCTGGTGGCAGAAGAAAACCAAAACGCGAAGCTGGTAGCTGCTGGGCAGTTCAAACAACCAAGTAAGGGTTTGTGTTGAGTGAAACTCAAATGGACTTAAATAATACAAAGCTGCTGGGTCTCCAGCCAGTGCGCGGCAGCAGCGCAGAGCCCGCGCCTGTAACGGGGCTCTCCTGACTCGGGCACTCCCGTTCCCTGCCCTGATTCAGTCTCTCTTGCTGGTTGGTGGTCTTCCACGCATCTCTGAGAGGATAGCAAAGTGTTTTTAATGTTATCACCTGTTGAAGTAGCTGCAGGAGTTAAAGAAAAAAAAAAATTGTTTTGCTCCTTCCAATGAGGTACGATTTTCTTTAAGTTTCTGAGCTGTGGTGCGTGGTGAGGATGACCACTTCTTTTCTTGCAGAGCAAGCAAGAGCCCTAAACATCTCTGCAATTACTCCAGACCCCATCCCTGTTCTTTTACATTAATTTCAGTCCATCCGAATTTTTTTCAGGTAAATGTTCTTGTTGCCACTGGGTGCATTTTCTCAGGACCTTTGCGAGAAGCCTCACAGAACTGCGGTGCTCCTCAGCTGGCTGCTTGCTCCCTTGGGATGCACGTGTAATGCCTCCCGTCAGCAAAGCTGTCCTCAGTCCACCTGTGGAGAGGAATTGTTATTTTCTCATTTGAATGTTGAAGCAACACCAGGTGAGACAACAAAATACGCCAGATGGAGAGATCAAGACGGCACAGTCTCATTTACAGCACTCCAAACCGCATCAGGTTTTTTGTCTCCTTTGGCTGTATGAGTCCCAGCTGTGTCTCGTTTGCTGGTGACAGAGGATGCCAGCAGTGAGAAGCTGGGGCAAGATGCCAGCGGGGATCAGCTATTTCACCCCCCTCCCCAAACCCAGGTGACTCTGACCAAGGCCAAGGTGGACCCAGCAAGTCTCAGGTGATGAAGAAGAGCAGATCCCTGAAGTCTCAAGCTCTCACCAACCTCCCTGCCCTGTCCCCCAAACCAGAGGGGCAAAGGAAGCACCTCTCCCCCCAAAAAAACCCTGCAGGCATCTCTTCTGCTGCTATTCACACCACCAGTCCCTCGTATTAGGCCAGGACACGAAACACCAAATAAGATCATGAAAAGCAGCAGTGTGCGTGCAGCACAGCTAAAGGTCACCGCTGCATGTGAATTCACTTTTAAAAATAATTAATTGAACAACAGCCTGACATTTACCCTGCAAAGGGATTTTTGAAAGTTTGCTTGCTGAAGCCTGATGTTCACAGGCTGCAATGTTTACTGCTGGGGGAGCGAAGGATCATTGTTATTCTAGAACAAATAAAAGAAAATGGATCAAATTCCACTCTGAGTAAAGGGAAAAAAAACCCCTATAGGCAAACGTTGCATTAGATTCACTCAGCTTTGCTCTTTCTCCCCGCTTTGTTTCATGGGACCAGTGAATACCATTAAGGCTGAATAAACATTTCCAATGCAAAAAGTAATTTCCACTTGCATGTAATGTCTTTCCTCAGGGCTGAAGTTTCACACCTTTTTCTACCTCAGAAATATTTTTATTAATGTTATTTGCAGAAATGAGAGTCTGAATAATGGTCAGGCAAGTCTTTTTGAAGATATAGAGGAAGAAGGAATAAAAGGAAGGAAATTGTACTGTTCTCCTCCTTACATCTTTTTTTTAACTGGTAGCTCAGTTCCAAGTGTCTCTTCCCTGTGTTTCACAGCTGCGCTGAGATGGGTGGCCTCATCAGCATTGGTTGTGAGGGGCCAACAACCTAAACCCATTCTTTTTACGCACTTGCCTTCTGCACGCCCACGGGCCGTCATTTTCTTCTGACTATACGTGCCCTTTTAAGTCCTGGAAGGAAAGGCCACAGACTCATTATCAATGACGTTGAACACAGTGGTTGCTCACCCAGAAGCCTGTTCCATACAATGTTCATTAAGTATTTTGTCTCACAGGGAAGCTAAAATGTGAATTTTCATTGTGGACAGGCCCCATTCCATTTTCAAAGCATCTGAAATTTGAATGGAGTGTATATCAGAGCATCTCATCCTCTCACCAGCTTTCTGTCCATTAAAAAAAAAAAAAAAAAATTAAACAAGTCTTTCCTCCAGTCCCACAGCAACTCGGTTTCTTTAGTAACCTCCTGTGTGGACCCTTTCCTAGTGCTGTTTGGAAATCCACATACATCCCCTCTCCCGGGCCCTTCTTATCCACATACTTAGTGACACCCCCATGGGACCTAGGAGGCAAGTTGGGTAGGGTTTCCTTTGAAAAAAGCCACGCGGATTGCTTCCCACAGCCTGTTTTTATATCTACCTGACCAATGCTCTTATTCCTTAATATCGGCTCTATCATCCCACCACTGCTGGGAGTCAGACTCACTGCCCTGTGGTTCCCAGGACACCCTCTAAAGCTTCATTTATAAGGAGAGTTTACAATCAGAGATTTCAACTCTCTGTTAAAGACACAAGCTTTTTATGCGCAACGATACCAGTTTTAAGTTTTGGCAATGAAAATCTCATTCTGGTGTCAGTATGTTCTTCTAGTCACAGCCAAGCCTGTGATTCTTGGCGTTATGAGCAACTGCAAGCAAAAGCTTTATTCTTCTTTACATATCACATGTCTTGCCTAATCACCTGCTCTTTGCTGAGTAACACACAGTTTAAAGGGAATCTCATACACGAGCACGTTGTAGCACCCGGCATTAGAATGCCTATGTAGAGACAACATGTACATCTCCCAAATCACAATATAAGCTAAACACCTTTCTTTAAACAGTAGACGTTTTCTAACATATTGCATCATTCGATTTCGTATGATTTATCACATAAATCACAATTACAATCTGCTTTCTGAATACACATCAATATACACAGCATCGTACTGCAGACTGTGCAATATAAAGATACCCAAGCCAGACTTTCCAGCTCTGCTATTGTATAGGTACTGGGAAAGTAAGAAACCCGGCTACTGCGTCAGGGTGGTCCCTGCAGTCAAATGAGACCGACTGGATAATTTACCTCATTAGTTTACAGCTAGCTCTGAAATTAATGGTGCAGCCCTAACAGGCCAAGCTTAAGAAACAGGTAGACCTGCAGATTTATTGCAAGGGCATTTAGGTCAGATATTTTAAAAAAAACCATTTTAATTTCCTAAAAGTACATTATGAAGTCGGTTAATCTCACGGCTCGCGGGCTGGATGTGGCCTGGCACCTCTTGTACGTCTTGGCTTTGGATCCCAGCTCTCCTATCTACTAGCCAGGGTTATTTACACTTGACCTCTGACAAATCCAGGTGCGATATCCAGCCATCAGGGCTGGGGTCCTTTACGGGCCACTTGTTTCTCAAGCGCAGCTCATGCACGGACACGTGTGGCACATTTCTCAACATCCAGTACTAACATTTTGCAATTCCTTTATCTACGCACTTCATCGGCAGAGTTCCTTCTGTTTACAAACTCCCATCAGTCAAGTCAAGCAAGTTTTCTGCTGCGTGTTTCTCACCCCGGGTCATTCTGCTGGTGCCGTTTCGAACGCCGACTGCATTTCAGCTCAGTGGAACAAAAAGCAGTATTGCTGTTGGGGTGCTCAAAGGGGTTCCCTTTCCAGGAGGGGATCCACGGGCTCCTTGCAGACAGCAGTGCCGACCACGTCTCTCCCTCTCTGCCTTATCAGGGAGGATCCAGAGAACCCAACCAGGGTGCATTTCCAAAGGCGATGGTCCGTATGGAAGGTTACTAAAGAAAGAGAGCTCACTCGTGATTAGAAAAAAAGGCTCTGGACTAAAAGTAGATGAAGAGGTGGGAAGGAAACGGCAGGCCTTAGCGGTCAGTTTTAAAGATGGAGAAAAGCCAGAGAGGTCTCCCAGAAATCAGTGCTGAGACTGTTTCTAGCCATCATCTCCCAGATAGGAGTGGGCAGTCAAATATGGTTTTTGCATGGTGCTGAGCTCTTTTTTTTTTGTATGTCAATAGCAAAGGATTTCAGAAGGAGCTGAGGAGAGCCGAGCAGGCAGAAAGGTGGCAGGTGAGCTTTGGTACCAACGTAAGCAAGGAAAGGCACTTAGGGGAAAATAGCCTACCTGCGCCTACACGATGTGAAGCCTGGAAGAAAAGGGATCTTGGAGTGCTCATTGACAGCTCTCAGCAATTTCTAACTCGGCATACAGGAGCAGAAAGGAAGAAAACACCAACTTATGATGGCCATCATCAGGAAGGGTAATGAGAACAAGACAGAAAGGAACACTTTGACGCCATGTAAGAATTTGACGGCCTACGTCTTGACAATGGTTCTCTGCATCTCAAGAAGGACATAGTGAAATTAAAGAAAGTACAGAGAAGGGTTACTAAAGTGATTAAGGGGACAGTGCAGTTGCCCAACAAAGAGA
Source organism: Haliaeetus leucocephalus (assembly GCF_000737465.1). Taxonomy (NCBI): domain Eukaryota; kingdom Metazoa; phylum Chordata; class Aves; order Accipitriformes; family Accipitridae; genus Haliaeetus; species Haliaeetus leucocephalus. The sequence continues at coordinate 215,149 of NW_010972673.1, forward strand.
GATTGTAAGGGACTGGGACTCTTCAGCTTGCACAGGATAAAGATGAGGGATATCAAACAATGAAATATCAATATAATGACATAATATCAAAGCTGGTGGCCATGCTGAATGGCAAACTGTTGTTCACCAGGTCTCATATTGCAGGAACTAGAGGACCAGGAAACTGGCTGGCAACCAACTTAAAAAAAAAGTTAAAAGAAAACAATTCCTTATATGGAAGGTAGTGAACTTGTGGGACTTGCTGCCACAGGAGACTGTGGATGTCAATAGTATCAGACAGTTAAAAAAGGAATTAAACAAATTCACAGACAATATATAAATGGTTTCTGAAAGGACTGGGGAAAGCTGTATTCTGTATAATTTTTATGACACTGATTGTGGACATTGGAGAACTACGAAGGGCATGGACCAACCCACATGCCAGGGCTTGCATAATCTCCTTAAACAGCCCCTCCTGTTGCCATTAAAATCTAGGTAAATTTTGCAATCATCTTCAAATAAGGCCAGTATGCTATAGAACTAGTGTAAGCTCCCATATATGATGAATGGGACTTGTTGGTAACCCAGTAGCTAAAGGCCGTGATGGATTAAAGTCTGCTTGGTAAGGAAGCTCACTCTCAGGCTCAGAAACTTCAGAGGACTTCTACAATTTTGACTGGATAATCCAGTTCCATCATACACGGCACAGAGTGGACCTCATCAGATCTTAAGCAAAATACGAATGCAAACATTACTACATATTGCTTACCAAAATACAAGAATTATGTTGTTAACGCTCCACAACACACTCCGTTGTAATTGAATACTGCGGAGCTGCACATCTTTCTGTTGACATCCTAAAGATACAGTGTTTTGACCTTCAAATTTTAGGCCACAGACAAAACGACTCATCATTTGTGACAGAGCCATGAACAAACTGGATTCGTTGGGCTGCATCAAGGTTTATCTGAGCTTTTTGTTTTCTTGATTTAGAGGACTGTTTGAGAGGGTACCATAAGGACACTCTCAAGAGCAATGTTCCCATTTATAAGTATCTGCAAAATAACCCCTAACCTCTCTGCCTTTCTATCACATATTTTTAAAAGCGGGAAATCCAGACTACAACAAAAAAAACCTGCACACTCAGCTCTTCCCGCAAAATTCCAAGCCATGTGATAGCTTATTCATCTGGTTCGAGTTGTGCCTGTCACAGAGAATGAGCAAAACTGAAGGAAGGGGCCATTTATGATGGTTTACTAAATCTCTCCTACGCCAGTTTTCAGTCGGAAGGGTAATAATGGTCGCAGTAAAGAGCCTAAATCATGCTCTGTATGTCAGCTGATAATGTCAAAGATAACACATGAGAGAAACATTGACCCTTGCAACTACTGGTGAGACAGAAGTCCCAGGTTACTGATGGGAAAAGGGATGTCTGGCAGCTAAAGGACACCGAGAAACACCGCAGGTAAAACCTCCGAGAACTTCTTGGTAACCCCATACCTAAGGGCCACGGTACGTTACGCTCTGCTCACTAAGGTGTCTCAGTCTCAGACACTTAGTAGGCAACTCTGAGTCTTCTATAATTCAGGTAGGTTGACTGGAAACTGCTGGGTTTTGGTTTGCTATCCCAGAGCCTGTGAGAGTTGCAGGAATTTTCTGGGTCTAATTTATGTGTGCCAGCCTTCAACTTGCCACCAACATATGTTGGTAAGGAGAGCTGAGAGGAGGCTTGAAGGAATGTACATGAGCATTACATCTCAAAAATCAGAGCTAAAATTATACGCTTAATCCACTTACAAAGCCTGTTTCTCATTGCAACACAAGTACTCACCCCTGTGATTCTGCTAAATTGAGTGGTGTGTCCCAGTTAACATCTTGTACCACCAAGTCTGTTTAGATTCCTATAGATTAACTTTAGTTTTCAGAGTTAGAGATAGCAATAGTTAGTTCTCAGCTACCTGAAACACTCATCACAGGTACTGGGTACACATAGAATTGTACTGACATTTAGCTCCAGAAGCAGTAACTTTTTAGCAAGACACACAGACACCTTTTACTCAACATGAACTTGTGGCTTCTAAAAAAAAAAACAAAACTACCCCAACAAAATTGTTTGCTTCATTCCAACAATTTTTTTGCATAAGTTAGTGTTAATGATTGGCTAAAAACCATCTCACCGCCTTACCACAATGATGCATTTGTGTGGGAGCAATATTACCATTCCTCTTTAAAGTTCAAATTACACAAACTCTCCCTTTACTCAGCAGCCAAGATACTTTCTGAGGAATTTCTTCGGAGATGAATGAAGGAACAGGTCAAAACAAGCTGCTGCCCAGTGCCATCCTAGATAAACCCTGGTGTATGTACTTACCTAGAAACCTAGATAGAAAGGATCATATCGCGTCATCGTGGCTTTTTGATGTGGTTGCGCATTGCAGCATCCTGAACACTCACTCCCTATTTCAAAGCCTCAGAAGCAGCGAGGCTGAGCCGCAACTTTCTATTCCTTTGATGGAAATTTGGATCCCTGGGTTTTGTTGGGGGTGAGGGGTGGGGGCGAAAGAGTGTGAATTGCTAAATTAAAAAAGAGTTACATCTGTGGTAACAGACATTTTCCATCTGCAAGCCAAGAGTCTTTTCATAATTTTTACTTCCTTGAGCAGATTAGCTCTGATGAACCACCGCTTTTTAGAAGCCTGTGTTGCAACATCAACTCCTCCCAGCTTTTTGGTTATTCCTCTCCACTTCATTTGCAAAAATATGAGCTCATGTCTGGTGTTCGCTTCTAACCTCTGCTCCCTTCTTGCTCAGAGAAGAGATCCCGTATGCCTTCGTGCCCTTGGAGGTGCCTGGCTGAAGGTCAGCTCTGGAGCACATCTTCTTCCAGCACCAAACTGAGCAAACTTCAAACTTTACAAAACTTTCTGCCTCTCCATCACACCGTACCAGGGCAGTTGGGTGTTATATATTCTCTTAATGCAATTTTGTCCACCTGAACTCCGAGTCTTTCTTTCCGATCACTATTTCCACAGATACAGCCTGCGCCTTCAGACACCGCTTACAAGATGGGGGCATAAATGGAGAAACATAGTGGATGAAAGGAATAGCCTCCAAGAGCTGAAGGCAAGAAGCAAAGGAGCTGCACACACACAAGCCAGCACTGCTCCTGACTTCATGAGTTTGTTTTGCTTTGTTTTTAGCAACAGCTAATCAGTAGAATATAGACACGAAAGATGCACAACGTGTCACTCTGTGTTCTCCTGTGCTCTGCCACCACCCAGCCCTCTGGAGAAATGGGATCCTTCCAAACCAAGTTCTGAACTACTTCAGCCAAAAAAAAGCTAGGATGCACTAATCCCACCTAAGTGTGACAATGGTCACTTTTATCCATAAACATGAGTGCTAGGCACAGATATCCACGTGATATATGGATACTATATTATTTCCAGTGTGCTGCACAGTACTGGTTCAGAAGACATGGACTTAAAGTCTGGCCTGTTTAAACAAAACTGAACTCAAAATATATCACTATACCCGCTCCTGATATATCCGCCCTTTTTTCTATTCCTACAAGCACTTTTTCCCTGTTTGTTAAGCTTCCTTTCTCCTTTCATGCCTCTTGCCCTCTGAAGGACTTGCCCCAGTACTTGGCAGGCTACACCCATGTGCACGTCCAGTCAAGTGAAGGAGCACCCAGGCAGGGTGAAGAATCTGCAAATTGCAGATTAAGGTCTGAGAAAGGAGGACAAAAAGAAAAACAGACAAAGAAATGAAGTTTTTCCCCTGCAACTCACTGTTGCCAACATTCAAAGAACAAAAATAAGATTCATGGAGGCTGTTTGGGGAGGAGGAAAGGAAAGAAAACGTGGGGGCTGCACAGTAGCTAAAAGAAACGCACACTGATGGTCACATACGTTCATACCTACGGTCTGCACGAAGCAGATGATGTGCATTTGAGGCAACCACCCGCTTCACCTGTTGACATGTATTGACACGCATATACTCCTACTTGTGGACCTTGCCTTGATGGAGGCAATGTAATACAAACTGCATTTTAATAATACAACTGCACTTTGAAAAAAGTATTGATAACTTTGCATGGTGTTGTTATTATTCAAAACGCTTGCCATCTCTGGAGACTTTCATTTAATATGAAACCAGAGCTGATTTTCAATGGAGTTCCTTCTCTTCACGAGGCCAATATGCTTTATCTAGTTAAAAGAAGCTCTACCTCCACGATTAGCCATCTGATTTCATTAAGACTTTGGAAAGCATCTAATTAAGGATCCTTCCTCTTTCCACATTTCTGCAGTCACACAATATTGAAGACACCAGGTGATTCTCTCATTTTAATTTTGTCCCCAGGAGCTTTCAATGACTGCTCCTTGAGCTGGAAGCCTTTCTGTTGAGCCCTGGCAACACCACCTTAATGATGGCAACGCGATATACGACACGTGGGCTTGTCTCTGGGACGTAACCAGAATAAGCAAGAGCAGCTCCAGGGCTCCGGGCCACAATATGGAAGAAAAGGCCATCCAGGTCTAGTGCCTACGTCCAGCAGGCAGCATATCTTCTGAGGTTGTGATATTGACGTAATCGGTCAGGAAAGGTGGCAAGGGAAAGATCTGATTTCAGTTCAAACCAGTAAATGTCTGAACTTCAACACGTAGACAAAGAGAACAAACACCGAGAAACTAATATCCAAACAAACCTCATTTAACCCAGGATTTTGCTTTTCTGATTTTTTAAGGACCATTTATATTTCTGACAAAAGTCATAACGCCATTCCTGACTTGGCATTTGTTCCACAAAACAGAGAAACAAGAAGCATTACAAGGTCCAAGACAAGCAAAACATTAAGCCTGCAGACCATCCCACTGCCTTCGCTCCAGGGTGCTCTCACCTCCTGGCTCCTTAGATCCCACCAACAAACCGATTGCATGGTGGCAGCTGTAAATGCCAGAGACACCCATAGTTATCCCTCGGCAAGGCAACTCATTTACCGCAAGTTGCGCACAACCTAAAACGAAGCTCAGGGAACACAAATAGGAATCTAGCGCTGCAAATAGGTCTGTTCATCTATAAAATCCTTTATTGTTGCTAGACACCAGAAGACCCATCAAGCTCCCCCACTTTTTCTCCTTAGTGTCTCTGTGTAAAATACAGGAGCAGGTTTCCTTTCCAAACAGTGACAGTCTTTCAGAGCTCACCACTGATATCACACTGCCTTAAACTTTGAGAAATTACGTTCCTGCTTTCTAGTCCTCAGGTACAACAACCCAAAATTTATGAATCCCTTATCTTCTTGAAAAAACTTAGCTCTATCTGCACAGACAAAAAAAAAAAAAATACTATCAAACTTGGTGGATAAATACACTCCTAGAGATAAAGGTCTGTGATGGGTGTCAGCTGCTGGAAGATACCCGTTGGACCAGCGAAGCAGCCCAGACCCCAGGCAGAGACCTGTTTTCTCCCTGCCCTGGCTGTCCCAGTGGCGCCCAGTTAGACTCCGCAGCACCCAGCTGCTGGTCACAAGCCAGGCCAGGTAGCCACAGAGGACAGCTGGCTCTTCAAAACAACGCACCTCACAGTGCCAAACGCATAAAATGTCACTGCTAAAATCTACAGATGAATCAACTACGCACAGAGCATTGATGAACAGTAAAAGAGCAAAGTAAATGACAAAAAGATTATGCTCGATCTGCTTGCGTGCATGCGTGTGGAGCAGCAGCCAAACATGAAGGTGCCCATTTAATCAGTGTAACATATACAAGTGGACTAATAAAGACCACAACTAAACATGTCAAATGCATTCAGTGAATACACAGCAGTTTGCCTATTTGGATATACTTCATTTTGCAAGCCATTTATCTACATCCCTTAAAATAACTTTACTTACAAGCATACAATCAATAAATATGGGCAGAGATTCAATTTTCTTTTTCTAAATGGAAAACATGGTCCACGTGACCCTAATCCCTTTGTAAAATACCCCACCAAAAATACCATATAGCCACACATTAAAGTATTTTCATTATTTTTATACGTGCATATAGGCATATTTAATATGCCTATAGAAGCTTATACTAAAAAAAGTGTTCTCCAACCATTTGCTGCCATAACTACTCATTAGGCTTTATTGCACACAAAAACGATTTTGGAACTTGCAAAATAAATCACGTTTTCACCGTATTCATAGAACGAACCAATTCCTGTCAGAAAGCAGCAGCTGAACCCCTGCCCAGTAGGCAGAAATGCGCTTTCTGGTACTTGGGTGCCCTGGGACCTGCTCGCTGGGCACCAAAGCCATGTTTCCAAGCACCTTCTGGCCAGTGCAGTTCTCAAACATCAGACCCTAAGAAGAACTGCTGTTAAGAATAGTTTGGGTTTACGCACACCTGGAAGAGCGAAAGAGTTGAATGCCACGGTATTGAGTATATAGAGTCCCTCTGGAATGGAAATATTTAAGCAGCGTTTCACCCCGAATGAAGTGAGAATTTGCTAGCAGCAATGAGGAAGACCCCATTTGGCAAAGTGATGTAACACGGTATGTTTAGCAGCTGTCAGATGAATCAGGCAGAGGAAGATAATAGCAAGGGTCCCTGATGAGATGGGCACTACACCGCTGTTTTGAGTTTGTTGCTGATCTTGACCAGCCTCCCTGACACTGTCAGAGCCTTAAAAGAAACCAGACTGCAGTGGGCACCCAAAGCAGCAGCCCAAGAGAGACTACCAGGAGACCTGTACTTACCCTTGGGTAACTCAATTCAGTTTCTGCAGGTTGCACACGCCCTAAAATGACGTTGCAGAGTCCAAAATCCTGCAACAGAAAGTCATGCTGAGCTTAAAACCAGTCAAGCAAGCTGGGGTGAGCTCCACAGGTCAAGACAGTAGTACCACATGGAAGAAAAAAAGAGGCATGCAATGGATTGCCTCATTTTTGGCAGACACACAGTGGACAGAAACGATCACCTCGAGCACTGCTAGCTAATTGACAATCCGTCCATGGCCTGTTGCAAAGCAAATGAGATTATTAACTTTCAATTGGACACTGTTACATAGTTACAAGTCAGTTGCCAGAACAACAATATTAAATGGAAAAAGAAGTTGCAAGGACTGAAAACTTGCCAGGGAGTCCAGGATTTGTTGTGAGGAGTTTGTCCTGTAAGAGGAGAAAGAAAACTTGACATGCTGGTGAGTGAACCAGCATCGATATTAAGGAAGAAAAAAATATTTGCAGCAGTGCTCAGGAAGAGAGTACCTTACCTCTCCTGGATAAAGGATGGGAATACTTGCTCATAGCTGCAGCACAGAAGCAGAATTCCAAGTGTTTAAGAATATAAACCCTGAAGGCCTGGTTAAGACAACTACAAAATTACATCCTACAAAGCTTCACCCTCCAAATACTTACCTCCTAGGATGACCACTTGATTTGGTTAAAAACATCACGAAGCATAAAGAGTGACGAGTGGCACCTCAGGAAAGAGCCAGAGCAAACGCAAACCAAGGCAAGTTTCATATAACAGGAACTGTATTAAATAACGAAGCAGCAACTGATAATGGATGTTAGGCCGAACCATGGCTAGTACAGCTAAATTTAGAGCAGACCTACAATATAACACAGTTTTCTGGTTAACAAAATGTTTTCGTATCAAGAAGGGGGTGGCTGTGATGCTGAAAGCTGATATGAGAGGAGATGGGGGTTTATGGATATGTAAGTGGTAGATAAAACTTCATGGAAAGTTCTCTGAATTCTGACTCTAGGTCTCGCCTCCACTTTCTGCAGCACAAACCCAGGTCTGCTGGGGACACCGGTGACTTCAGACAGCAGCCAGCACACCAGCTTGCCGCTCCAGAGGAACGCGCGTTGGGAGACAAGAGGCAACGCCGGCCCCGGTGCCGGGGCTGAAGGATGCCAAGAGGAGCGGAGGACGTGACTCCTGCTGCCCTGGAAGGCCTCGGGGAACAGCCAAAGCAGATTAAACGAGTGCCTCGGGTCAGAGGAGTGCTTATCATAAACAGATAAGGATGTTTCAGTTGCAAGCCCAGGCAGCCACACGAAGCAGCTCATGACTTAGGTGAACACCAGGAGTGAACCCAGAGGCAGGCTCAGGAGCTTGTGTTGTACCGCAGCAGTCTGCGACGTCGGGTTTGCTGGGAAAAGAGGGATGTGCTGTGGGGACCACCGTCCTCAGGAGCCTGCCCACCCCTCCTTCAAAGCCCCGAGATAACAATTTTGCTTACACCTTACCTTTGCATTGTACGATATTTTCTTCCTTATAAGAAAACACACAAGAGAGGGCAAGGAAGGAGAAAAGGGTCAGCTAACGCAGCCTGCCTGTTAGAAGGAGACAATACTGATATAGTCCCTGCCAAACCCCTCACACGAAACCGTCCGCGGTGGGATGGAAACATCGCCTGACGGAGCTCAGGAGGCTCACAGGGAGCAAACTGCTGGTATCAGCATAATGCAAATAGGTGAAGGAAAAGTTCACCGAAAGCGCTGCTCAGAAGAACAATAATGCGAGTTTATTTGGTAGCTGGTGGTCAGGCTTCTACTGGGAAGTTAGCTACTCTGTGAGTGGCTCTTGAGACTGAAATGCCCCAAATATTCCTTTAATCCCTCTCTCTTTCTTTTTAGTCAGAAATAGATGTATAATATTAAAAAAAAAACCACAACAACAAACCAAAACAGAAACGCATCCAAATAAGAACACAGCAGTTGCAGTCTACATTCTTTCCATACGAAGCCTTAATTTCAAGCAGACGATGATCATTATGTGAAGCAAACAAGAGTAAAAAATACTGAGCAATGGACTCCGAAATGTAATTCTTTTCAACAACCTACTTAAACAGTAGCTAGCACACTGAACGCACACACGGGCGGTTAAGAAAGCAGAAGGACTGAAGGCTCGTGCTTCCCAACACAGCGTCGAGCGCGCTGGAGGCTGACGGCACGGCGCCTGCTCTGCTCCTTCCCCCTCGAACTCTGGTCTCACCCAAAACGCAGCTCGGGAGTTTTCTGCGACGAAAGCCTGATCTAACTTTAAAAAAGTCACACTCGCGGTCTGAAACAGCTTCCCCACCGTAACTCTTTGGCGCGTGGCGGAGTTGTCAGAGGATGACATTTATAGCCCAGAGAAACTTTTCCAGTAGAGCTGTGCATCAGGAAAGGAGTCCTACTGTATCATAGTAGAAAACCAATGTTTCCTCCGAGGGCTTTTAGTCTTAGCTTACAGGTTCAGAGCAGTATTATTATTTCTAAGTTAAAAGCAGACCACGTTATTTTATTCAAATCCTCTCCAACTCTTCTTTCTCTCTCTCTTCGGCATTCTTAGTTTATTGGAAGTAATTGAAAACTTACTTGCCTTCTTCAGCTGAGCAATATGAAAGATCAAGGCAGTTCTAGGCCAGTTCTTGATGTACAGTAAAATATGAATTCCCAGGAATGACTACTATTTTCATCCTGAAAAGCAGGGTGGAAATTACATAAGATTCTGTAAATTTCTTATTTAGTTTTAGAACAACCGAGACTTAAAGTGCAATATTGTACAGGACTGAAGTTCAGCTCTGTGTAGCAAAACAGAAAAGCAAAGAAGCAGATGACTTTTTTAAGATCACAAGTAAGTTGGAGTTCTTGCATTCCTCCCCTCCCACTCAAAAATAAAAAAATTAAAAAGACCGTCACAGATACTTTCAATTTACTTACCCAGACAAGCACAGGAGAGACCATTTATCAGCTGTGCAAATTAATAACTGGAGCCACTTCTACTCTTTAAATTAGGGCACTTACTGCCTGTCAAAGCAAAATCTGCAACCTAGATAGAAGTCATGGAGAACCGTCTTGGAAAATTTTAACCATCGTGCTCTGCATCAAGATGTGGTGCTAGCTGCAGGTTGGTTTTACATGACCGGCTGGGAACAGTTTCAGTGTCATGTAGAAAGCTGTTTGATACAAGCTCGAAAGATTTGCTTATATTACTCCATTTTTCTTGGAAAGGGACTGGAGCCGAGTAGTTTGGATGGGGGTAATTCTGTGCTTACTCCAGCACTTTAAGCCAGCTCTGACAACGTCTGACAGGACAGCTGGTAATTACTGCTAACCCCACAAGACACTAAAATTTCAGATCACAGAACTCGCAACGTTATTAGGCACAGGGAAGAGGTTTTTTTATTTCTTTCATATGATTTTATGGCTGCCTCTGGCCTTGCACAGTTATACTCATAGTAACTGATGCTCCTGGCTTTAACAAAAAAAAGGGGTGCCAAAAATCGGCCCAATACAAACACATCAAATCTGTTTAAAAACAACTGTAGAGTGGTTTTCTCTAAGATTTGATCACCTGCTGCTATGCAAAAGATTATGCTTGCAATGCCCAGAAATTTTTGGAAAGGTTTTCATTACACAGGTGAAAAAAACCTGCACATCTTGGGAGAAACTCACTATGCAACTCGAAAGCGAGGAGATTGCTAAAGCAAAAATCCTGGTCCAGGTTTGCTCTTCACAGGTACTACTAGCTGGACAAAACCCATGCTGATGGCTAACAGCCACCAGCAAAATCACTAGCATCCTTCACAGCACCAAACCAAAAGAGCACTTTTTTTTTTTCTTTCTTTCTTTTTTGCACCTTTAAAACATTGTCAAAATCAAAATGCTCACAGGTACTTGATAAGCCAGCTGAAACCAGTGCTGGCACCAACCTATTTCGTCTTTGCCACCAGCTTTAAGCTGTCACTTTGAAAAGGATTGCACGTTACGGGTAGGTGAAGCAGAAGCCATTTAGGTCCCTCGTGGGAGACGGCGAGGACGGCAGGAGCCGGGGCTGGCATTAGCACCGGTTTAGCTGTGTCTGCCCCAGCGATTCAGTCGAAAAGGCAGTCAAATGAAACCACGAATACGGATCTCCCCTCTGAACGGGGCTCTGGCTTTACATATACGATACTTTCGCAACAGGGAGGGAGAGCAGAGGGGAGATAATGTCAGCGAGACATACCCAGCATGTGGAAGGTTTGGAAATTTAATGGTGCCTTTGGTCCCTGGTTTGAGATCAGAAAGAGAAGGGTGGGTGGTTGCTCTGATTTGGTGAGAGAAAAACCACATGAAGCAACTCCCTGTAACAGCGTTAACGGCGGGAGGCAGAATTGCAAGAATAATTACAACCGAGGAAAGCGCAGAGCGATGGAAGGGCAGCAACACGCCACACCTGCTTACCTTCTGCTCTGCCCCAAGATTAAGCCTCTGGTGTAACTACAGAGTTACATTTTTGGTATTCAGGGGGGGAAGGAAGAGTGAAAAGACGTGTTGCCGTGCCAGAAAATGGGAGTAGACCCAAAAAGGAAAAAGTGAGCTCTTTTAGCTGTCATCACCTTCAAAGTATTTCGCCAATTCTTTGCAATGCGATGTGTTGCGTATTCTTTAAGGGTAAATATTTCAAAATATTCAGCTATGGAAGTGTTTTGTTTTTTTCTTTAAAAAATTGCTTTATGTATTATTTTTTTCTTCCTGTGAACTACTCAGGCTGACAGCTGCAGAATCCTGCCTAGCTAGGCTTTCTGTGCAATTCAGTGGAGACATTTAAGACCAAACGCAGTGTCTTAGATTCTCTACTTCCCTGTACCTGCACCCTCCCTTCCCACAAAAAGGGAATCTAACCATTGTTTTTCCTTCGACTGTTAAGCAAAGCTTTCTTTTCTTTGAAAACTAACCTATTCTATGCATGAGGGGGAAAAGGGGAGAGAAAGACGAGCACTATCTTTTCCATGAGAAGCAAAGGATCGCTTTTGCGGGCTATCTCTTTTGGGAATGAAAATCGAACAGGGTGTGGAGCGACGACGATGGCCATCCTGACACAACCACCACTGTTGGGCTTCAGAGAAAGCCCCTTTTACCGAAATTCCAGTCCTGGGGCTGGTGCTGCTTTGACCCTTAGAAAGACACTTCCCCAGCCTCGGCATGCCCACCTCTTTCAGGACATCCAGAAGTCCCTCGGCATGCCCACCTCTTTCAGGACATCCAGAAGTCCCTCGGCATGCCCACCTCTTTCAGGACATCCAGAAGTCCCTCGGCATGCCCACCTCTTTCAGGACATCCAGAAATCCCTCCTGTGAAGCAGACCCAAGCGATGCCACGAGAGCGACAAGAAGTCACGACGAGCCAACCTTCAGCGGGATGCTGCTTCGGTTCACGGCGTTTCATCTTGGTTTCCAGTTTTCATCACGTTTTAACAGACCTCTCGATAATGTGCCTCGGTGCCTACCACAACACCCTGGAGCCCAGAGCCCCGGGCTTTGCTCAGGAGCTGCAGCCCAAAGCAAAAATGCCCCGCACATCTCTGTGGCGGCAACGCGCAGAGCTGGCCTTTCTCACGGAGGTGAGAGGCATCAGTTACCTGCCCGTAAGAACCATGTGAGCTCAGTCATCCGCTTCAGAGGAAGGATCATAAAATAAGAGGTTTAAGTTTAGCTAAAACTTGTGAAGACATCTCTTTTTTCCAGTAGTGATCCAGATACCATTTTTGGCTCTCCTAACTTAAAAGAAAAATAATTTGTTTTTCCTAGGACTCAGCTATATGTATTCATTCTAAGTTACTTGAACCAACAGAATGACTCCTGGGAAAGCATAACTTGCCCCTGTGCTGACCCTAACCATTTCCCATTTAGAGTGGTTGCATACGCAGCAAAAACTGGTTAAGACGACACACTACCTTGGACTTTAAAGGAAAAAACCCTGCTTTCAGAAGCAGTAGAAATTAATCTTTGAGAAATTAATCAGAGAAGTAACGTGTTCAATTGTTCATTAGGGGTTTTTTACTATCCCCCTAACTGTGAAAAATTATTAAAGCATAGTATGGTCACTAGCAGGGCTGGCTTTTTTTGGCTGGTTTTTTTTATTTTATTTATTTTTTGATGTGCCAGCAAGGAACAAATCTGTTCCAAATCACATTTACGTCATCACCTTTCAATCCAAACCCCATCAGGTAGAATATGAGCTCCTATTCCTTCTCTCCTTGATTATATACAGCTGTATTAAATCTATTTTAGCTAGTTAACATTCCTAGTCCAGGCACATCCTAAAAACACTAAGCTGAAATTCAGAGTCATCAAGCTACATCCACAGGAAACAGGAACAATCACTTCATTAGCCTTTTGCAACAGCTTAAATTTCAATGAGCTTCATGCTCTGAATGATCAAGACAGTCAGATGTCAAGGCTCACTTCATCGGTTTAAAAAAATCACGCACAAGCTTGCATAAAAGCGAGATTACCTCTAATTGGAGTTCTCCAAGTTGCAGTCTACTTGCCTATTTGCATCATGGTTATACATATACCACATTCTTTATCTGTAGTATCCATAGCAGGGAAAGTAACTCTTCTACTCTTCATATTTGGGGTACAGATGTGCCCAGCACCATCTAAGTTCCTTTTCAGCCACTTGACTGATGGCCACAAACTGTAAGGACTCTTATGGAAAGGAGGGAGGAAAATGAGCACACACACATGAATTAATTCCAGTTGTGGGTTTTTAACTATTCTGTTATCAAAAGAAAGGTGCATGGAGTCACCTATAGTGTTAACATGAAGGGCCTGACACATTGATAACTACTTGTCAGAGGGTTTCTTCTCGCAAACAGTAACTTCACAAACACCTTACCGACACCCCCTTAGCCCCAGCTGCTCACATCATCCACTTGAGAAGTGGCAGGAAAAATGCTTAATATAACCCCAACTGTAGTGAAATACTCTGCAAAGGAGAAGGACACGGTGTATACACAGAAGTGACCATTCCCCTGGCTTTGTCAACTAATACTACAGACAACCTTGAGTGGGCTCGTCTAAAGAACCTCAATACCACTGGCAAAGGCAAAACTGTCCGTGGGAATACTATGAAGCACAGCTTTTGAGGCGAGCAGTTTAATGAAAAACCCAGGTACCTTTATATCACAATTAAAGTGGACCCCAGATTTCTACAGGAAGAAATTTGAGCTGAACTACCGTTCTCAAAAAAGCTTGGGTAAAGGTTGGTGCAGGGTAGGGGAGTTATTAGCCATAAGTGCTTTTGTTTTCTCTGCGTTTCTGGCAGAATTTGTCCTTCTTGCAGGCATCTTCACAGACAAGTTCCATCAGGGGACGGGTAGGATTCATCTAACTTCCTTATGGAGCTGTAAAATTAGGGAACAGTGAACACAGCAAAGGACAGTAAACAAAAAAACCCCAAACCTGCAAAATAAAAACAAAACCCTTTACAACATGGTGTCTGCAAAACTGAAGGACAAACCAGTTTCCTCCAGTTCCCACTGCTCTAACCAGCAATATTAAGGACTGCAAGAACAAGTCTGAGAATCATACATAGGTATACACCCTGTAATCCTTTTTGACGCAGATGAGAATACATCTCTTTGAAAAATGAAGGAAACTTGTACATCAGCCTTTCCGGTCCTAGAGCCAGAATCACATCTAATGGACCTCTTTTTTAATTTCCCACACATCACTGACAGGATGAGAACAATTAACGTGTCTTGTTGATGTCCAAGTCAAACACACGATTAACAGGCAGACTCAAATGGCCCCATGTCTGGAAGAAAGTCCATTACACATTCCTTTGATATTTCGTACACAAAATATGGGAACTCAAACCAGCTCAGCCTGCACACCGCAATATTCAGAGTAAGCAGTAAATGAGCCACAAGCAGATCTGCGGCTCAGTCCACCAACATATCAGCGGTCAACTGCTTCTACACCAAAACACATTTTGCTGTGTTGTGGATATTATACCAGCTGGTTATATCATGTTGTCAGCTACACATAACATCCCAGCAGATACTGATGAAACACCACGGAAAAGGCATCACCTCTGCACTGTTCAGAATAACGTGGCCTCCTCCTCCCTTTACGAGCCAACAAGCTGGTTCTCTAAGCAAATGCTTTATACAGAAGCACTTTTAACTAGCTATCGAGGCAAAAAAAATGAGACAGAGGCTGCCACCTGACTGAGTATCAAATCAGTTCAACCATCAAAAAAGAAAACATTTCAGTCTGTAGTTCACGACCTTCGAAATGAAACCATCCATCCATCCAAGTGGTTGCAAACCCGGTCTGCAATCCTCAGGTACCTGTTGTGGGATTAGGTGAAGGGAGGGTGGGATTTTGGGGAACCTGAAGAAAATAATTCGTTTCTTTTTAGTGATGTCAGTGATTACTTAAGATCACTCTGACATTTGTCGTAAATCTGACTGCAGGAACCGAGTTATACTCAAGTGGCCTCTGAAGCTTTCATGAGGCTGGAAGATCACTGATCCAACTGGACTGAAGCATCGGAGAAACAAAGCATGTCTTAGGGGACTGATCTCGACACATTCAAGAGACCCAGTGTCTGGCAAGTCCTCAGCCAGAAAAAAACCCAGACCTTTGGGGTCTGGTTTCTACAAAACCCATGACTCAGAAGAAGATACAATTTCCTTCAAGACGTGTTCCAGCACTGTTGCATGGGGCTGAAATGCATTTTTCAAGACAAGAGTACGACGCAGAAAAGTGGAAATGGCACACAATGCCTCCCAGCAGTCCAGAGCCACGAAAAGGAACAAGAACAATGAAGGAAGAATTTCATTGCACCAGGGACCTGACCGAACAGCCTTGAGATGGGACCGACTACATCTCGTGTACCAAACGCGACTAAGCATGCCTACAACAGATAATATAGAAGAAAGTCTCTCAAGTGATAGCGTGGGCACACTCCTGCTGTGGGGCTGAACTTCAGTTACAATTGGTTGAAGTGGTTTAATGCGCTTTGTCTAAACCACTTCACATAAATACGCATATATGCACAATCTGTAATTAAATAATTCTGTGCTTTTGCTTTTAGCAATTCGCATTCAAGATCATGAAAAATTCAGGCCAGATCAGAAGAATGATTGGCTTTGACTACAAAGGGTAATTTTGAGAGCTACTACATTCAAGCAAGCCATAAATATGGGTAATACAGAGTTGTTTCCCGTGGTTTTCAGCATCTGGGAATGAGAGAAGGTTTGGGGGCTTGAGATTTCTCTCCAGTTTATTCACCATATTAGCACAGCCACATCTGAATGGAATTGCATGTGCAACTTGATCTCACTGCCTCAAGGATACTTTTCGTTTTTCATTTCACATCGGGAGAGGTTCTTTACCCTGGTAATGGAAATGACACTTTCCACTCCCAGCACTTCCCTGACTTAAAAGACTACAGGAAAAATTGCAAGCGAAGGGTTCATTGGCATTCAACAGGCTATCACTTACCATATTACAGCAATCAGTATAGTGACAGCTGTTATATCCCAAGATCCTCGAATACCTACCATCAGAATTGGTCATTTGAGCTGTGTCCATCTAACTGGCATAGATCTGAAACTACCACTTTTGCTAATCTGGTTAGCTACCTGAAAGCATTTTCAGACCAAAAAGATCCATTAGAGACCTGGATACCCTGATCAATCAATTCACGTACATCAAACCCATGACAGAAAACAGCAGCTAGAAAATTCTTCCCATTTTCACTGAACTCGAAACAACACTTCTGCTCTGAAACAATCCAGATCTCCTCATCGTGCAGCCAAGGCAACTACAAAACTTATTCTCAAATTCTTTGGTCTGAATATTTCCAATGCTGAAGCCGCCACAGCAATGAAGGTTGGGCTCCCTTCCCGCTTCCTGTGGGTTGGACACGGACGCAACAGTTTTTCTTGGACCACTTAACAGGATAGGTGCCTCCCTTTGCCAAAGTCAAGTTTGTAGGGAAGGCATATTTCTAGAATTTAGAGGAAGCGGTGGTGAGGTCTCTTAAAACACTGGTTTAACCTCCTTTCTATTAGCAGTTAGCTTTCAGTATATAAGCTACACATGGCCAACTGGTTATAGTCCCAGAAACAGGGAAGTGACATAGCAGAGTATCTGAACAGTAAAGATTTATGATCAACTTTGAAATGCACAGCGAAAGGATGAGAGGCGACAGACAAGTTGCAGGAAAGGAAGTTCCCATTAGTTACTGGGATGTGTGTGTGTAAGCCTTCACCATGAGAGGCGTCACACACAAACGGGTTGGCCAGAAAGTTGTATCCTTCAGGATACTGAGAACTTGACTGGACAAGGCTCTGAGCAACCCGAGCTAACTTTGAAGTCAGCCCTGCTTTTGCAGGGGTTTGGACCAGATGACCTGCAGAGGTCTGTTCCAACCCAAGAGGAAAGCAAAAGTGGGAATGTCAGAAGCTTGTGACTGAACCAGAATCGTTAAGTACTGAGAAAGAAGTCCAAGTTATTTGAGATACCAAAATAACCAAAGCTAGGTGATTAAACAGCATACAAGGAAATAAATGAAAAATCTATAAATCCAACTTAATGAAAAATGGAATGAAAAATTAATTCTATAGTCCTGTGTTATGAGCTAAATGTTCAGAAGACTAAAATGCCAATGAGGATCACTTCATGAAAACATTTACTTAATGCACTATTAGAATGCATAATGGCTAACACAGAAATAATGCACATCTCTAATGGCAATATATGAACTCATCAGTACCTTAAAGACCATAATCCAATCTTTGCAAGAATAAAAAAAAAAAAAAGAAGACTCAGAGAAAGGCAGAACTCTGCAAGAGGTGAGACAAAAAGCTGTTTTGAAGAATACCAATACAAAGCATGAATAATATCAAGGTTATTTGGGAACTCCTAAAGACATCCATCTACTGAAAGAAAGGTAATGCATTTAAAACTGAACAAAAGGAAGTTGTTCTGCATGTCTTACTAGTTGCTTCAGGGGCAGAGGCAAGGAAACCAGTAACGATCATTTCAGAGGAAGGTTACTATCTATGCCCTGAACCGGTGCTATGGCAATTACTTAGTTTACTGTCTGTCAGAACTAGCAGCTTGCTTTCATCTCAGAGTTCGGTTTTGATACGGAGTAGCATCACCCGGCTGAATGGCTTGGCACAGTAAGGATCAGTTGACACTGCATGAAATGCAAGCAGAATGCTACAAATGCAATCCCCAAGATTCAAAAAGAAAAGAAGCAAACAATGTAGCGAGTTAGTTTTCATCCGAATATCAGAAATTCTAGTCTACAGATAACCTATTTAGCTATGTGCCAATTTTGGTTTATACCTTAAAAACTTTTATTATGCAAAAAGTACTATTTTGTTATTCAAAGTACCGCACACCATATGCATCACCTTCACGTAACATCACAACTATGTTTAGTTGAACAATTCTCGATTATTAGAGTGTTTAGAGTAAGGCACAAACTTGGGAACTATTTGCTTTAAGATGATGGTAAGAAATGTTCTTATAGATCCGAGAGCAAACAGCACTCTGAAGTTGTGCAAGTTTGATCATTTTACGTTGACATATTCCTGCCTTACCCTACATCTCTACTGCTACAATTAAGTTCAGATAAGATGCAAGGCTCCTAAAGCTATTAAAATCTATTCTGTAACGCTTAATTTTTCCCACATTTCTTCTTTTGAAAGCATGGAGGAACTGTTAATGTAGCAAAGGAACGCTTTGAGTAACTATTTCTCAGTCAATTTTCTAAAGCATACTTGCATCTCCTTACTTACCTTGGAGGGGAAATGTAGCAGAATAAACCTGCCAAGGTTTTGCTCATCTCTCTGAATGCATTATGTTACTTGAACAAATAGGGCAATTAAGAGGCATTCTGCAGAGTAAAAATTAGACAGATTATCTTACTTTTGCTGCTAGCTTATAACATAGATTCTCTCTTTTGCTTACAGTACATATCTCAGGTTAGGACCACTGCTGTGATAAAATGAAAAGCAACTGCTAAGCCCTTTTGTATAGTACTACCATAAAAATAAAGCTACTAAAATACAACTTGATTTCATACTGATAAAACAAACTGGCAGATTGAAACAAAAACATTCACAGTTGTATGTACACACAGATACAACTGGTTAGCGACTTTCAGTATCTAAACAGACTGAAGATGACCTAATCAGACCTGGCACAGTGTAGTTACCCAAAGTTTGGACCATAATATGTAATACACTTCAACTCAGTTAAAAGGCGCTGGTGTTTCTCAATAAATATCTTTGCACAGGCAAACGAGAAGAGATGGAGAACAGAACGCTGTCTTCAGATCATGCACAGGAAATTTATGCTAAACACACTGAGCACAGGACCAAAGAAGGATAAAAAGAGTTTACCAATTCTCTTCAAAACACAACTACTGATTTTTTTTTTCCACTTACCCTGTGTCAATGTCAAATAAGACAGCAGTGGTCTCCCCCCCATCTGATCTGAACAAAGCAGCCATAAATGCAGAGGCACGGGAGGGCAGAGGGGCATTTCTACTAGAAATTATTCATATGCCTAATAACACAGGTATGTTACACACTATGAAAAAACACAATGGGTTGGGTTTTTTTCAGAACAGGTTAAATGAAAATAGCTACAGAGGTTCTAAAATTCCGCCTGAAGACTTCAGCATGAGAAGACAGATTAGATGGAAAGGAATTAAGTATGCCTGCAACTCTGATAGCGTCAACTAATACTCCTATTCAAAGCTGGGACACAGAAGCACTACGCCTGTAAGTGGACGAGCACCACTGGGAGACCACAGCTAAACAGCCACGGGTCTGCAGGCACCCTCCAGTCTGCTGCTTCCCCTCCCCGTATTCAGCAGGGGAAGAGGGCTACCTTTGCAGGAAAGGATCGGGAAGGTATAGGCTGGAAAACAGACTGCTGTTTCTGAAGCTGTTACATGCATTTTTAGTTGTGCAAGGATTTTTACTGCAGTTTTATGTGATATAAAATGACTTCTTGAATTAACAAGGGTAAAATCATAGTAACCCTGAGGCCTGCCTACAGGTTTAGTTACATTACAAGCCACTGCACTTAAGTTTTGTTAACAGGATATCACAGCATTAACCGTAAGAGTTAAAAATATCAAGTGAAAATGTATTCCTTTTTATGTGTTCAGTGATGTGCCACATAATTATGAAATCTGAAACACTAAATTAAGAAATTTGGAAAACTTACAGGACTTTTTGCGCTGCACTTCTGATGCTCCTGCTTCTCATTCCACAAAAGGTTACCCACCTCTGATTTAGAGCCTCTTTGCTGGCAATGTTTTTAAAGGGATGTATTTTGAGTTTGGGAAATTGTTTCTCAACCAATACATAACCTCATTTTTACACACCACCACCCCCCCAAGAAGTGCTAGTTTGCTAAGATAAACTAAAATAAAATCCAAACATGACCCGAACCGTCATTCACTGGTACACAGCAGAAAACTGGAAACAGTATTTTGGTGGCTAATATGCAGTATCAGACAACCACAAACTGTACGTCAGAAACAGTATAAAAGCAGGAGGGACCACAGAGTATCTGAGCAGCAAGAAAATCTATCACTTACAAATGATGACACTGGCGCCCATCCCATCCTCTTCACTGACCATACAAAAGGAATAAGTCTTCTCACATAACCACTAAGGCAGGTTTGTTTTGTTTTGTTTTAAAGTCATCTTGGCACACTTCAATATCTTTCTGATAAATGCACCATACCATTACTTTCATAAATCTATTTTGACCTCATCAGGTTTGCAAGGCTAAAAAAGAGGGGTCAATGAAAGATAGTTACATATTTAGATGCTTCATCTGATATTAATCCCACAGCATCTCATCCTACGTAATTTTAAAGTAGCAACTTCACGCAGCAATTTGTTAACATTTCCCCCGCTTTGTACACGAACATTCTTGTATAGTGCTGCAGAAATAAGGGAGATAACACTGGCTAAAACAACGTGGAAGAGCAAATCTGAAATGGCCATAACAGCCAAATATAATTCCACACAACTTTTGCATGAGTCTAGGTTTAATTTGCTTTACAGGACAGTTGGCCAAACAATGACATTTATCATAAAAATATCCTCTCCATTAAGCAAATCTCATTTTTCTTTCCAAAAGAAAATTCAATGTATACTCTGAACGTTCAGTGGCTCATTTTCAAGATCAGCCCACACAGATTTTTCTTAACAAAACAAAGCAATTCAGTTAAAAAATGCAGACCAATGTAATGACATAGTCATATTGCTTTTGGCTATGTTAACTTTAAAAACCATGCCAATTTAGCTATTTTTCTTTAGGTTTTATTAGAAAAAAGCAGCAGATCAACATTACAATTCAGAGTCTAATCTAAATATGCACTTGACAATGAAGCACATCTGAATATGAAAAGGATTCCAGAAAACCTTCAGTTTTGCCAATCTCCTGCTACCCAATTCATGTATCTTTTCTTCTGGCTTTCTGATGACTGAAATCAAACAAGGAACAGAAGATTTATTGCTATGAAAACAAAACCGTAGTACAGTAGCATGAGTCTTGGGCGCTAAGTGTATTCCATCAAGTTAACTTAATTTCAAAGTGTACTTAAATCTTTTGTTTGGCCATGAAAGTCCATAAGCTGCCTGACCCAAGTAGAAACTGAAACGGCAGGCCTGGACAAAAAAAAAAAAAAAAAAGTTAGACAGCATGTTAACCTCCAGTTTTCAGACAGTAATAAAAAAGATACAATTCCAACAGCCAAGAAATTAAAATAAAATAAAAAAAAGAAAAAAATTGATCTGACATTCAAGAGCTAAGTTTATTCTTATGCTCATTTTGTTTGCGCCCAAAACAGTTTTAGACTCACCAGAAAAAAAGAGAAGTATTTATGGACTATCGCACAATTGAAAAAGAGCAACAATTGCCTTTTGACTTGGTTATTTTCCCCCACTGAGGTATAAAATCTACATATAAATTTGATACTTCACTATAACAAATTGTACTTTTCATAGTTCTGATTTAGTTTCCATTAAACCCTGTTTAATTTTTGTTTTTTAAACCACAGAATTCTTATTTCATGTTACTGAATCTGGTTTCCAGCTCACGCTCTCTCATTTATTTGTGGATCTATAGCAGTCTGGTTACCACCGCTAACCAGGAAAAAAAATTCTTGGAACTTTCTTCATTACAACAGCACTTTCAGCAGAGGTTACTGATGTGCAAGCAAACTACAACAATATGCAGCTCTTCGGAGACTATTTCATTGATTATGTTTCCACTGTCCAAACGTTCTCTAAATTATTTGCCGGAAGAAACTCTTTCGATCTTGTAAACATCAGTGGGCGCAGTTTCACTAGTATGTGTGGTAGTTTCACATCCTTACACAGGAAGGCTGGTTCACAGCTACTGAGAAGCTGCAGGAGTTCTAACAGCTGACAAACTGTGGATTCTGCCGAGCAGAAGTTTCTTCTGTTGCTACTTAACAGCGTAGCCAAAGTATCAGCTGAGGTAGCCCAGTCAATCCTTGCTTTTCTTTAGAACCTCTCAGAATATTTCTGGAAGGGTGACGTTGCGAAGCAGCCACTGCTGCGAGCGGCTGCCGTTGCAGTCTCTGATGCTGGGTACCTGGCTGTCCTCTTCGGTGGCTTTGTCCAGGCACTGGTTACTGTTCACATGCAACAGGATTAATTTCTTGAAGACAAAATAAAAAGAAATTAGTTTTACAAAAATCACCGGGCATAAGCTAACCAATGGCCATTTCTAGCGGCCATTAAAATTCTTCCATAGGTACGTAGGAACTAGACAAGACCCCTTGGTTACTGACTCCAGATCCCAATCCTAAAGAACATTTAAATATGCTATTTGATGCTGTAGATACTAAAAACATGGCTTCATGAAAAAGAGAACAGTCTGAACTTTTAAATTAAGTTCTTTATTAAGCAATATCCACCAATCTTTAAATAGCACTATACATCTAAGGATCTTGAGGAGTTCGATATTAAAGTTTTGTAAGATATACAACTGCAGTTATTAGTTATAATCATAGTTTTGATCAGATTAGAATGAACACATTGAATATGTATTCAAAAGTACTCTTTTTTCTCAGTTAGGGACACAAAACTGACCTTAGACTATGTTTTTTTCAATACTATGTTCTTTTAAAAAAAAGTACGTTCTTTTTTAAAAAACAGATATGTACAAATTCACATACATATATTATCTTTGCCAATACCTAATAATCTTACTTATGCAACCATACACCGCTCTGCCTACCTCAGCGCTATCCTCATGGAGAAGAGATCTTTGGAAGTTGTATTTCCTGCCACTGTACTATGGATACTCATCAGTGCATCAACTTGGGTCTAAGCAGTCTATGGTACTGACAGGCATTACTATCGGTATTTTTTTCTCTCACTCAGCAGCACAGCCAGGACACCGGACTGATTGAAAAGTGGCAGAACAGGCAGGCCTTATGCGCACAAGCAGCAAAGGGTAAAAAAACCAAACAAACCCCAAGCAAAAACCTGAGCACATCAACCTCCTGCACTCATACAGCAGCTGAAGAATGAAGAAGGGAGTTGGAACAGACATAAGTAGACAAATAACTAACACAAAGCTTCCCCCCCCCCACCCCCTCCTTTCTTCTTCTTCCCGGTAGACATTAAAGGAAAGGGGGCTTCTTACATGCCTCCTGGACAGAGGCAGAAGGAAAAAAAAAACTACAGGAAAATCACCCAACTATGTGGGCAGGAGTTCTTGCTAAGTATTCTCTAACTTATTTTTTTGCTTTATTAGCCAGCTTTCAGTAAAGCTCTGAAGATTATACCTAGATTTTCCTCTGACAGAATAATGAGAAAAAACACATACAGCCAAATTTACGGCTAAGGATCGACACAGGGGAAGCCTGTTTTACAGTCTGTGGCAATCATTGCAAGACAGACTGTTGCAATTAGGTGTCTAAAGATGCAATGTTCTTACCATCGATAAGATAGAAACAAAATAAAAAGCACTTGTGTTTGGTGAATCACTGCATGTAGTAGTATTACTCATCTTAATTTACTTAAGTCAGGTAAACTAACTACATTAAAAACAAGAACGAATGGTTCCCAAGACTCAAACTCAATCATTTCAATTAACATTTAGTCCTGAAAGCCTTCAGCAGCTTTCTTCAGTCTCCTAGCAATGTGCAGAAATCCCAGTAGATATTCACCATGTTCCACATTAACTGCCATCCTAATCGAAAAATCATCATTCACACACATTTCCTTTTAGTCTTAAAGGCTGTAGGTTTCATTAACACCTCAGCTACTAAAATCTATAGAAAGTCTATTTAGTTAGAAATACCCCTTTTTTTTTTCTTTTTTTTTTTTTTTTTAATCAGTGAAATGACTTTTTAGTAGCTAAATATCTACATGTTCTCTTCATAAAATAGTCATCACGATTATGCTGGCAAGATTCTTCTTCCCCAAATTGTCTTGCAACTGTCTTTCATAATAACTGATTTTAAATTAACAAGCTTGAGAACTATTTTTTTCTAACTAGCCATGACATAAGTCAGAGTTCTTGACTGCACTACTTAATGACAAAATTCTTTTTAGAGCTTGCAAATCAAATTAATGATGAATGGATCAACAGTCAATGATTTCTAGATCTGGCAGTTGAACATATGAACTTCAAAACAAATACGAACCTTATGTACAAGAAAGAGAATGATGAAAATAAAAGCATCTCTACCTTAAACATACCACGATTAGAAATGTAAAATCTTCCTTATAATTTTGGGATGCTGTTTTTTTAATTAGAAAAAGTATTTCCTTTTAAACTTGTGCAAGATAAGACACCAGGTGCTGAATTTGTCACAAGAGAGTTAGCATTATCTTTTCCTGGTCCAACAGATACCTGGAACACTTTTCCATTGTTGATCTCGTCGTAACACAACACTACAATAGCAGACTATATTTCTCCAGAGGACCCAGAAGCCCATTGAAATATTCTTCTAAAAGCAACCCCAAAACTCACCAGGTAATTAAACCAATACAGATGCCCATTGAGTGACTGCTCCATGAATTAATAACAGATGGAACATAATCCTGACTTTGTTTCCTGTTCTGACTGTCAAATAGTATCTTACACTGGAATATGTTGCTCTGTAGGCTCATATAAAAAAATCAAGTTACCACATTTTAATGTCACAAGTCATTAGAAGACATACCACTGGATCATATTCCCAAAGCTGATTTCCTTTTAGATGGTGGCACTTGAGCATCGTTACTGGGCCATTAAGTTTGGATACATCTAAACACAAATCATCTGTTCGAATTTCTTTGTTGGCAGTATATGAGAAAACCTAGACAGAAAAAGAAGAGGAACTGAAAAAAAAAAGTTCAACTAAAAGATTCCTGGGGTGGGGGGCGAAGAGGAAACATTTGTGCATTACTTCATTAATATCCACTAAATTTTTTTTCTTTTCCCTTCAGCATGTATAGAAAGATATTTTTTTTGTGGGGGTGGAGGGTGGGGGGTTGGAGGCAGGAATAACTGTAAACACTATATGAACAAGCTCTCCTGTCAAAATTGACATTTTTTTTGAATTGCAGACTGCTTCCTGCTTAGAAACAGGAGAATCCGCAACACAGGTAATCTCTGTATATTGGAAAACAATTCATCAAGAATTATTGACAAAGTAGAACGAAAAAATAGATGTAAAATAAATTCCAGAACTGACACCCAGAAAAACATACATTCAAAACAGCATGTCAGGTACGGGCACTTGGGGTGTTTTTTTCAGTAACAATGCCAATCAGGAGGTCTAATCAGAAGACAGTTCCAGAGAACCTACAGGAGGTGAAGTCTAGTCTATAGCAGTCTCCTCCTCCTCTCATTTCATTTTTGACCTGAAAGTTGACCTAAAGCTCTATTGCAATCAGGCCTCAAAAACCTACAAATGACAACCCACCAACAAATCTCATGCACTTCCTCTTACAGGCATCATCTTCGATGAGGGTTTCCTAAACTTTACAACTGAAGTATATTTTAAAGGCAACTACTGAAAGAATCGAAGAATTCTTCAATGAGAAGTAGCATTCCAAATAATTAAATACATTCAGATCATTTTTTTTAAAAATTGTCACCTGGTTGCCACCCATTCCATGGCAGTTAAAGATTCCAACTTTCTCGTTTTCTTTTCTTGCCATGTTATCCAGGCATTGATTTGTCTCCACATTTCTTATCTGGGAGTGAAAAAGAACACATCATCAAAGGTTGTTATTTTTAGAAGAGAACTAGGTCCGTATCAAACCACACCGGCATCAGTTCTCTCTGCTATACACCAGAGGTTATGTGAATGAAATGTAAAATATAGAGCTGTACTACAATGAGACACCGCTGTCTGAGACTCAAACTCCCAAGCAAATGTCCACGCTACCAGGTTACAGAACTATGTTTGTGTCTTTGCTTTCTTTTGGGGATCTTTCCATCTTGGGGACTCTTTTTGCTCAAAGACTCAGCTACAACAGAATGGACACAATTGAGTCTTCAGCCCAAAACGTTCAGAAGTTTTAAAGGACTCTCCTAGGCACAGTGGCTTTAATTCCCTGTGAAATCACGAGTGACTGGGTTCAATTTCCTCACTTCTCGAGTTACAGCCTTAATCCCTGTATTACTATATAGTAAGCAGGCATGAGTACCAAGTCTCCTGATAGTCATGCAGCAGCACGAATGCCTGCTCCACTTTATTAAAAGCATTTCTTTTAAAAACAAACAGTACAAAATCACCTTATAACAGGCTCGATATTTGGCTCAACATGACTTGCAGGGGAGAGTAGGTGCCTACTTGTTTAGGACAGCATCATCTGTACTACCTCTATAGTCACTTCAGAACCTTCAAATGAAAACCAGAAAAATGCCCAGCAAGGCTTAGGGATCACTGAAATTTGCTGGTCACTGACGACGGTCCTGGGGGTAAAGTTCAGAGCAGTTTTTAGGCAAAGCCCTTGCTTAACCTGGTCTAGTTTTTTTAAGCAAAACTCTGTTCATATTCTACATAGAGAACGTTATACAAAAAGTTATCCATAACTAGGCATTTCTAAAGGAATATTTCTAAAGCCCATCTATGTGACATTCAGTACTGCAGTAAAAAAGGGAAAACATTCAAATTACAGTAGTGTATACCAAAGTTCAGTTTTCTGCCCCACTGAGAAGCCAGATGTATCATTTTACAGATGACAGGAACACAGGTGCAAGGTATTTGAACTTTGCTGGCAATAACTTGTTTGGAGTACTCAGTCCAGAATACAAACAACTTACTGTGCAATGTATTTTACATAGGGTAGATAAATACGTAGGATAAAATCTTACCTCTCCCAGAGAAAAGTAATGGCGTGGAATTTGGGAATCAGGATAAACATTCTCCAGGTACCAGGAGAAAGGCTTGCACTGGAGCTTGCGTCTTAGTCCAAGTCGTGACGATATGTCCCCATAATCAACTTTAGTAACTCCTGTAGAAACAAGGTTTTATTCAATGGCTGCTCATAAATGTTACCTAATTCCACTTAATACAAAAATCACCAGTATATATCACACTGCTTGCATGAAAGACTTTCTCTTTAGAAAGTCATCTCTACACAAAGAAATTTTTTCTTTTTTTAATATAGCATTATGCTGTTTATATTCTCAGAGAGTACATGTCAGTCACTACTTGTGACTTCTTTTTCCACAAAATTATACAAAAGACGGAATCACTACATCTGTGCTACACGTGACAATTTCTTAGCCGTGGTTTGTGGAACAATTTGAATGCAGTTGCTTACTAAGTTATCAGAGGAGAAAGGCTGAAACCGTTATGGTCACTAATGCCATCCTATCCCCAATGGCAACTGGGGTGCATATCTATGCAGCATAACATAGCAGTCTCCTCCTTTGGAGCAAGGAGAATTCCATTTTAATTTAATTCTGTAAGCCAGGTACCACCTGCTGGGCCCTTCATCATCTAACTGCACAAAGAAACAGTCGGAAAGCAGCCTTCATACAGGGAACTAATCCTTTAATAATTCAGTATTTGTTCAATATAACTGCAGCATTCGCAGGAAGTACGTTCACCATTATGACTGTTATTTTTTTGTGGTATCTTGCTTGCCTTTTTTCTCTTTTGCTCCTCATTTATCAAAGTGCTTATTCCTCCTGTATCTTCCCACTCCTTTATGGTTGTTTTAATTCCTTCTGAAAATTAATTTGTGCAAGTACCATCTGCAGATGGGTTGAGGAAGGTGCGCATGATCAGTAGATATTTTTGCCTCGTCAAAATTAAGCACTACTGTCATTAATATTCCAATAATATTAATTAAGGGTAGGATAATTCCTAGTTTTCGGGCATCACATTCTTTTTGTATTTTCCACACTACACTCCATACCACACAGGCCAAAAGTAATACACTACAAAAAAACCCAAACCAAATGAAAACCCAAACCAAAAAAGAACAAAAACAAGCCGTAGCAATTTAAATTCCCCTCACACACCACAGATATGGCTCAACTGGCCACCACACTATAGATCTCCAGCTGCCTACATTTTTCAGAAATCCTTCCACTTAGAGGACTGTGAATTACCTCTAAAACTGTTGACCTTTTGAAACTGAGTTTGAGACATTGCTAAGCTGGCACACTGTGTTATTAAATCGACCTGCCAGCAGATGGTGTATTCCTACTCAATTAAGACAGCTAACTGCATAATTTCTGCTAAATGTTTGTAAATATCAATAAAAACTTTAGTAATTTCAATATTCCAGAAAGAGAAAATGCTAGCCAGGATTTTAGGCTTCCCTTTCCCCCTTTTTTTTCCAGAGCTAAAGACTTTTTAACAAAGATACCAGAGAACTATACTGGTAAGGGAATGAAAGAAAAGGAAAGCTTGTTTCTTAATGAAATTTTGAATAGTGTGAATGAAATTTAAAAATCTCTTGGAATAGAATCCCAGAAAACTTCAGTCTGGGCTTTCCAGTCACAAAAGAAATCCCAAACCCCCAAAACCAGAAGACAAACAAAAAAACCCCCAAACACTGCCCTCTCTTCACCAAAGCAAATATTTGCTCTACACCAAAAGGAGCACTCTCAAAAGATGATGAAGAAAGAAGAGAAAGGCTGCACCAGCCACAGCTAAGTGTAGAGTTCTTCATTTTTCAGTGATGAAAAAAGCAGCTGATGGATGAAACAGTTATCATGCCATCCTCACCACAACCTTATGATACTCAAAACTCATTCATTAGAGTTTGCTACACTGACCTTCAGAAAACAACACTGTTAACACTTTGTCACATCACTGAACAGCAGTAAGTATTAAAGTCACAACCATAAAGAATTAAATGCAAAGTGATACTTAATAGCATACAAGCGTGCTGTTTTTTAAAGTAGTTTTAAATGTCACCATGTAGAAAGAAAAGTGCCAGCTGATTTTCCCTCTGTTACAATGAAATAAAAGGTGTGTATTATATTCCATTTAACCATTTTTAGTCTGAAAGATTTTTTAAAAAATCCTCTCTGAAGTTAGGTCTGCACCAAACCGTATACTGGCACATAGACTACAGTTAGCATCAGGTTAGCAGATGGACCGAATAGCAGAACTGGTAGAGTTGCCTTAGGGGTGTCCTCAAACAAGGCTGAATTACTCTGTTTCCAAGGTTTCTGGTACCTTACCTATACTACTCAAAACTAGCTTGAGTGTTCCTACACATTTGCACTATACAGTGCAGCGGCAGTAACTTACGGGTAACAGTTCTTTGTGGGGTGGGTGGGGGGAAATGGAAGCAAACTAGGAAAACCGTGAAGTATAAAGCATATAAAAGATTAAGTACATGTCTAAATCATTATTTCCTCCACAGACTGGTAAAACCTATATCCACACAACAGTGACATATACCTTCCAGTGTTTTTGTACTTGTTTTTAAAGGCTCAGCTAAACAAACAAACAAAAAAGAAACCACAAAACAAGAATTAGATCAAATCTTCCTCCCAGGAGACAACTATGCTAGACTCTACAGGTATGTGCACCATGAGGAAGACAATCGTGTCTGCTAGTTGTTCTTTCAAATATTTGGGTTTGGTTCATAAAAAACAAAAAAAAAAAAAAAGAAAGAAAAAACCCCAGAAATAGTATTTATCAGTACTTGCTACTGTTGTCTTCACTTGACCATTCAATATATTTTTTATTTCCTCACCCCCCTGCCTCAAACCCTAATTACATGAAAAGCCTGGACCTTCCTGATGATTCTATTTGTCACACAGCTTGCGGTTTTCTGCCAATCACATGCTTTTTTTAACACATACGCTTAAAGATGTACTGAAAAATAAATATTGATAAGGCAAAAAAAAAAAAAAAATCACACACCAAATCATCCAATCACACCATCACCAGTTCTTTTGTACTAATGTACGATTTCTCAGCACTTGCTTGTGCTGTCACTATTCTTGAAGTTTGGTATGCAGTACTAGACTACTCTGATTAGTAATATATAACAGTCTTCCCTTATACCTTTACAAAAACATACATATAATAATGTCTATCAGTAGAATACTCCTCCTTCAGTTTAATTTTCTTTGCCACTTTATATTTAAGCTTCCCATCAGTGGTGTTGCAACAGCTCTGCCATCCTCAAAATTTCAAAAGAGCTGAAGATTTGCTTGCCAAGTTCAATGTGTGGCAATATATTTATGCTAAACTGCTTTAAAAAAAAAAGGCAGCATGATGTTTTCATCATGATTATAAATTGCTCAATCATTTTCAAAAGCACAGTATGAAAACTGTTTTATCTAAAACTAGTCTTCTGTTAAAAATCATAGAACTTGTTTGCATTTGGTATTATGAAACTCGATAAGCAATAATCATTTAAAACCAATTTGAATAGCTACGTTATTTGCATTCCCAATTAATGCTGATAGGGAATACTAGCTGAAAAGAAGAAAACACGGAATCGCTCAGTACATATTTAGAACATAGGCATAGCTACATTGCAAGATGCAGACTCAATCCCTTCTCTGTCCTCCCTATCAACCATGAACAAAAACGTTATCCATTTCCAGTCTGTACATATTGAACCTTGACTTACCATTCTTGGCTAGAGACCAAGGCAGGCAACGATTAGAAACTAGATCTACTGATCCAGTTTTCAGGATAACAGGTCTATGTCTGTCGAGATGGCTCTTGCTCAGGTAATTCTGCAGTGCTGTCTTTTCAGGCCTTCTGCCTGTTCACTTAGCCCCAGTGCAACGCAAGATACCTTCTGGGGCAAACTTTTGGTCAACAATAAAATTAATTTCCCTACAAGCTAGACGAGGCTCTACCCCAGCTCACTGGAGCTGCTTTTCGGGATGCGTGCCGCTCACCAGCTGCGAAACCACACAGCCTGAAAATACCCATGCTTCACCTTTAGATTAACGATGCCAACAAATTCTGCAACTGTCAGTTTATCGTTAATTAGTAATGAGGAGAAGGTTAGGGGGAGGTAGCTGCAGTAAGCCAGCCTAATGCTTTGCAGCTGCTGCTGCAGAAAGGGGCAGCTTTCCCTTGCTCAGCTTCAGATTCCTGCTGCACCTCCGGTGTGACACAGGTGCTAACGTAACCAGCAGAGCGCCAGCCCCCAGGACAAATAATCCTGACAAGTTCAGCAAGTCAAATCAGTTGACACAGGTGAACAATCAACAAACGAAGGGAGGTGAAGCCCTACCACCTGCCATGAAAAGCAAGGCACTCCCCTCACAGCAAGCTGCTAGGCTGACTTTGCCACCTCGTGAAGCCTCACCTTGGACAATCCAGTCCTAGTATTTTAAACCGGAGAAAGCAATGAAAAGCCATCACTAGAAATAAAGAAGTGGCAGAGTCCGCAGAACAGAATGACCGGAGCCAGGAATCAGACTATTCACCTGCACATGCTGGATCTGTTTTCTCAGAGCCAAAAAGAAAACGGTCTGGGAAACAGTGCCCTGATGTAACTCACAACTGTGAGGAAAACTGTCAGCTAATGAGAAACGACTACAGCTAGTGCCATTACTGCCGTGGAGAATAGCTGTTGCTTGCAATGAGACAGGCTTCATTTCGGCTGAGCGGCAGCTGCTGCAACACTTTCCTGTCCAACTTCCATCTGTACCTAACCACTTCTAAGCAGAGAGATGGCTTCTAAAATGCATGAAAGCTTAAAACAGACAAGTAATTTCTACTAGGCTGTACTTACCAAAGAAAAAAGGATTACAGGCTTACTTTTCAAGAGGGCAGCTTTCCATTTAACTACATTACATCAATAGTAAAAAGTCTCTTGAGTTCCTATCATTCAAGCAGTAAGCCTTTTTTTTTTTCCCCTCAGACAACACAGATTACACGAAGTGGGAAATCTACCTGAGAATCTTAGGTTTGCTTTCCTGGATCAATCCCTCTGCAATTCACTATCTTAGGGGAGCAGAAGAGAAAGGATATAAAGGAGGAAACAATTTCTTGTTAGCTAGGCTCAATGATGCCTGTCAGTATATTACCCTCCTTCAAAATCCAATTTTCTCATCCATGTCAACTAATGAGAAAAAACCTGGGTGCGCAGAGGATTGTCTGTTTTCCTCACTCATCTGCACCCAGGCTTGCAAACCAGCATCAGCTTAAAAATCCTCACCTTGCAAGAACACGTGGCACTATCACAGCAATATTGAAAGTACACATTGTACTAGCAAAGACTTTCACAGGCTGCATACTGTACTGTCAGAGGGTCACTACACCATCATTCTGCAAGAATTAAACATTTAAATTTTTATATTAGAAAGATACCTGGAAAAGCAGAGTATGGCTAAATGAGCCAATGTAGCAGAGACTCACTGAGTTCCTAAGACAACTATTCTCCAGAAGGACTTACTGAAATCTACACCGATGTTATTTGCCATCAAAAGGTAAAACCAGGGTCTGCAACACTCATGTAAGGTTGGAGATACCCAGAATAACAACAGTAAGCTGTCTGTGAACTTGCCAAACCGGTAATCCTTTCTCGTTAATACCTACTGGCTCTCACAACTTACATGGATTGGGGGGGTGAGAGGCATAAGTGGCACCGAGTACTTTTATGGGTTTATTCTCTGAACAATAGGTATTACATCATAGCTAAGAATGATCCACAATACTAACCACTCTCTTCACAGCCCCAGGCAACAAACCAATTTCAGAATAACCCAGCTTATTTAGGTACCGTATAACCCTATTCTTGAAACACTTGGAAATTCTAGTATCAAACTTCAGTGCAGTGCCAGTACAGATTTGGGTACACAAATGAGATCGTGTGCCAGTCGGCAGGTGCAGATGCTCTAAGAGGAGCTTGGCAAGAACACGTCCCTGTCCAACAATCATTCAGGCTATAAGCACACAAACTATGCAGATATGCATCTTTTGAAAGGAAAGAAAATATACAGTGCTGTTATAGATAATGGCTTAAGTTACTTCCACCATTTCAGAATATTTACCGTATTCTATTTTAAATTCTTTCATTCCTTTTCTCCAACAGGAGAATGCGTTCATATTCCACAACACTGCAAAGCCATGAAAGAAAGACCTATCAAAATAACAATCTTGCAAAATTCAGACAGTATAACTCCCTTTGTAGCTTACATTTACCGCATGAAACAGAAGGACTACAGAGATTACAAATAAAGTAACAAGAGCCTTACCATGGTGTTCAGTAATTTACATTTGTTTTTACAAATTTGGTTATTTTTATAGTTAGGTGTTCCAGCTACTTACTAGATTTTAAGATCTAGCTTGACACAGATGCATAAAAGCAATCTTAACCAAAACCAATTGCACCTATTTATATACAACTTTTCTGAATATCTATACATGTCATGTTTGGATTCATAACGCTTCATTAATAACAACACAGGGCTGTAAGAACAAACTGTTAGCTCTGATTTCACTTAAAAAGCTTTGAGTAGTATCAAGAATTTTTTTCTTAATTAAAAAAAAATCTTAGTCTTATTTGAGTAATGCATTCTCTTAAGACAAAAACCACCACAAATCTGCAGTCACTTGTTCTCACAAGTATTCTTAAAACCTGTAATCTAAAATTTGACACCATTCAGACTAATACTGCATTGTATTACAGCTTTTAAATTGCAATACTAATGCAGGTTAATAAGCAAGTCATAAGAAAATACTAGTTTTAAAGATACGTCTTTGGAAAAGCAGAGATGGCATATAGAACTACCACTTAGTATTTAAAGTCGAATGTCTCTAATGTCTTAAGTATTTAGAAAGGATGTCCGTTGCTACCCAAAGTTTGTCTCTGTTTGTCTTTTTAAACAACAACAACAAAAATATCCTGTAGTGGAAAGTAATAATTCAGTATTTCCCAGGCTTCCTTTCTTTCCCAGAAATTTTTTTTTTTTCAGAAAGTTTCAGTTCATAGGAAATTTGCTCTCATATTTTACATCCTCTTGTTTTGTTAACATCCATTTTAAGAAACATAATAAATACCATCACCGTCAAGTATATTGGCAGCTTGCCCCTATACTCTGGATAGTGAAGTGCAAACTCTACCAAGTCTGAAGATGTTAACTTTTGCCACTCCTGCTACAGAGTTTCACTTAAATCACTTCTGATCTATTCAACCTGGAATGCCTACAACACAGAAGCCAGAGGCCAAACTCCAGCACGTTATGAGATGTATTTGGATGGCTAGTTTTCAGCACTATTGTTGAGCTCTGACATTCCACTGAGCTTTAATTCTATCATACAGGAAGCTCATTCATAAATCATGTGTGCGTTTTAAAGAAAAAAAAATTAAAAAAAAAAGATATCAGGGTACATATCTGGCTAACAAAATTATTTTTCAATTACGACCTTCCTTTTTGTACATCTTACCTGGGTCTTGTCTTATGAACTTCAAAGCAATAACATCTTTATTTAAGTACTCATGTTCTTTCCCAGTAGTAATAACATTTTCATTCTTAATAGGTATTTCTCATAACCAAAGACCTGCTCACCTGGGGAAATGATGTAAAAGAAGTTTTTAAATTCATCCATCCAGACTTCTGCAAGCCGCCTGTTATTTTTGTTGATTATCTGCCCTGTACCTCCTGGAAAAGTGTATGGTGTTGCTTTTCTGAACACATGCCCAACATGTGAACAAGTTACAATTTCCAAAGTGCCACCACACTG
Source organism: Haliaeetus leucocephalus (assembly GCF_000737465.1). NCBI lineage: Eukaryota > Metazoa > Chordata > Aves > Accipitriformes > Accipitridae > Haliaeetus > Haliaeetus leucocephalus. The sequence continues at coordinate 250,106 of NW_010972673.1, forward strand.
CCAGATCTGAAAGTGACAGAACAATTATTGCATAGCTTCAAGTCATTAAAAAAAAAAGTTTAAAAGTGTTAATCGCTTGCTTCTGTTCAAATTGGAGAAACAACATTAGTTGAGGTCTAGAACAAATACATACTGCATGGAAGAGACATTTTTGCCTGTTTCCTGCTCAACAGAAAGTTGCTTCCAAGCCCGAGTAAGGTAGCGTAAGAAAGAGTACATCAGGCCTCATAGCAGTAATGCATCAGCAGGAGACTACTTCAGAGAACTGGGCAAGCTGACAGCGAAGGAAAAGGCTCACATGAATCACAGGGAAGTAAAAGGTGTGATCTGTCCAAAAAAGTCTATTATAAAATAGAATCTCTATGTAAAAAACAAAACAAAGCAAAACCCCCAAAACCAAACCAAACAACAAAACCCCACAGGTACACCTCCCAAGTGAAGTTTCTGAAAATATTTTTTATTTTGGACCTCTGAAAATGGCAGATTCAGAAAGCTGAACTATTTCAGAAGTATCCACCTACATACTCTGAGCTGGTAAGTAAAAACAAAAGGAAATAGTGCTGTTCGGTAGGAACAAAAGCAAGAACAACACCGGTTAAGTCCACATCCAAATGAACACATGCAATCATTATGTTAGGAAACAGCAAGAAGAGAGAGTTTGTAACAGAGGTGCTCACATCTCACTGATACATTAAACCATGCACTGAGGACATCACCCTTAATTTATGCTCCCCAATTAGCTTTTCTAACTGAACTCCTTTTAACACACACGCATTCATTCCTCAGAAGAGGAACCTGACGGGAAGCAAGCGCTAACTACAACAGGAGAGGACACTGATGCAGGCAGCAGATCCGTGTTTTACAGAACTCAAGATGCACTGTCCTGAGTAACAAAACGCTGAAGAGTTTTACTTACCCTGAAAGAGATTTCTAAGTTTTCTCCACCCCAAATATCCATTCCAGCATCATATGTTCCAATTTCTTGGAAGTAATCTCTGTCTATTGAAAAAAGACCTCCTGCCATTGTAGGTGTCCTGGGGGTGGGAGAAGACAAAAAAATAAGCGTCAGTAACTATAAAACCAGATACTTAAATATATTTCACGCTTACACTGACAAAATGGCTTTTTATTTCCCAAGTTCCTAACATGCTCCTTCTCAGCAGGCTTCCACCCAAATTCAGTTACCATTGATGGATGTACTTACTAGCTCAGCATTTTCCAGAGCTGGAACCAGTTAGTGACAGTTCTCCTTATTTTCTTACTTCAAATTGGAGTCTGGATAGAGAAACAGCCCCTAGAAAGCTGCTGCTGTTCCCGAGAAAGACTTCTGCCTCCAGTGCTCATAACTTATAAAAGAGTTTCTTACAAGAAATTTATACTTCTAGCAGCTGTTCTTGAAAAAGTTACGGGAGGCCATGAAGTGGCCTGCTTGCTTACACTATTATCGCTTCATACAAGAAAATTGTACAGTCAGGGTTACATCCAGATTTTCTTTACAAATTCCTTATTGGCAGAAAATATAAAACTGTGCTAGTTTCTCCTAACTTTAGCAACATCTCCCAGATTTCCATTTTTTTAGTCAACAAATACACAATAAGCAAATTATATATTAGGCTGACAATATAACTTTGTACTTCAAGTATACAAATTATTTACACTTTTAGCCTAAATGTTTTTCTATCACTAATCATTTTCCTGAAACACTTCGGGCTCCTTCTGAAAGACACATAAAATATATGCTAGGTCACAGTCTAACTAAAAACTTATGTGGCTTTTTTCTCTTAAAAAGGAAACTGGGGTGGGGGTGGGAATACAATTAGCCATATCCTGAGAAGACCTCTGGATTTCTTAAATGAAAAGCAAACAAAAACCAGTAAAGGCCATATCCTCAACTTTATGGTAAGTAAATATTGCCTACTTTCCTGAACAGTAAGGCCAGAAAATGTAGGTTTGCAATTGTTAAAACATACACATTACTCAAGTTATCCATCTTTCTCCTTATCTTTGTCATAACATCTACATGACATGCAAGTATAAATTCACCTCCCATTCATGCTCTTTGAAGACATTAAATTTATATATGTATGCACACACACAAATGTATATACACATACATATATGCCAAAAATCAATGCATCTTTTCAAAGTATTGTTTACTTTGTTAGAATAAAAGATAAAAATAAGCTTCAATAAAAACCCATGCATCAGTATAAAAACTAGTTAAAAGCTAGTAATTCACCAGTAATTGACATAAAAATATTTCTAAAGTGACAAGCTGATTGCTTCCTTCATTGCTACCAAAAGTTCCCAACAACCAATCCATGTAAAAACTTTTATGCTGTTCCTTCAACCAGACAAAAATGATACTACAACACAATTCATTAAGTGCTTACAAGATTAACCTAAAAAGGATATGAGTAAACATCAGGTGAACATTTCAACCAGTTTAGTAATTTCTTATTACCTAACAGGAAGGGTTCGATCTCCTTTCCGTCGATCCATCTCTCTCTGAGGAACAGGATACCAACGAAAATTCAACTTCCAGTTGAATCCACCATAGGTCATGTCAGAACCTGCCATATATTCAAAGGTGTCATCGCTAATTACATCAATGATGGGACACACTACTGTTCTCCTAGAAAAAGGAAAGAACCAAAGCCTATTAATTAAAGTGTCAAAAAAGGTGTGTGTTTGTTTTTTTTTTTAAATTTCAACACATACAGTTTAAATTTTCATAATGCCATCTCTTCAACAACAGTAGTCAATAAATTATTACCATGAAACGTACTCAAATTCTGTCTTGCTTATTAGAGTTAATTCATCTAAAGGAAAATGTGTTTTTCTGATACAACTTGGCAATACTAGCTCTTTTGTAAAATAGTATTTGCATTATTACGAGTACTTATATTCATCCCTCTGCAGATGGAAAAATTGATCACAGCTTTCTCAGCGGTACCCAGTAATTGTACAGAAAACAAGAGGTTTCTGTTTCTAGTTACATGGTCGAAGTGACTTGCATGATTTCAAACTAAAACTTGGTCATTAACTCTGGAAAGTATTCTTATAAGCCCTCAGGACGAAGAAATGATAGTCATTGTTAACTAAGTATAACTACTGCATCAAAGTCGACAGAAAGACGCCTCCTTGTCCACTGTCCTGCCATAATTAAGACAGATATTCACAGAAACTAATTCTAATCATCTTAAAGACACTCAAGTAACTGCCCTCAAGCAGGCTGCCTCTCACTGAAAGCTCTGTAGAAAGATTCAAGGGTTGCAACTAAATTTAAAGGACTTTAGTTGAGCCATTTGCACAACCTGTAACAATTTATGTATCGTAGTCTCACAAAAGCGTATTAATGATAACTTAAAGGTTAGTATTATGTCTTAGCACAGTGCTGAACAAAGATTCTTTATTACTCGTAGCTTTTTTTATCATGTAATGCTATATACAAGCCAGTCAGTCTCACCTCTGTGCCCAGCAAGATCATGGAGCAGATCCTCCCAGAAACTACGCTAAGGCACATGGAAAATAAGGAGGTGATTGGTGACAGCCAACATGGCTTCACTAAGGGCAAATCACGCCTGACAAATTTGGTGGCCTTCTACAACGGGGTTACAGTGTTGGTGGATAAGGGAAGAGCAACTGGTGTCATCTACCTGGACTTGTGCAAAGCATTTGACACTGTGCCGCACAACAACCTTGTCTCTAAATTGGAGAGATGTGGATTTGATGGATGGACCACTCGGTGGATAAGGAATTGGCTGGATGGTCGCACTCAAAGAG
>NW_010972673.1:253901-254124 GCF_000737465.1 Haliaeetus leucocephalus
TTCCATGTCCAAGAGGAGAGCAGTGACGAGTGGCATTCCTCAGGGGTCAGTACTGGAACCAGAGCTGCTTAACGTCTTTGTTGGCGACACGGACAGTGGGATTGAGTGCACCCTCAGCAAGTTTGCCGATGACACCAAGCTGCGTGGTGCGGTTGGCACGCTGGAGGGAAGGGATGTCGTCCAGAGGGACCTTGACAGGCTTGAGAGGTGGGCCTGTGCAAAC
>NW_010972673.1:254134-276865 GCF_000737465.1 Haliaeetus leucocephalus
AGATCAGAGGGCTGGAGCACCTCTCCTACGAAGACAGGCTAGGAGAGTTGGGGTTGTTGAGCCTGGAGAAGAGAAGGCTCCGGGGAGACCTTATAGCAGCCTGCCAGTACCTAACGGGGGCCTACAGGAAAGATGGGGAGGGACTTTTTACAAGGGCATGTAGTGATAGGACAAGGGGTAATGGCTTTAAACTGAAAGAGGGTAGATTTAGATTAGATGCAAGGAAGAAGTTCTTCACTGTGAGGGTGGTGAGGTGCTGGAACAGGTTGCCCAGAGAAGGCGTGGATGCCCCATCCCTGGCAGTGTTCAAGGCCAGGTTGGATGGGGCTTTGAGCAATCTGGTCTGGTGGAAGGTGTCTCTGCCCATGGCAGGGGGGTTGGAACTAGGTGATCTTTAAGGTCCTTTCCAACCCAAACCACTCTGATTCTATGATTTTGTAATGTTAAATTTTAAAAGTGATTTTTATCTATAACCATAAGAACAAACCAGATATCTGTAACTTAATATCTAGTCTATTTAATATGCCATTTACTAACAGACTAGTGTGCAACTACAGAGTTACTGCTCAGATGTATGAATGTTTTATAGAGTAGACCATACTTTCACTTCCCCCCATACAATTTCCATCACACTATCATGGATGTAAGTGTTGCAAGTGCTGACTTATGATAGAAATACAAAGCTATGTTACTGCAGTGTAGATCAGTATGATTCCAGTAACTATTCTAGCTTTAGAAAATACACCCCAGAAGTCCAAGTCACAGCACAAATTTCCACAATACAAATACATTACGAAATAAAGAAACCACAATGAGAACCTTAAAACAGTAAACCTGACAGCTCTTGCTCACAGTGTTGGCGTCACATGAGATCAGGGCTCCATCTCTTCCTCAAGAATATCTTCCCAAATTCATGAAGGAATGGGCCAGGCTGCAGATGGAAGACCTCAAATTCCACTGCTTTCTCAAATCCACTCATGCTCAGGTCCTCTGCTATTTAACACATTATCCCATGCACCCCAATAAAAGCTTCACTTTAAACCAAGTTTTCTTTTTTAGAAGTTGTACTGAATTAGCCTTTTGTCCTTACACCAATAAGAATTTATCCAGCCCTTCAGAAAGTAGATATTTGCTTGTAGGCTCTATTGCAACACTTGGAGCATTTCTTAATAACCCAAAAAACCAACGTGGACCAACAGATGGATAATTACCTGTCAGCTTTGATCCTTGCCAGCAGAGGTTCAAGCCAGCCTACTGTACATTCACAATGAGCATCTAAGAAGGTGATGACCTGGCCTTTAGAAGCAGCAGCCCCCTTTAATCTGGCTCTAATCAATCCAGAACGCTGTTCCATTCGAATCACATGAACAGGTACTTTTAATTTTTTCACATAATTCTCCAGCGGTCTTTTCAAGAAGTCTGCAAAGAATGATGAAAACCATGGAAACTGTCAGTTACACAGTTCAGCTTTTTTTTTTTTTTTGATGAAGAGACTTGAATTAAGAGACATTTCCTCATTTCTTTTCTATCCTTTTCCTACTTTCTCAGTTTCCTCTGCTGCTTATTCTACACTTCACAATATGCTCTTTCAAATCTCCATGTGTTCCACTTGCTAGAGCAGGAAGTTCTTCCTCCTCTTCATTTCTTCACTATGGAAAACACAAAAATGAAGAGAGTGTAGAATGCTTACACAGAAACAAGACAGGATAGGCAAGTTTTTATTATGGAGTAGATGTGACTCTTAACTTTCAAAAACATAGGCATAAGTGCTCTTGGACATAGCACTTCACTACCAAGAAAATACAGAAAATGATCCAACTAGCTGAACATAATGAATTACCTCTTACAGGAATGTAACTTACAGATAACTTCTCTGCAAGCAGTTTAAATCATGATCAAACTCACTTTTCAATTGTGCTTTCTCTAGATTTTTCTGGCTAATATTTTTTTCTATTACATTATCACTGTAACACCTAAAACCAAAAATAAAGACAAAATCAGAAACGAATATCTGTAACACCGACAAACCTCTGCTTAGCTGAGGAACAAATTATTCAAAATAGAACAGGCATAACTGACTACCATATGCCTAAGGACTAAAAATTACTTGCATTACAAAGAGCTGCCAAATTAACAAATTTCCCATTGCCAGGCACAGTTTTTGTCCATCACGAAAAATTAGACTATGATGGATGATGCCAAAGGAAGAACAAAGAATTGAGGGAGAATGCAATTGACAGTCACAGAAACAGACTTCTGCAATAACTTGCAGATTTCAAATCTGTAAAAAAGGCAAAATAGTCTTATAACACAGCTACGGAATATATTAGATTATACATTCAAAGCACATGGGAGTTGTACTACAACAGTGCAAAGCCTGCAGTAGGATTTAGCGTAAGATAGTAAGTACCTCATACAAGAGTAAGTGTGACACTGGAGGGGGGAAAAAAGGCACAGCATGAACTCTTAGTGGCTGTTTTGTAAATCTCAAGAGGCAGAGTTGACCTGAGGGTGATTACCATTCCTTACCACTGCTCTGGATGAATAAGTTCTAATTGACTCCTCATTTTTTAATGTGCATTGTTGGACTGTCACTAAAACCCACAGAAATAAGTTCTGACACATCTTGAAAGCTGAACTGTGCTAAAAGAGCCTAAGAGGTTGATAGATCTTAAATAATTGTCTCCAGAGAAACTCAAAGCAAGTTAACTCTCATTTTGCATATTAACAGAGACTCACATGAATACGTGTTTATTAGTACAAACCAAGTGTACATGTCTGAACATTTTGCAGGCCTTTTGCGGTTGAGCACAGAGATCACTTGGCTGACTGAGTCTGTAGCAAATATAATCTCACCTCTTTACAGTGTAGCTTTCCAAAGCCACTAATTTAAAATAACTAGTATCACGGTAACGTTTATATTTTTAATGTATATGGCTTCTACAATATACACAAAGAGAATAAAACAGTGAAGCATTTCTTTCTATGCTAACCATCTCATGAGCAAGTCACACAGATCAGCATGTTCCTCTGCACATTTCAGGTGTAGTACTGATGAGCTTTAAAAGTAGTTCTAACCACTTAAAGCTGAATGAATGTGGGCTGTGACATTGGTCTCTGAATGCACAGTTACATTAACAAAATGGTAAAATACTGCCAGGAGGAAAAGAGAAAGATTTCAATAGTATAAGTGCAGCCAGTCAAGAACAAGCATAAACCAGAAGGTTCTATTACAGAAAGTCACGGTCAACGTATTGCATATAAAAATCTTAAGTCCTACCTACATTTTCTCTGTAAAGTATTTCAAATTTCAGTTTATCTTTTCAAGTTCTTTTAAATTTTTTTTTCTCCAAGAAACAATCACAGACGTGTGCAGTGTTTTCACTACGGAGGGAACAGGGTTAAGAACAGTCCTTCTCCCGTGTTTAACCCTGTCCATAAAAATACTCGTATGAACTACCACCTTGTTCAAAACTTCAGAAGGGAGTATTCCCAGAAACAAAACATTGTGCCAGACATTCAGTAACTGTGCCCTTAAAATATTACCAGAATTTCAGCAAAATAAGCAAAAAGGTAAAGCTTGATGTCTCAGCCCTACAAAAGGCATGGAAATAACTCAGGCATCAAGATTTCTGGTGTTGCTCTGCTACCAGCAGTTAGGGCTAAAAGCTCAAATCCAAGCAGCAATTTTCCCTCCAGAGCACTGTCTCTTAGAGCAATACACATCCCTCCCTTAGTTCAAGTAGCAAGAGTCTAGGGGTTTGGACTAGTCATACACCCAGAAACTGGTACTAGTTTCTTGGCAAGAAAGAAGTCTCTCAAGGCGAGAACTGCTTTTTTCTTTTAAAAAGAGTATTTGAATAGTCTTTTAATGCATGGAATACATTTTGGCCTACAAAAAAAGCCAGAATCAAGCTGTAGAGATGATTTTCTATACAAACCTATTGGTCATATTTATACTAAATCCTATATTAAACACTCAGATGAAAAGTTTTATGCATCACAGAGTCAGCTATTTACAAGTGACCCAGGATGACAGCTGAGTAAATTTTTAGCATTGCGTCATACACTTCAAACAGAGTGAGGTTTGATAATATTAAAAAAACCCAAACAAACCAACCCAAAACCCAAACAAAAAAAACCACAAATACTTCTACTTGAAAACAATAATAATTCAGGTATTTTCAGAGGTATAACTTTAGTTTCATTTAAGTCTTTTGGCTGGATATTCCTTTCAAACTTTTTCTGTATCAAAAGGGTGCATAATTTTACCTAGCAGTATGGACAGTTTAAAGAGCATCTTCTGTGGCAGTAGCAGAACTAAGAAAGCCAAAAGAGCAAATACATTCAGTTCAAGTCAAGTAAGTAAGTTGAAAAATACCTTGCCAATTCTATTACTGAGTCACATTCATATGAATATAAATGAAAAATTAAATTTCAAACTTTTTTTTTTATTAAACTACAATAAACCACAGATTTATCACATACAAGCATGCAAACAGTTTTAAGAAATGTGAATCTTTTATAAGACATTATTGGCTAGAATTTAGTTTAGGTTACATTGCTTTGGTCTGTATCTGTATAACTACTCCTGTTAGTGTATTCTATCCTAATGCAATCTGCCTACCACACTTGGCCATTCAGTGCTGACCTAGTTTTAAGTACTGACTAATCCTGATTTCTCCTGGTAACTTTTTTTTTTTTTAAAGTTACCAAAGATCCATACTTAAAAACTAAACATGCAATTCTGATCAGTAACTCGAGAACAATGTTACAGATATGTCGTTTCTCCAAAGCTCTCCTTTTCAGTGTAAATAAGTGTGTGATATTATGCAAATTCATTCTTCTAAGAGCATGACAGTAGCAGGTACAAAGTGTGCTTCAGGCAGACTGAATGCTTACTTTATTCCAATTAAATTGACTCTGATGCTAGAATTCAAAATACACTACTCAGGCTGAACATTTTCTTTTTCTGGAAAAGTCTGCTGGTTTAGTTCAACACAAACAGAATGCTTAAGTAGCATATGCTAAACCCTTCAAATTTTCAGGGATCATACCCTTCCGTTTTGTTTAATGTAAAAGCATGTTTGCTGGAACCATAACAAATTTTTGGAAAACAAAACAAAAAAACAACTTTCAGTAATTGTTGAAAATAACTACAAACAGAAGATGCCTGAGCGATCTGAAATGAAGATCACAGATTTCAAAACTAAATATTGGAACGGGTTCAATAACAACACCCAAAAAAGTCTGAAATGCTGTATCTTTCAGCCTGGAATTAAGTTCCCTTGCTTTTATTACCCAACTCAAACCCAGGACCAGAAAAGTTATCTAGAGAAAGCCACATGCTTTTTTAACTGGACTATAATTCTACTTCATAATGAGGACATGGCTTATTGCTATGTTAAAATTGATTTTTTTCTAAAACAGAAATTGAAGAGGCAAAACCTAAGAAATATTATGTCTACATTATTTTAATATTAGCTTGCTCTTTGTTTCTAGATCATATTGAAAGCTGACCTGTCACAATTAATCACCAGCACTGATTTGAATTAGTGCCAAGGACTGTTTTGACAAATGAAACGGAGCACACCTGCGATAAACTTTGTTTTCCTAGCAAGAATCTGTGCACAAAAGCTAACCAACCAAAACAAACATACTACCTCTGTTCCATTAAGGAAGCATATACCTGGACAATAACTTAGTATAGGTACTCAAAATCCAAATATCAACATCCGTGATAAAAGAAGGATTGTTCCCTGGGAACAACTCCAAGAGAAGTGAGAGGTTTCACACGCACTAGAACCAAAGAAATGTGGAATTTTTTAGAAAGGTTGAAAAACTGCAAGAAATTTAGGGGTGTAATTATACATTCCCCACAAGTCGAAACAGTGAAAATTTGACCTTTTGCCTTTCTAAAAGCAAAACCTAATCCCATCTCTCTCATCTAATCTGGAATACATTTATGTGGTAGCCTTGCCCTTTGCATGGGCATTCCTCCTCCGCTGCCAGAGCGTATTTGTATTCAAGACCTCTGTCCCTTCTTCCAAATTGCACCAAAATTGGCTGAAGCAGCTGAAGTTAACATCAGGTAAGAAAGCAAAAGCAAGTGAGGGTGCCCGAGAGAGGAATGGAACACAGACTGATACAAGTGCAAACACAACCTGAGTGCATGAGCTACGCTTCCATAGAAAAACAGGCTGGTCAGAGCTCAGTTAGCCGATACGATCTTTCTTTAGCCTACTCAGCTACTCCACAACCAGCTGTACTCTAGACCTGCATAGTTTGGAATAAGTCAGTTAATATGCTAAGGCATCCTACACACATGCAATCTGAAGAAAAAAAACCTCATTGTACTTTCTACCATGTTAGACATGAAGTGCAAAAATCCACTCCTGAAGTTCTTCAGCTACAAAAACTCCTGTTAAGCATTGTAATCCACGCACCATAATGCTGCTTAGACCATATGATCTGAAATCCAGTGTCCCTCTTCATACATATATCTCGTTTGGACAGATCTTGTTGTCTGCACAACAGTCAGCCGACTTACTCTGGAGTTGGAATTACCATAAACAGGAGAATATGGATTTTGCATCACTTGAATCAGAAGCATCAGGCAGAGATGTCAGCATGGTTGGTGTAAAACCCTTCCATAACTAAAGCATGGGAATTCCTGCTGATACAGATTAACAGCCTACAACTGGTGGCTGCCAAGACTTTTTTCTAGTGGCCTATTTCTAGTGGCTATTAGTCCTAGTGGAAAACTTTCAATGTTGAAATACAGGGGGGGGAAGTGACTTGGTGTAAAATTATAGAAATATTTTACATTTAAAAAACCCGTAAATAACCTGTCATCTCCATTTACAAACACAAGAAAAATACCCCCAAACATCCCTCAAGTTATACTTTATAACCCATATCACTGAGGAAGATCAAGCAAAGAAGCCAAATATCAACTATTAACCAAAATGAAGTATCAGGTATGGTCTAGAATATTATTTTTATTTCTACTATATTGTAATTTACAAAATATACAAAAAGAGTAAAATCTAAATAAAGTTATTTTATTTTAAGAAAAAATCAGTCTCAAGTTTTGTCTATTAATTTCATTACATATAGAAAGTTTCATTCTGTAGCATGGAGTTTTCATCTGGAGCACTAGTTATTAATAAGTGGAATCTCTTACAACATAGAAACTGAATTTCAACTTCCTATGAACTGAATAATCAAAATTAATCCCTCTGAACACCAAGCTTGATGGCGATAGTGATAGTGAATTTGGATGTGTGTGAGGAACACAGTTGCCTTTGCTATTATTCACAAGGTGATTTGAGTATTAAATGCCTTCAAACTTTAGCCATGTGTTAAAATCCTAAACACAGAACATGAAAGCTGTAACTGGATAAACCCGCTAGCAAACACGAACTCTACACTGTCAACAGAAAAGTAAACAGACAGATAAACTTATACTAGCTTTCAGTGGAGAATGACCCACCTGTATTTCAAAATGGGCATTGCTTACTCTGCCTTCCCCTGCCCCAGCTACTGCGTCTTGCTGAGGAGAGCTAAGACTGACTTTTTACGGTCTCAATTTTTGAAGCAAAAAGAGCAGCAAGCTAAGGCATTGACGTTATCGTTACCTCTTTCACTGGCATCATCGACGAGGACGATTTCTTCCAGCATGTGTCGTGGTGACCGGTTTATCACACTATGAACAGTTCGTAGAAGAGTGCTCCAAGCCTCATTGTGAAAAACAATGACAACGCTCGTCGTGGGAAGGTTGTCTACATACACCTTTGTTTTACACCTATAAACAAAAATAAGGCATATATTTGTAAAGGTCAAGGCTTCAGTTAGAATGGCAATTTTGAGGTTTATTTCTGAGTATCAATACTAACATTCATGATATATCAATTGTATGCAAAGAATGACAAAGGAGCAAACGGTGCATAGGTTTATATTTTTACCTAAAAACCACCCTGACTTTTATGTATACCTCTGTGTATTCCATCCTACCACTAAGAAAGGAGAACCTCAATTCAATAACCAATTCCAGAAATGAAAGCGACATCCATACGGCTAACACACAGAGATGGCAACAGATTATTTTATTTCCACTACCACTGTTTTGTGAAGAGTGGCATGTCCAGATACACTAAGCCAAGCCCCTAATTTAGGCTTGCGCTCCCTCAGAGGGCAAGGGGGAAACCCTAATACTGTAATGGGGCAGAGGGAGAATGGAAAGACACACGCAAGATAAGAAATGGTAAACTTAAACTAGGAAGCAAATGCAAGAAAAAGTACACAATGAACAAAACCAAATAATAACTAAAAGAGATAAAGAATTCTGGCACAGCTGATGTTCGGAAAAAGCCAAGACTACATGCATGCTCCCTATGATACCGGTGAGTTAAGTATATTTCATAATTTAATGTCTTTATATTACACAAAGAGGGTGTTGTGGTTTTTTTCTCCTCATTGTATACATGTTTGGTTCATCAAGTTAAAAGAGAATTATATTCACATTACAAAAGTTTCCATGGAAGACCATAGGTTTAGCTCTCCTAACAGCGCATAGAGGACATTTACACAAAATATGACATACACACCAAGTAACCCCACATGCAGCAAATATTTTACACTCCACAGTACTATTTTAAAACAAGTGATATTTCCAGTATCTCCTAGAAAAATCAATACGCTGTACATAAAGTACTCTTAAACAATTCTGAAAATACAATTCTGCTCTAAAAAATAACCATGCAAATTTAAGTGTTCTCTGCACAGATCTGTTCCTCCCGCACATTCAAAATGACACACAAAAACTTACATAAGATTTGACAGTACTAAATCCTTTAAGAATCAAAAGGTAAAGATGTATGCAGACCTCAAGCACAAAGAAAACATTAAAGCGGAAAAAGAAATATATTCAATGGAGCTTCATTCCAACAAAAAAGCTTTTATTAGATCCCTAATTATTGAGTCGATTCACTGTAATGTAACCTGATCTAAATGCTATTAAAATACGTTAACAAGTATTCGTGACTATCAATCATCAGACAGCAGTGCTGTCTGAGGGCTTGAGACATACGTAGTGCATATCCTTTACCCTAAACATATAAAAACAATACTGAAAGAACAGCCTGCCAATACAAGACCGTAGTGTCAGCATCTAATCCCACGTAACCAGTGATACCAGGTATGTCAGCCAAAACTGGGTTCCCAACATGAATGTTTCATCTGCTGGATAATTTGGTTCGCCAGAGCTCTTCTAAAAGCGAGAGCAGCTCTCGTTGCACATAGGCATTTCAGCTCTGAGGTGGTGACAAAAGCCCAGTGTGTGCAGAAATCCCAGAAAAGATCACTAAGTCCAGGTACAATTCAAGAAATATCTGGCAGAGCTTCTGTGGAATCGTGTTTCATTTGAGAGTTGCAGCAGTAGGATCAGACACTATCTGTCTTCAATATTATACTTACTTACTTATGCAATTATGGCCAAATTTAATTGTTCACCACACTGAAGTGAACATCATAGGGAAAGCAGCCATATATCCCTACGTTTTCCCATTTAATTCACGTGGGAAAAACAAACTTGCAAAGCATGCCAGCTGATAAAGTTATTTCTGTGATAACACTTGAAAAATAACTTTTCATAAAAATGCTGTGAATTTCAGATGAAAAATTCAATCATCAGCCAAATAATTTTTCCCCCGTGTTTGTCACTTGTTCAGCCTATTTTGCTACTTTAAAACCAAATTCTTGATGTTTTATTCCTGCTGCTGCACTGCTCCCTAGACCAGAAAATAATTGTCTGATTGTAGACCTTCAGCTACAGTAGTAATACAAATCTACCAATTGTTCCTCTACTTTTTGGCAGAATATTTGTAAAAAAGTTGAAAGAAGCCCGTTCGCAGTTTTCTGTGAAAAGCAGTAACATGTCATTCACCAGGAATATCTTGCTGGGGTGGCCACAGGATCTACTATTGTAATACGAAATCTCTCATCTCCAGCCTTGCCTTTTTTATGGTTTTACAGCAGATTTTATTTTACTGAGGTCAAATTAATGAATTGTTACAACAAAAGCCAGCCAAGTGATCAGGGACCACCATGTTTATAAATCATTACGCTGTCCGAAGTATGAATGTATCATAACATTTAAGATCTGTCTTTGAAGAGGAACTCTTTAGCACTAAGAGGAAGGCTTACAGGGATTTTTCGGGACAACCTTACCCCCTGCAAAGCATTCCCACTTTCCTGTCCTGCAGAAGGTGAACATCCTCCTTTCCATAACGAGACTTGCCTAGTCTCACCCCCAGAGATCAACCCTTTCTGGGATAAAAATTTAAGAGCAACCCTACCCTGGCTTGTTTACCAATACGTAAAAGGCGGCCATGTGAAACACAAGGGTGTTTCATAACAGAACTGGTTTGGAATTTTTGCATGCTATTCTTAATAAAGTGTTTGGTGTGAAGTTATTCTGGGAAGATTCGTTGATGCAGGCAGGATAAAGGAAAGAATTAACAGTACGACATCTGATTTTTAATACTGCTTTCACCTGCCTTTCTATATATACCTTTTAGCTATATTTGTATAAGTTTTTGTGAATATATACAAATAACCCCCCCTGTTTTTACTTTTGAAAACACTGACATACACTCCTTCCCCCCAGGAACATATTGCCGCAGAACATAAGACAAATAAAATAGAACAGTTGACGCCTGTGATTAGAGCATCAGCCTTCTATGTAAACCTCATGTTTTATCCTTATTAACAAACATTTAAATTAATAGCCCTTTTTGTCTTTCATTTGAAAACAAATTACGCCAGAAAGCGATTACTATAGAATTTAAAATAAAGCATTAGTTTCAGCCAACAGTTATGCAACATCAGTAGCAGAATATAACCATGAGGGCTATGACACATAGGGTATGAATTAAGGACAATTTGAATTTTAATTAACTACTAATACATTATATTCCTTTTGTTGGATCATGCCTCAAACAGTTTTAAAATTGAGTGCATAATATTAGGAAGGCATACCATCTCCAGTAATTTAATGAAGTCTCCAAACGGCAGCTGAGAATGGCTACTTCACATGGCATACATCATCCTTTCCTTAATCTATGTCATTCACCATGCAAACTCTCGGCTAATGTGACTCCACAGATTATTTAAATTGTGGAAACTCCCCCAAAATGTCAGACATTTTAAATGCAAGCAGAGACTTACTGCCCTATTACCTAAGGACACAGAAGAAGAATAGGCCAGATTGTTAAAATATGATCAAGACAAAAAGCCTAATTAGTCTACATTTCTTGATGTACACATTCCAATGCTCAAACCAGTAATGTTCTTTATTTCATAGCAAGTCCCTGTCTTATGCACTGAACGCTGCATTAGCCTTGTACTCTTCCCTAATATTCGATTTCTTGCTTTCATGTAATTAGGAAATAAAATGGAAAATTAATCACAAAATAAAATTAAAGTTATCTGTGATCTTTAATGCACCATCAAAATCAGATTTGAGAAAAAAAAATTAAGTTTACAAGTTATACTTTTAAAAGTTGCTTCACAAAGGAGCCACAGGACTATGAAGACATGACTCTGCTCCGACCTTTGTAAGATGCTCATACACATTCTTCACAGAATTTCACCGTTTTGCAATTTTGCATCATATATTCAGAATACTTTGGCCCAGTTCCTTATAACTACATGGTTATTCCTAGGTCCATATCTCCCAATAGCACAAGGCAGTGTAACAGGTCCAAATCCTTCGTAACTTGAATTTAAGTTTAATGGACTAAATGCAAAGGAAGGACGACAGATCCTAACATATGTGTATAGCATCACTAGATATGAACAGTGACAGCAAAACAAATACAAGTTGTTGTCCCTAACACCCTGTAGCCTGATTTCAAAGTTTTAAATCCATTACAAAAGTTTTTAAAACGGAAGGCCAAAAGCAACTATGAGTTGTGTTACACTTCTCCATTATCGTGACTTTTTGTGAAGGTGTTAATTGAATCTTATATAGATGCTCTGCACATTTTAGATAGGGAGATGTTCAGAAAAAAAAAATGTCAAAGAGAATTTTATTCAGTGGATTATGTATAGCCACTTGAAAACTACCTGATTCTACTTCAAATGCACCTAAAGAGCCTATGAATAAAGTGCTTTCCTACTTTCTCTTTCAGCCCAGGGTACAAATAATCAACAGGAGACATTACAAAAATAACCAGAGGAGACATCAAGTAAGGCAATTCCGTCCCAATAAAATTAAGCCATTAAGTCTCAGAGTTTAATTGCTGCTTCAGCACAGTCTTGCACGGAAAGAAGACAACTCTTCATTTTGCGCTTCCTACACCACCACAACCGTACGCTCTCCAGCTCTCCTCCGCATCTGCCAGACCTGCAAGCCTCTTCTCTCACGCCAGTGAACAAATGAGAAAAAACATACTTCACCACTTCAGGGACAGAAGAAATCTACCCAGCAATCTTACGAGATCCTTCATTTGAATTCCTCAGACGGTGAAGTTCTTCTGATACCTATCTGCTCTGCTCAGTGCCCGACTTCGAGATCAGTAAAGCTTACCCACGCCAGCCATCGGCACCCGAATTCCTGGCGTCTCTGCGTCTCGGGACACCACCCGTCGCGATGCTAATGCCACCTCGTTCAGTTTACCCTTGGGACTTTCACAAACACTTTAAATATTACCTTACAAAAATGCAGCTGTGCAGCCATCTCATTACAGATTAGCACTTGGCATTTTATCAATACTATGAAATTGTATTCATGGATCAATTTACTTAGAAATTATTCCTAAAACCCAAGATTGACTGCTACATGTGCAATACTGTCATGTCTTGAAAGACAAATTTTTACAATGTTAACAAGTGATCTGTTTGCATACCCTTCAAAGTCATGCTAAATCATTTCTGAAAGTAATGTAATAAAATGGGATTTAATATCCTGATAGCTCTTAAATACTTTTCTTTTATAGACTGAAGAATCACACCCCCCAAAAAAAGCTACAAACAGGATAGAGATCTTGTAGGAAATCAGTTACACACTACAATGACGTTTATGTAGCGAGGAAAACCTCATTCACTGAAGCAAAACATGGAAAAAAAAAAATGCAGGTCATCTTCTAGAAAGATGATGTCATAATTAGATTCTGCATTAGAAATAAATGCTAAATTTCTAAATACTACAGGGCAGATCTCTACCCCTTCTTATGCTGCCAACAGGTTATTCTCCACAGAAGAGCAACGAGAGGGCAAGTAACATAGGAAGTTGTTGGGGTTTTTTTAAATATGGAATTTTCAAAAGGAGGCCACTCATGCTTACCTAATCACAACAATCAATAGACTCAGACACCACCTGAGCCATGATTTGCTACACCTGACACCAATTTTACTCCCAGATTCCACCAGCCTTTCATAGGAACAAGGCATGACCAATAATTTCCAGTGGCTCAAAAACATTTAACAGCAAAAACCCACGTATGCCATCCTTGTTTTCTAGCCCAGTGCACACAGCCCAGCACACTCTGATAAAGGACAGAGATGGAACACAAGCAGAAGCGTCTCCTGTGCACTAAGCAGCTCCGTTGGGAAATCCCAGTGGAACTCAGACCCGAGCTGATATGTGCAGTATGATAATGCGGTGCCAATGCATTTTTGAAAGCTGTACTAGCAACAGATTGGGGCAGGGAGGGAAACCTATTTAGTCATCTTACAAATTCAGTGCAATCTTTTATCTTGCATACTACAAACAACAGTTATAAATAAAAGCTGCAGTTATAAATAAGCTGCATCCCAGAACTTAAATTGGACAAAGGAATAATCCAAGTCTTGCTGAAAATCAGGTCAGAGCTGAAGTTTTGAGGAAATGTTACACAGCACAGCCCCTGTAATAAATCTGTTTAATATTACTGATGCAGTACAAACAGCGTACTCTTCGGTGTTAAAATAAATTAGAGTCTCTGGGAAGTAAGCATCAGTATCCTTAGACTTGAAAATATACATTTATTTTCTATTGAGATTACCAAATTTAATGCCAGATCAATAGAGAGGAAAATCAGAAAATCTGAACTCCTCTCATGAAACCTCAGGCTTTAATTACTGATATCTGATGAATATTGCTGCAGTGCCATAAAATGTCAGTACTCCATTGTTTACCTGTCCATTTGCCATAAGTTATATCCTGCGATAAAGTTGATGTAACAAAGCTGAGGCACAGCCATGCCCGACGCAAAAACTTCTCTCTACTTAAATCACAGATGAAAACACTTTCAAAATAAGACTCTTGAGAGTCACCCTGAAGCTGCAGAGACTGACCTACATTTCCATCAGAGAATAACGCCCTGTAGCAGGGGTGGCAGAGAAAGTGTCAAAACACTCCAGCAAGAACCACCAACACCCAAGTCAAGTGGTGTGTTTCTGGTAAACACGGACTTAGTCTTTCCTGGATATGAGCAACAGCCTCATGAGATCATTATGAATAAGGTGTTAATAAATCTGCTTCTGACATATATTTTAAGAATACCCCAAGCCCTCAAATTGAAGACAATCGAGCTGGATAAAGATCTAATTTTCACACAGAAACAACACAGCCAAAAGGGCTAAAAGCAAGCCTTCTGAGAAAGATGGAATCAGACTGTCGTAACATGCCAAACCACTTTTCACTACACAGGCTTTGCATACAACCACAGTTTTAACTTGTGGCCGCACAGAGAGAAAGCACTGCAGATAAGGTCGCAACAAAACTTCACGCTACCCCTGAAGCTGCTGCTTCCAATGAAATCTGAACAATTCCGTTTAGAAAGAGGTCTTCATTTCTATAATTCATATCACAACTCCAATTAATCCTTCTGAACAGGTAACCTGAATGCAGGCAAATCCCTTATGCTTATTTAAACGTTTCCATCCAGCCTGCTTAATGTCTGCCTTCGATAGTATTATGTAATTTACCTGACATCAAGAGTATGAAATTTTCCTTTCTTCTGATCTCAAAGATTTGGATATAAGAAAGGTCGCATTATCTCATGAGTCAAGTAGAAATCTTCTTTAGACCCTGGAAACAAAATCCAAAATGGTCCTTAAAACCATTGTGGTTACAGAATTCAAGCAGAATTTCACAAAAATAATTAGGTGCAATTGACAATTTTCCTTATCCTGAAAGTGATCCCAGGAAAGCATCTCTTGACAGAAGCAAAACCAATTCTGTCCTCAAAGACTGAAATTGAACCTTAAGTTCTCTAGCCAATTATTTTCCATACTTGACCTATCAATTTGAATAACGTTCAGGATATGGCTGCTCATCCAAAATGCAAGACACTCATAACTAAGAATGAGATTTCCAAGTGTTTGTGTGTCTATAAATGACACACACATGTATATATCTTTGCATACATACATCTCTCTCTCTCTCTCTAAAAAAAACAGTTTACAGGAAGGAAGCTTATTTTTTAAATGACTTTTTCCCCTCTAAACTTTCTCTAGGAAAAAGATTTATAGGTAATTTCTTCCACCTAACTTATTAAGTCAACATGAACAAGAACATTTCCAAATGTTGATTCTACACTGGGCCAGTAACAAGCTATATGCACCACAAAAGCCAGATGAAAAAACATTCCTTGCTTGAAAGAATTGTAAAGTCTTTAATACCTCACAGGCTTTCAGACTTCCAGCATGACACTGCTGAAAGTTACATTGCTGGTCATCAGATCAGCAGATTTCCTTTACAGATGCCAGGATAATTAACAGCCTGGATTTCTAGCTTGTAGCAAAACGTTGAATAAACTTCTGTAGTGTTCCCCCACCTGTGTTGACAACTTCGCTCTTTTTTATTATCTTTTACATCACTACGACCTGAGCTAAATGAACACCAAAAGTTCACAAAGCATATCACAATTTATGGAGCTATTTAAATCCCCATGACCTCATGGGGATTTCAATACACACTTTCTGCAAGAAAGTTCCCCCCCGTCCCCCCACATTCCACCTAGTCCGGTACAACTGTGGGCTGCTGCCAAAAGCAGTAATTCCACTTTTCACCATTACAGTTTTGTCCCATCCCCTTCTTTGTGCCAGATCTGGTAATCATACAGCTGCTGGGTATGTTGCTTCAGTTTGCTGATTCAACAAAATATACTTTTTTCCCCTTTTTGTTGTGCAATCCTCCACCCAGTCAGTGAACGCCAAGGCCACACAATCGTCAGATCAGTATCAACAGAAGCAGTGGAAGATTTCTTTTGGTTGCAGTCCACATTTACACCAGATTATATGTAGTATAAAACTATCCCCTTAGCCCTTCTCCTGAATTAAAATACTTAAAAAGAAAAAAGAGAGCACCCCTTCACAACCCTCTCATGGAAGTAAATATTTCAAGTGCTGCCATTAAAAAAACACGTAAAATGGAACTCAAATGTGTGACAAGAGCATGCTCTTGCATGTGTGCCTTTACTAGTTTCACCATGAATAGGTTTACTCAAACTATTTTCCTTACACAGAGATTGTGTAAGTTTTAGGAATGTGTCACATTATGATTCAACTGTAGTATCTTAAAGTATAAAGCAAATCAATTTGTTTTGAGAAGTTAAAAATCCAAATTCCAGTGTATTCTGACATGTATATTTCAGGCTTAAAATCAACAATACATTTTTAAAGCACACCTATGAGAACCAGATTGCAGTCCCATAACTGAAAAGCATTATATTGTATCATATAA
Organism: Haliaeetus leucocephalus; assembly: GCF_000737465.1. Lineage (NCBI taxonomy): Eukaryota > Metazoa > Chordata > Aves > Accipitriformes > Accipitridae > Haliaeetus > Haliaeetus leucocephalus. The sequence goes on from NW_010972673.1 coordinate 270,867, forward strand.
TTAACAGTGCCTAAATCTAAAGCTTAAATCTAAACATGGTTCTTTCTAAGCAAAGAAATGACAGAATTAGTCACCTGAAGGACTTACTCAGAAAGGAGCCCAGCATAATTGCTATAAACTCGACAACATTTACGTAAGTTAGATGTAGAACAGCAGCTTTTAACCCCAGAAAAAAAATTGTCTACTTCCTCCCGATTGTGAAAGTAAGCTTAGCAGCAGGAACTGAGCAGGGTAGCTTGATTCAGCAAAAAAGCTTTAAATAATAACTTAAACTGACCACATTACTGCACTAGTTGAATATTAAGGTCTTAGAGATCTGCATCTTATTTTTCTATTAAGTGGCTGAAGTCATAGTTTATATTAATTTAGACCCAGTTCACTCAAATATGTAGGGTCATCTGGCTAAAAATTCTGATTATGCCTTAACACTACCTATACCACTCAAACCCCAACATACCTACTTCCTGAATACAGGCAGCTTCCAAAAAGGACAGTGAAAAGGTCCCAAATGTCATGCAGAACTAACTGAGGTATAATAAGACGTCCGATACTCTTAATTCTGGCAAAATTATACCAACTAAGGAACAAAATGACAAGACAGATCTTTTATGCCAAGTTCTACAGAACCTGGAGCCTTGGAGAAAGGGTTGCTGAAGTATCCTAAAGCTATCCACACTCCTCCTTGCTGCAGGGCTCCTTGGGGAAGCCCATCACCTTTCCAAGAAATCTCAACCTGCAAAATATGACAACCTGCAAAATATGACACCCTTCTAGCGCTGCAGCATAAACTCCAGTGGGAACCAGAGCTTATGTGAACAACATTATTCTTTCCCAGCTATGCCTCCATTGTTTCCAGCCTTGACCACTTGTGCCTGGAAAAGAAGAGTGTTTTAAGATGCTCTTTTCTAGCGTAAAAAAGTCAGAATTGGGTTTAAACTCTCACACCAGGGACCCAAATGCCTTCTTAAATGTTTTATATATTCCACAAATTATTAAGTAATGACTACAGGCTGGAAAGCTCAGCCTTAGAACACAGCACTCACTCTTCAGTTTACAAAGCAGCTTCCAAAGTCACCTCAAACAGCATTGAGAGCAAAACCAAGTCATACGATACATACAAATTTCATGCATTTAACCACACCACTTTCCAGCCTGAATACCGGTCTAGGACACATAGGCACAGCTGAACACCTATTTTAGTCACCGACACCTATTTCATTCCCTGCCTCCCTCAACTTCAGCAAAATGAAGGCAAGACTCTAGTGTTCCTAATCACCCATCTTTTACTCTTCGCTGCCATGTCAAGCCCACAGCTGCGTATTTTCCTGGCAACTGTGAATCAACTCCCACTTTGATGACTGATTCACAGACCAGAATAAGACGTGCTTACAAGAATCATTCTATTAACAACTTAAAACCAATCTGCTGTCCCCAGCTGCTTGTTCCCCCACAAAAACAACCCTCTAGAGGTTGCGGCACTGTCAGTTACATGAGTTAGTTACAGTAACATGCCCCAGTCCAGATTCGGGGAAGTATCCAGGCTAAGAAAATTACTTTTGGTTTAGTTTTTTCTGTTAAGCAAATCGAGTTGGGATAACGAGAAGAGTAAGTAGAATAATGTTCCCGATTACAGACACAAAATGACTAGCAATTCAGGCATATGTCAGTGATTTTAAAGGCAGCTCTGTGCCTCAGTAACTTTGAAATTTTATTTTGTAAATAATAAAAATAAATATAAACCTGTTAATATGACTGGGGCAGAGCTCAGCAGAACACAAATTTCAGCTTCTGTAGGTGTCTCTTACTGAGGAGCTCCCTGAGCTGGAGGAGTGCCTAGAAGTTATTAAAAGAGCTCACTTTTTTTTTTTCTTCTAGTAAGGAAACAAAATTTCTTGGCCAAAACATAAAGATGATGCCACACGATGAGTGAGTCATCTATAGAGATGACTATACAAGCACAAGGAGGCAGACATGCGAGACAGAACATGTAACCCATGAAGGTACTCGCTGCCTCGAGGACTGAGCAGGTACGCAAACGTGCTTGCCTTCGCACAGATGACGAGGTTTTGGCAGAACCAAAAATTAATATGAAGGATAATGTAGACTACTTTGAAAACTGCTCTCCAGCTGACAGGTTATGCCATCCCCATTAAATACATGTGGCAAATTGGTCCTGGCACACTTAATTCCACCAGCTTTGGAATGATTAACTGTTAGGCACAACTTTTACAGACTTCTGTATTTCAGAAGAACTGACATATAGGACTTGAAATAATCTTCCCCCCACACCACATGAAAGGAAGCAACCCACAAAACCTGCGAAGAAAATAATTACATGGTTGAACAGCTAAGTGTGCCTTTGAACATATCCCACTTTTTCAAAACCTTGATTGAAAGTGCTACTGGCAGCTTACCACATAAAGGTGGTAAGGAGTGATTAGAAATTACCCATTCACCTTCTCCCAAAACTATTTCCATATTATCAGGGATATATGGATAGAACAACTTATAGCAGAAGCAACTCCACTAACGCAGCAGAAGGTTCTGACCATGTGAGTGTTTTGACTAACCAGATAAATACTTTCATAAGACATACAGACAACACTGAAGCATATTTATAGTTTTCATGATCCTGAAAATGGCTACAGTGTTCTTGGGAAGTAACATTAATCCACACATACAGACTAAGATACCATTGCCTTGTAAGCACAGTATTATTCTCAAATTTGCTGGGGAAATGTTAACATGCGCCCCAACTTTTAATTAGTGTGACCTTACAGAGTACATACTGAAAAGATGACAAAAGGAGGAGCCTTTGGGGGACCATTTTTCTCTCAAAATCTACTAAAAATGCACACAGCAAATAAATGTTAAAATTGTTGGCAGCAATTTACAATAACAGAAAATCCAACTCTTCCCTGAGACCCTACCTAAAATTTTATTCTAAGACTCCATTTTCACACACATAGTATTGTGACAGTATTTGTGTCCACACAAACGGAAAGGAGAAGCAAATGCAACACCACTAAATTTATAATGCATATCTTACTGTGAAACACAATAACTGCAGAGCATGGCCGAGTGTGTAAGACAAAAAATTCCTATAGCTCAACTTGATTTTAAAATTGTTATTTCATTTGTCTGCAAAAGCTTGAGTGATGCTTAGGTAACAAATTTTTAATAGTTCATAACAATTTCTCTTTCCATTTTTGGTTAATTCAAAAGTCTAGACTTCACAAAGCTTATGGTTAAGTCAACTTTTTAGATCCACAAATTTATTGTCTTATCTTTGTACTTACACTATAAAAATGGTAGAATATATACATGCAAGTTTTCCAATATGAATGCTGATAAACAGATTATGCCATTTAGCTTCCTCCATCCTTCCAGGGTCATAATGAAAAATTACTCCTGTGTGCCGTCCCAATAACCAACTGTTGTAACTATCATTTCCCCAAACTTTTGTTAATTCCTTCAATTCAGCTCTTCCAGAAAAAACATACAGAAATCACCCCAAATTAGCATCTCAGCTTTGACAAAAGTCTCTGAAGAAACTAATGATTTTCCTCGCAGCTAAAACAAGTTGAGAATGCTAACTACAAGTTCTTAACCAGTGGTAGTCACCACTTGTGGTGGTTTAACCCCAGCCAGTAACTAAGCACCACTCAGCCGCTCGCTCACTCCCCCCCCAGTGGGATGGGGGAGACAATGGGAAGGAGAAAGGTAAAACTTCTGGGTTGAGATAAGAACAGTTTAGTAGAACAGAAAGGAAGAAACTACTAATGATAATAATGGCTATAATAATAAAAAGATTGGAACATACAAGTGATGCACAATGCAATTGCTCACCATCCACCGACCGATGCCCAGTTAGTTCCCGAGCAGCGATCCCCCCCAGGCCAACTGCCCCCAGTTTATATGTTGGACATGATGTCCCATGGTATGGAACACCCCTTTGGCCACTTTGGGTCAGCTGCCCTGGCTGTGTCCCCTCCAACTTCTTGTGCCCCTCCAGCCTTCTCGCTGGCTGGGCAGGAGAAGCTGAAAAAAATCCTTGACTTAGTCTAAACACTACTTAGCAACAACTGAAAACATCAGTGTGTTATCAACATTCTTCTCACACTGGACCCAAAACACAGCACTATACCAGCTACTAGGAAGACAATTTACTCTGTCCCAGCTGAAACCAGGACACCACTTTACAGCGAGGCAATTTCTTATCCTATAGAGAGTGATAAAAGGGGCAGACACTACATACGAATCTGCATGAATGCCAAGAGATCCCATTGCCAAGTTACAACCACGATCAGAGCAATAGCATGAGAGAAAAGGATATAACCCCCCCCCCCAAAAAACACGTCAGTTTTGAAAGAAAACCCTGCAAGTTCATGATTTGCATTCTTGCACTATACTGAGAAACAGGCAAGCAGTGATCATAAAATCTGACTAATAATATATCTGACACTCAGTTGAAAAGTAACATTAATTCAAACTTATGAAATCATATTTTGAAAACTATATGGCTCAGTTATTAAGAACACCAGCTCTACCAGGAACTCACACGCTACATAGAATCACATTCATTACAATAGATCAAGGTACCTACAAAGCAGCTCTTTATCACTCATTAAAAATGAAAAGCAGTCAGAGCTTCATCTCTTTCTTCTAATACTGTCTTCAGAGGTAGGAAATGAAAACAAATTAATCCAGCAGCTAGGCCTCGTGTACGCAGAAGCAACAGCAGAGCTTCTGAAGAAATGGGGTTTCTATAGCATCTGATTCTCGCAAGAGAATGCAAATAATTGATTGGGAAAATCTTGTTTCATGAGCTTTGTCTAACTTGAGAGTCCCTTTCATAAACAAGAGGGGTTGGGGGGGACTCATCAGCTACCCTGCCAGAGTAACCCCAGGAGAGTAAAGCAATCTTAGTTTTACTTAAAACAAGGCTACAATTTTCTTTTTAATTACTTATGACTCAAACAGCTCTGCAAGGATCAATATTTCAGAGGCAAGATCAAAAACAAACCAGACGGATATTAGAAAACATTATAATCCAATCTAAATGAGGCTTTGCACATTTCATTAGGTAAGAAATTTTTAAAGTATTTCTATTTCATGTAATGCAGAATTTTAGTCTGCCTCATTACAAGTAGTGCATGAATTTTTCAAATATGTAATTTTTTCCTGAAACACCAAGTCTTAAGTTAACTTTGTTTTCCTTCAACCAAATTAATTTCTATTCCCCAAACAGGCTTCCTATTTGTAATCAGATTCAAAGCTAAATAACACAGAAGAAAACTGGTTTCTGCTGTTTATTTTACAAATAAGTACCATATATACAGGAAATCCTCCTACTTTTCACTTCAACAGTAATATCTGACAGAACTGAACTCTTGGATCACTCTTTGCACATACTTCATTTAAATACAGTACATTTTTAATACAACATAAAGCACTTACCCTTCTAACCTGACGTCAGGTAAAGATCTGTTGAGTGCAATCATCTCACTTGCCATTAAATTAAACTGATTTATTTTAAACATTTCTTTCATTTTTTCTTGCTCCTCTTTCGGAATGACCACAGGCTTCCCCATCTCTCCAGGTCCTTCATGTGGCTTTTGTATGGGTTCTGGAACTAAGAATAAACAAAATGTTGGTAACTACTTTTATCCTTGCTTTTGTTTGTTTATACTTTGTTATACACTGTAGGAGTGTTCCTGTTTAAAATAGAGTTCTAAACCCACCAGGTTTTAGAAGTGAAAACAAATCTTCATATTTGGAAGTTTAACAGAAGTAGTTAAGTGCTACTCTTAGACACCACAAATCATTTGAAAAAACAGTAAGGGTTTATATCTATCCATCATCATGTTCTAATTGCCTTTACTGTTAAAAGTTCTGGAACAACAGACATTTATATCCCAGACTGTTCTTGCACACACAAGCTTTTCAGGAAAAGTTGAATTTTCCTTTACAGGAATTTCAGTAAAGATTAAAGTAAA
>NW_010972673.1:276888-304017 GCF_000737465.1 Haliaeetus leucocephalus
ATAATGCTCAACTAGCCATCTTATGAATTTCAGATTTGGAAAAAACTACTAAGTAACATGAACAACACTTATTAAGGCTCAGTGATTTTTTTTCCAACGTGGTAACAACCTTAAAAATTACAGCAACAGCCTTCCATCCACAACAATTACTCCTTGTGAATTTGACTGATGAACCACCAGGAATTACAAAACCAGAACCGCCGCCCAGAAGAGGTGCCAATAGAGAGAACACCCACGACAGCCTGGGGGGCACACGCCATCCCGGTTAGCTCAAGAAGGGTGAAACGACCACAGGGCTGAGCACTGGAGAGAACTTCCCCCGACCTACTCCCACCTCTCCGGAGGAGTCGCGGTGGGGAGAAGAGCGAGCAGCAGCATCGGCCAGGACAAGCACAGGCTCCCGCAGGTCAACGCCGCCATCGGCACTGCTAGGAGTTCTGGTCCCACTTCGAAGCTACCTACTACTGTCGTCTTCTGCCACGGTGGAGGGGGGGACAGAAGCCTAAGCCTACGACCAAACCATCCCACACAATTACAGTCACTAGATTCCAACTCTCCCTCCTCCAGCATCACTTTAGTTCCTCAGTCCCGTGCTACCCAGACCCCCTTTTCCCAAAACATCTCCACGTCAGCTCTCCTACTCACAGCCTGGTAAGTGCCTGTCCCTTTTCCACTTCATCTTTTGTCCCCTCATCTCCACACTCGCATCGTTTCAACTACCAACCCTCAAACCTCTACGATGGTGGACACAAAGACCTTTATCCCACTCATCTTACAGTTCCCCATAATCGTGTACACAGATTTTTTCCACATTCATATTCCTTTACTATTTCTTATTTTAAGCAATTTGTAAAATATAACAGCGGTATACATACAATAAATATTAGACACACAACCCAAAGATCGTGATTCAAGATGCTAGTATCTTATGCCATCAAGGAGAAAGATTTTTCCCAAAGGCAATTTAGACCATGGCTCTAAGTCTGACTCTGAAAAAGAAACTCCCCACACTTTTTGCATTAAAAACCTAAGGAAAACATCCTTCTAACTTCATGAAAGCCTGAACTGTCCAAAATTATCATCAAAATCCTTTGCTCCTGCTGAAGTATCTGAAGACTAATTTTTCCAACTAGGCAAACACAGCCTAAAATAAACTTACAAACTCTTCAGAAAAACTTACTCGTATGTCAAGTAGGTTCATTATATGCCATGGAATTCTTCCATGATTGCAAAGAGGAGCTATATACCAGAGTGACATGGACAAAGAGACTATTAAATTCAGAACACTTACATAATTTGTGCTGAATCAAGAAAGCTAAATCAATTATGGAAATGAATAGGGGGAAAAAAGTGAAGTGAAAAAGCAGATTTTGATAAAAGCTTCACACAAAAAATAGCCTCAATGTTATCTGAGGAGATTCTAGGCATTCTGAGCAGGAGTAAATCCACTACAGACTCCAAATCAGTAAACTACTGGAACAAGTAAGAATATCTAAGATCAGGTATGCAACTAGGTTAAAAGGAAGTGTCACGGTGTCAACGACAACCATGGTTTCTAGAAGACATGTTTCTGCACATACCTTACTACAAGCCAGCTGTTTAAAAAAAAAAACACAAGAAAAACATACAAAACTACACACAAAGTTTTGGTTGGTTTGGGGGTTGGTTTGTTTGTTTACAGGCCAACTACAAGACATCAAAAAAGATATCAATGATTTTAGCACACACAGGTTAGGGAAAGGCCGGAATGAAGACTGTACTCAACTAAGTGAAACTAATGTTGCATAGGGAAAGTCATAATACTAATCTTTAAAAACTGCTTATTTTCCCCTCACCTGAAGGATCCCCCAATGACTTTGTGTGTAAGGTCATCTGAATTTTCAACATCATCAATACATCAAACCAAGTCTGATATATATTGACTTCCATTGCTGTTTGCCAACAGCAAAAAAAATGTTGTTTCCAAGACAGCTCCAAAGAAGCCTAGCATAAGTTATCTGCTTAGCATCGTGTAAAAACTTTGTGGGAATCCAAAAAGTGGATCCTCTACTTAACAGCACAATATCAGTCATCATCTTATCCTCAAGAAAATTTCCCAACTTCTGAGAGAAAAAAAAAAAAAAAAAAAAAAAAAAAAAAAGACAAAAGGACTGAATTCTTATAGTGACATACTTTTTACATAAACCTAGTTCAGTTTCTTGTCACTTCCTTTTCTGCTTATTGAAAAAGAAACCCAAAATATGAAATACAAGCAACTGAAAGTTTAAGTCTCTTCTGCAAAACTCGGGTGAACTATAACCTCTCTAAAATGTTTGCATGCAGTTGTGGAAAAAACAGTTCAGAGGTACTAGGCACAGAAGTTCTACATTCCTATACACTGTTATTCTCAGTGGAGATTTATTGGCCTGTTTTCATCATGGGGGAAACAAAACAAAACTAGCATTTCCTAAACATCTCCCCAGTGTTATTCTGTAACAGCGCAACATTGTTCTTAAAACATTTCAAAAAATTTCCCAGGGAGATCAAAGTTGCCCATACTAGGTGTCAACAGGTCAAAACATTTTTTGTGATGGAAAGCATTCATTAATCTTGAGTACAGTTGGCTGATCGGACTCAACATTGAGCATCACTGCTTAAGTTTCCTATAGCAGCAGTAAAACATACAGACACAGCCTTTCTGGTGGAGGAGAGACCATGCTACAAAATTAGATGTTTCACGAATGAACTGGAGGCAGCAGCTGCCTGCAGTTCTAAATGCCTGTGCTGAGACATTGCAGGCATGAGAATTCACCCTGCACCAACCCTTTCTCCCATGAGATCAACTATGATGACCTCCCTAAAATAAAGTTTTCAACATTAATGGTACTGGCTACTGGCTTTCAAAAAAACCAGTCAGCTCATTAACTGGTACCTGAAAACTAAGAGGGCAGTAACAAAACTGAGAGCTTATCTGAAGACCTTTAGTATTGAATAATACAGCTCTCACTTCAAAGAAAAAGTTACAAACATAAGCATGTGCATATGTGTGTGCATACGTGCACATACAAACACACTCTCATTTGCCACTTTTACGTCCAAGTTTATTCTAGTTATTTTCACAAATTTATTTTCATTACAACATTCACTGTCCCTTATTGCTATAGTAACTGGCCAAATTTTGGCTTAGGTGGGGGCTGAGGGGTTGGGGGAACGTTTTGGTTTTTGGGGGTTTGTTTTGTCTGTTTGTTTGTTTGGGGTTTTTTTTGTTTGGGCTGGGGTTTGGGGGGGGTGTTGTTTGGTTGGGGTTTTTTTTTGTCTGTTTTGTTTTGTTTTTGTTTAGGAGTAGGGGGACAAGTAAGCTTGGTTGTGGATTTGGTTTGTTTTACTACCAAGTCTACTGAAGTTAACAGTGCCTTTGCTTCCTCACTGGTGGAAATTTAGAACATGCTTTAGACTATATTAACATAGCTTGCATTCTTGAACTGCTTGTTGCATAGTTTTATTATTTTTCCATATACACTAGTGCTTCAAACTCTATGTCTTAAGCATTTAAGTCTGCAACATAGATCAGGCAAGAGTCTCAGGCAATGTACTTATTTCCTAGTCATTCAAAGAAACGTTGAACATTCCGCAACACCTAAATGCTGATGCAATACTATATTGTTGGGGCAAAAAAAAAGGCAAATGTTTAAAAGAAGTGCAATTTTAAATGAGCATAATTTAAAGATTACTCAGGCAAAAAAACTTACCATCTCCAGCAGGCAGGCCTCTTTCTTTTTTCTCATCACATTTGTTGCATTCACTGAAGTACAGCAATAGAAACATATCCAGAAGGACCCAAACCAAAGAGGTGGCAAGGACCACCTTGCAATATGCAAATTTTTTCATGGCACTTTAAGTCAAATACAAAAATAAAAAAGTATAAATAAAAATATCAACAGGTTGCTTTAATCCAGTTTGAGAGACCACGTTCTATATCTGGAAAAAGAAAAAAGAAAAAAGTCACAAAAAGTTACCTGAGGGGAGCAGCTATAAGCAGAAATTTTAACCACATTTTAAAGGTAACAATTTAATTGCCAAATGCTGTATGTATCAAAATGAATGCTCTCTGCACTCCAATGAGATTAAGGGAATGGGGTCAATTAAAGCAGCACTACTCCAGTCCTTTACTCTGTTAACATTCATCACCCGAAACACTAAAACGAGTGACCAAAACATCTGCTGAGCCACTGGAGAAGAGGGTAGGCACATCTAATGAAATTAAAAGGAAGTCTGTGGATCCCCTGGAAATTAGAACAAGTGAAATGAATGAAAACCAGGAACATCTCAGGAAGCAGAGTATCAATATGTGCTCTGTGAAGCCCATGGCTAATATTCCTCATGCTCCTCCCGCGTAGTACACGTTGACTTTCTGGGCCCATCACTAGGAATGCTAGTCTACAAATGCCTGTATTTTACATGAAGTCTAATGGCACATTACACCATCATCCCAAAAACCAATGCTTTGCTTTCAGCAAACCAAAAATAAACATCCCTTCTGGTAAAGTTAAACAGTAGGCAAAGTGAAGAAAGTACCCACCAGCCACTGCGATCACTTACTAGCCATTCAAAACTAAAGGTATTAACTAATAATGTTGATGCTTAAAGTGACTTTAATAGTTTAATGCTTGGCTATAGAGTAATCTTTTATACATTTTTCAACATGTATACACCAAAATTTCAGAATGCCAACCTTTGAAATTCTCTTTTGTCCCACTCAAATTACAAGCAAATTTTGTTACAAGGACTGCTTATTTCCATGACTGACAATTGGGTAGGGCAGAATCAACAGCTTTGAGCTTGTTCGCTTACACTAAAGTATGATTTTTTTAAATTTTTTTTTTTTACCAACAGGTTCCCCACCAATGCTGTCATGTTTCAAAGTACTCCCAAAGTATTTCCCAGTGGCAACAGCTTACTAGTTAAAACCAGAATTGTAGATATTCTTAACTCATAAAATAAACAGAAAATAAGACTCTTCAAAAACACACTAGAATTTTAAAATTGACGTACATACAGATTCATTACAGGCTTTCAGCCTAAACTGAAGAATTTATTGGAAAGGAGAACTTTAACCATAAAACATGATTATGCAAAAAGCTCAGAAAAACCCTGTACCATTAAGACCACCTTTCCTTTACTATTTCATTGTCATAATTTGATTCCTGGCCCCCCCTTCTTGAGAGAAAATACTACGACATCCCTCTTCTAAACACAGCTTATTTCTTCTTATTGGCAGCAGAGACATTCATGTCTCCAAGCATCCCTATACACTGAAGTGGCAGAGGTTTAGATGGCATCGCAACACAGAAGCCTGAAGCCTTCCACACGTACAAGACTGAAGGGTGTATATCCCTCTGCTTCAGATAGATTTTATTGTAGGGTCACTCTCTATCATCTCTGAAAGGTCATGGTGATCCAGAGAGCTGCCTCAGGATTAGGAAAAAAGCTATCATCAAGAAGGAAAAGGAGGATCTGGAGAACCATCTGCTAGTCAGTCTCACTTCAGTCCCTGCGAAGATTATGGAATAAATCCTCCTGGAACCTACATCCACCCCCCCACACCCCCCCACACCCCAAAAAAAAACCCAAACAAAAAACCCCAAACCAAACCAAACAAAAAAAAAATCCCAAAAAACCACAAAAGGGCAACTGGGAACAGACAGTCCAGATTCACCAAGGGCACATCATACTTGACCAACCTGGCAGCTTGCCTTAAGGAAAGGACTGGTTTGGTGGGCAAGGGAAGAGCAGTAGATGCTGTTTACCTTGACTTTAACAGGGACCGTGACAGTCTTCCAGAGTACTTTGTCAGAACCGAGACAGACACGACCTGCAGAAGTGGGCTACCAGGTGGGTGGATTGCTAGCTGGACCACCAGGCTCTATGGGTTTTGACTAGCAGTACAAAGTCCAGCTGACAGACATTCACCAGTGGCGTCCTTCAGAGGTCAAAACTGGAGCTGATACTGGTTAGTATCTTTACTGAGAACCAGGGCATGGGACCAAATGCACACAGCAAGGTTGCTGGTGACACCCAACAGGGGGGTGGAGCAGGCAGACAATTCCCTGGGATGGCCCTGGGTGGCAGGTTGAAAACCTCAAGAAGTTCAATAAATGCAAGTACCAAGTCCTGTACCCAGCACGGAATAACCTTATTATCCAGAGACTGGGTGACAACAGGCTAGGAAGCTGCTCTGCAGAAAGAAACCTTTGGAGCCTGATAGCAACTTTAACATGAATCAGTAGTGTGTCCTTACAGCAAAGAAAGTCAACTGCACCTATAAACAAGTCTGGTAACCACAGCAATAATCCCCAAATGAATAGGTTTAATAATTGCCTTTGCTACTGAGTAATGTAATAAAGCTGAAGATTTTTGCAAAACCAGGTAGTTTTCCTCCCTTCAGAATACTGGATAATAGACAACAAAACCTTTACACCATGGAAGTAAAAGGAGTTTTAAACACACCCTGGAAAGAGTAGAAGCAGAGGCTGTAACTTATCAAGAATAAAGTGAAAGGAGGAAAAACAATGGGTACGTTCAAGTCTTGTTACTTCTGAAGGTCAAGTGACTTCCCCCCCTCCTCTGACAAAGTCCATTATACACTTGACACTATAGAAAAAGGTCATCTTTAAAATTACTGCTCATATAAAGTGCATTGTTTCACTTTACCACCTCTTTTACCAACACAGTTGCCACGGGAAAGAATGCTTACTCTTTTCAGTACGACACATGACTATTTAGCCATTTTTATGTTTGGACCAACTTCATATTTGTTTATACTAGCAATCAGTCCTCAATATGACTTTGTAACAGACTTGGCAAAGGACTTCATTGCCGTTATTCAACTAAATAGGTTACTACACTGGATGTGAAACCTAAACAGACAAAGCTGATGTAAAGTTTGTTTTTCAAACTTTCAGATGTGAATAAACAGAAGCTGGCACAAAGTAAGGGCTCATCAAAATCCTGACACAACATTTGCTATTTCTAAGCTATTAATATCAATTTAAACCAAATGGAAAGTGATTAACTGAACAGCATCTAAGGAAAGATTGATGGCCTACACAAAATTTTCAGCTTCTCAGTCTATTTAGTAATGAGGGAGAAACAACTGGCATGCTCTAGGGTAACATATTAGGCATACGCATGGATTTTTGAGCAAACTTCTAAAAAATTAAGCAAACGCAAACTGTCATATGAGCATTGTCTAAAACTCCATGTATCTGAATTATTTATGGGGCCTATCTAGCTGAGTATGTCTATATTTGAAAACAGAAGTGATGCCGACACTAGCCTCGGGTTTCAGAACTACTTTTGCTACTGTGCTGATGTATTATATTTTTTTTTTCTTTTTACTGGCCCATGCTCTGTTAAATTCATTATAGTGCTTGTTTGCAGAGAGCTCATTACCATCAGCTCATCAGTAAATAGGTCAGTTTGAGGACAAACAAGGCATTACCTAGTTTCAAGGCTATAAAAGCATTGGGAATGGGAAAAAAACCATTCAAATCAGAGGGTCAACCCACCACCTGTGGAAAACAGGTGTATTCTGTGTCTTCTTCACAGAAACACAAAACACATCTGATACATTTCATCAGGCAAAAAAGGATATTCAGGAGCTCAAGGACACCAGTACTCTCTTCTGCTCAGAAGTTAACACAAGAGAAGTACTCTTCATTGGGCTACACTGGTTTGATGGATTTTGAAACGTTTTAGTATTCACAAGTCATCTGCTCAGTACAATGCAGCAACAGTAAGTTCTGAAGAGGTGATGAGAGAAAACGGATCATACTAGTCTGAGCAGTATGAGAACAATTCATTAAAAGCAAACCTACTCTTCAGAAAAATCTGAGAAATGTAGGTCAGTAAAATCAATTTCTATCCTTCTTGCTCTGTGTAGGAAGACTACACTTTTAATTCATCAGAAGTGAATTTTCAATTCATAAGTCAATTTTTTAAATTGACCATTTGAAAAAATGATCAATTATGTTTCTAAAACCGGTAGGCCTTGGGTTGAAGAATAAAACAGAAACACAGGAGTAGCTGACTACACTTGAAAAACAAGGATGAACTTCATACACAAAGGCAGAAGTTATTGGTCCATAAAGGCTTTCCTACAGATAAAGTAGACTGCATAAATATGCTTATAAAAGTAGAAGCTCTTGCGAGATGAAAATATGGCTCATCACATAGAAAAGCAATGCCAGAAATGGAACAACAGGTATGTCCTCCATCCACAATTTTGTCAAACTGTTTATAACTGCATGGAACTAAGTCACTGTGCACTTAAACCTCTGATTCTCCTGATTTAAAATCATAGAATAGTTTGGATTGGAAGGGACCTTCTTAGCTAAGTGGCGTTTACTTAACCTCTAAACTTTTATGATTAGTTCCAATTACTTCTACGGATACATAGTAAGTAAATAACATTTCTAAGCCGAGTAGGAACACTTTAAAAACCAAGCTCTTTTCAGTTACTGCAAGAAAATTAATTTTAAAGACATTGCTATTTTGGTACCTACGCTTTTCAGAAACATAACTATAATGATTTAACTTCTGAAAACAGTTAATCATTTTGCAAATTAGTGCTTAATGGTTTCTCAAATTATTTTGTAAGCAGCATAGAATCATAGACTATCTCGAGTTGGATGGGACCAAGGATCATTAAGTCCAAATCTCCCCCAGATTTTCCAAGAAATCAAGTAAGCATTTGGTCAACAGTGTCAAGCAGTTTCCACTACTACACAGTCCTTCCTGATTCTCTTCCTAATCAGTACTATTCAAATAAAAATGATCATTTGCAGATTAATAACGGACTAGTATGGCCCAAATATTAATTATACTAGAAATATAGTTTACCTCCCTTTAATAAAAATGAAATATGTGAAAATTAATTGCAACAGGGACAAGGACATGGAAATTATCAAGCCCAAGATGAAATAAAACCATCTGAGATTACCTACTCTGGTAAAAACAGGATGGCCTGTATAATCCCTTCTGTAGGGCCCAGAAAGAATTGCCATGTGAAATTTCGAAGTGTGATAGCAGGAAAGTCTGGTAATTTACTACACATACTACTTGAAACAGGCATAAATGTAGGGCTATTCAGAAGGACAGCAAATTGTTCAGACATGTATGGTTAGTTCAATATAATAAAGTATATTAACACTGCATTAACATGGTATACATTAATGTAGTAATTAATATAGTATATAAAAACCACAAATGTTTCTAGAACAGACTGAGTGAATTATCAGGGATATAAGTAGATCAGAAGTTGAATAAAAAGCAATACAATTTTGATGAAATTAGAACAGCGTAAATTTAATTCAATCTATAACTGACTTCAAAGTTACTGCTGTCAGCACCTGCAAACATTTTAAATATAGCTCCCACAAAGAAAATTGTTACTTAAGGTGAGAAAGATCAGGATTAATACAAAAAATAAAGTGGATAAACAAGATGATTACAAGAAAGACTGTAAAGCCTTATAAAAAAAACTTAGTAGGCTGATGAGACTGCACCTTCAATAAGCCAGCAACTATTTTCTTTAGTAATCTTGGTGCTAGATCTAGATGGGTGATCTCAAGACCCGTTGCCGTTAAAAAGGAACGAGTGATAAAGTAGGAAGAAAGATGGCTTTGTGGACTGGAACAACAGAATCGAGATGACATTTAATAAAATATGTTCAGTAGTATGCATTGGAGTATGTAACTTTGCTATCAGCCGAAGAGTTTCAATAAAGCAAAGGGTGACACTGTGAGCTGTCACTGTCACCCAGTCATGGAAAAAAGGCCAATCAGATTTTTGGAAGCATCATTTAAGTATTCTCCTTAGATATAAAACCAGAAACCATTGCACGGTGCACCAGCATCCCACAAGGGAAGGGCACAGGGAGTGCTATATATTCGGCAAAGAAGATGTTTCAAAGCAGAGCCCTGCGGATTTATAAGAAACCACTGCAAGGGACTGGACACAGTGATCCACGCGGTCCTTTCCACTCCCACTCTTCCAGCCTGGAATTCATAGAAGAGTAATGAACACAAATGAAAAGGCCTAAAGTAATTGCTTCCAGATCTTTGTCATAAAACTCCACGCCAGCTCAGTGTTTGGGGTGGGGTGTGGGGGGATTGTTTTGGTTTGGTTTTAAGTTGGTCTTTCAGAAGAAAAAAAACCAGCCAAAACCAAATATCCACACTTATGGATTCCGTTAATGCCAGATTCTCCCAATAGATTCTATTTGAGAATAAAATAAAAGATTGTTTACAGAACTCTTCAAATGAAAGTCTTTGAAAGGCTTTCTTAAGGTTTTTTTTTTTCCCCAGCCATAGCCAATACTTTTTAGACTGACTTTAAGAAAGCCCTATCTTGCTTGGAGGACAAAACTGCAATGAGCAAGGTTTCAGAGGACCAGATGAACAATATTTTAATCAAATAATAAAAATTCAAAATCAATTTAATCCACAGCTTTTGGATTTGCATTCCTTTTTACAATAATTTTTTTGCTATACAAGAAAAAGAATAAATTGATCCAGGAGGAAGACAAAATATTCCCTACCAGAGCATCACTGTAAATATTACAGGAGCTCAAGAGAATAGCTAAAATTTTGAAACCAAGAATACAATAAAAGTACAAAGACTACTGCTGTCATATAAACAGCTGAGATTCACTAGACTCCTATTCCATGACTTTAAAGTAGCTTTCAAATGACTGAGGCAACAATTTCATTTTTCTGTCTGCTCTCCAGGTTGAATGAAAATTATCTAAAAATAGACAGACTTATTCAGGGATCCTTCAGACACTTCCATTCTCTCAGCTGCTTTGAGATTTAAAATATACTCCTATTATGCCCAGTGAACAATCAGTGTACATTACTTAATATTGCCAGTCCTATACAAAAAACCCTACACATCTTTTTGCAGTACTGCTTCAAATATTAGGAGTACATCATTAGTTCAATTTAATTACAACACATAACAAAATGAATACACAGATATACAGTACCTTGAAGCCAATAGTAGTAAGTTTTTGCGTAGGCATTAAAGTTATTGGGTATTACAGTACTGGCAGGTAAGTTCAAACCACATTATTCAAATCTTTTCCTTCTTACAGTGAACAGCAGATATGCCTCTCCTGACAGCTACAGAACAGGCAATCCTTTTAGGAAAGCAGATTTATAAGCCGACAGACAGTTATTTCTTTTCCTGAAGTAACTGCAGTCTTAAATTGGGCTACTGACACCTCAGATGCTGACAGAGAGCAAATATTCCCCTTCAAAACCATAGCTACTTCACATATACACTCTGGGAGGGCTACTGAGTGTGCTTGACTTAGAGTAACAGCCAGCTAGAGAATACAGACAGTATTTTCATCAGTAAGTATCACAGGCAGCATGAAGACAATGAGCTATTCATGAGTGAAAAGCTTTTGTTATTAACAGCAGCAAGAGAGGATTTTAATGTCAGTGCTAGCAATGCACCAAGCTCATAAATCCCCAACGTACAATAATTAATGGCTGAAGATGCATCGGTAAGACCTATTCGAGGATTCTGCTACCCTTCACAGAGACCTAGAAAGCTGAGGTGGGATTTTCTTTGGTTTTTCTTTTTGGAAGATTCACAGTTGGTGACCCAGCACTTAGCTTTTTCAGTACAGCAACTCTCCTGCCAATCAGCATCCCAGAGCTATAAACTGACTCCAATCTTTCATAAATCCCTGAAGAGCTGTGCTAGCTGGTCTTCTAACCCCACCGCTACAGGACTGGAAGAGGAAAATCCAGGTCACACCAGCACAGGTGTTCCAGGTGAAGACCTCCAATTCCTCAAGAAAAACAATTTTGTCATCGGAGCTACAGATCTTGTAAGTTCACCATTACTCAGAAGAAACAGGTTTTTAAAACTAATTTTAGCTTCCCTATCAGAGCTCAATGCTGGTTCCAAGGGTCTTGTAAGAAATAAAAGGCTGAACTACCCAAAATTTATCTTACAACAGGATAGTGTCACAGAGATTAGCCTATTAGTATACTATTTGCTGTCTGCAACAAAAACCTCTAAACACCTCCACATATTTTAGATACTCAGGCTTGTGACATGATGTAACACAGCATGAAGGCTTCTAGCCAAAAGCAGCATCACTTGGCCTTACAATGCATATGTTCACTAAGACCAAATGCACAAAAGCAGTCAACAATTTCTAATAATCAAGAAGTCACACATTCCAAAGACTATTTTAAATCATCTGGTGGGTGCAAGATGAGCTATAAGCAGAACAGGCTAGCTGACAAGACTTCTTTTAAAGTTAAAATTCCTGCTGAAAAGAATTAGATTTACTATGGCAAGCAATCTTTCAGAAATCATATGCACTAGACTAGACTACGTGGAAGTAAAAACACAGCAAGCTGTTCCATATTCTCAATGCTCATATTTTCCTTTATAACGTTTCTGCATAGTCCAGAAAATGAAATTTACTTCCAAAATTTTTTAGAAGTTCTACATTAAAATGTCAAACTGCAAACTCAAGTTTTTACCAGCTGAGACTGAACTAAAATGAATACTATCCTTAACAATAGATCACTCTTCATACAGATGTGTCAAATACTCAATAGAACTTTCTGCAGATGATACTTTCTTCAGTTTGCACATGTCAACACTTACAAATGCCAGGCAGCATTTGCTTTTGAAGTATTTTGAGGAAGTAAGCAGATTCTTCTTGAAAACACTGATGAACGCAAACAAAAGGGGTTGAAATTTACTCTCTATTCTGCTATTAAGATAGAAGTTAGAAGTGAGGAAAACTAGCAACTCAGAAGTCAGTATTAAAGAATCACAAATTTCAAGGAGAAATCTTTGACTACTTAGAGGTCAGAAGAATTCACTGTCACCGAGCTAGTTACACATTTTTCATAGACAAAGACCTAAGCACACTACGAACAATCAAGTGAATAAATCTTTTACAAGACATCCTTGAAACCTTTGTCATGTTAGGAGAAATTGTTAAATCTTGCAAGCTAAGTCTCAAATGTTCTATAATATCCAACCTCCATAAAGCTTCTGATTATTCTTTAGATATGAATCAAAGCCAAAAGCTAGAGTGGAATAAAATTGTTCATTAATTCTTCAAACACTTTTGAAGACGGCAGAAAATTACATAGGCAAATAGTCATCATTAAGGATGAATCACTAATGGGCAAGAATTTGAACTAAAGAAAAGCAGAGTCAACTAATTAGAAAAAGATTATAAAGGAGATTTCTGGAAACATAGGGTAAATTGCACAGAGAACAGATTCAGCCATCCTTATGTTAGTAACTGCAGAAACCTCTAATCCTGAAAACTTCCTATCGCAGATTAAAAATCCAGAAGGGAAACTTGAAGAAATACCAAATACATTCGAAGAACATTTTTTTCTCTGCCTTCAATATATGTGGAAAATATTTAAAAAATTATAAGTGTTCTAGAATAAAAGCTTTGAAAACAATACAGGTAAAGAAAAATAGATGTTACATGCTAGGGCCATAAGGTTTATCCTAGAGAAACTGGCTGAATTCTGCCTAGAGTAACAGCAGAACTTGCTGAAAAATCAAATACAGGCAGATATCAAGTTACAAACTGCTGAATGGGATAATGTAAGTGACTATACATAAAGACTTGAAGAATTAGGAAATATAATTGACAAAATAAGGGTGACAATCATTTAACACATGGTGGGTTATATTATTTCAAGTAAAATGAAGAATGGTTAACAAAACCTCTGAATTCTTTACAAGTTCTACTTCCCACCCCTTTCACAGTGACACTGCAGAAGGTTTAAAAAAAAAAAACACCTAAAAATACTACACACACCCCACCACATCTAGGGAAACACCAAAATTCTAAGCAAAAATAACTCAGCAGTTTTGCAGGGCTAAACACTTTAAATATACAGAAAACATCAGATCTCCAACCAAAAAACCTAGCACCCCCCCCCCAAAAAAAAAAAAAAAAACAAAAAACAACCTTTTTTTTTTTTCTCTAGAAAGAAAAACCTGATCAGATATGGAGAAAAAAAGAAAAGCTAGCATTGTGCAATTTCGTGATACATTCATGAAATTATTGCAATGTTACTCACTAAAACTTGTGCCCCTTTGCTATATCCATATGCAAATATAAATTCTACGTAGAAAGCAAACGGCTGTATTTATACAGACAAGCCATATAGCTCCTTAAGCATACATTCACACATGAAGTCTGTTTTCACATCATAAAGCTGTGTGCTCAGCAGGTAACTTCTGCTGCTAACAACTGTTTTGTACTTAATTAACAGGCACAGCATTGCACCAAGGATAAGATTCTTCATATCCATCCTTCACTCCCTCTTACTTAGACTCACTTGCTTTAGATTTAGTTTTTCTCAATTCTGTCTTCCCAAAGATCTCCGACAACAAAACCTTGAGAAATACTATGCTTTTAAGTTCTTTATTTTCACTGTCAATCCATGTGAATGTACACATGGTATAAAAAGAAGAACCATGAGATTTTCTTCAAGGACCCATAAATTTGTCCATTTAAAGTCTACTTTTAAAGTAGACAATGTTTGTATTTTGAGTTCTACTTTGAATAGCTAAACAAGAAGAAAAGAACTGTCAGATAAAAAGCTAAACAGGCAGAATACTAAAGCAGAGTTCTGGAAATCCTTTAGACCCTGGGACCATCTGCAAGACCGGACAAGGAAAGAAGAAACTGAAAGGGAGAAGTTGCTAGAATAGTTTGCAAACAGCCCCATACAGCAATGGCTCTTCTTCAGGACTAGAGTCCTTGAGTACTTTCTTTGTCCCCATGGCATCTTCGTCTTCAGCACTAGTACTGATATTTCCACAGGACCAGAGCTTAAACTCGATAATTCAGACTTCAGGTGAGCTACAGAGGTTTATAAGCTGAAGCACCTGTGATGCCTGACAGTACAAGAGAATTTACAGAAGTATCAGTACTGTCCATGTTGAACTGCTGCAAAGGCTAGTTTCACATTTTGGCACATTCTCACAACAGAAGCCTACTCTCCCTTTCCTTTCCACTGCATTTTCCCCTTTGATACACAAGCATGTAAACTACCCTTAACTCTCAGGCACCCAGCAGCTCTGCCCAATTCTGTTCTGTGCAAGCAGATGCACTCTCCTTCCCCCATTGCTCTTACATCTACATCTTCTAGGTTGGTACCATACAAACAAAAATTGAGATAACAGGTAAAGCAGAGACAGGATGAAAAAGGGATCTTCTGTTGCTGCTGGAATCAAGACTATATAACAAAAGGAGGAGGAAGGAGGAGGATGAGAAGTTAAGATCCCACCTGTCCAAGAAATATACAGCTGCCCATATGATTCAAAAAACCTGAAGCACACAGTATTCACCTATCCACCTTTCTCTAACTGAAAAGTGGACAATTATAAAAATGGACCCAAGTATAGAAATTGGAATTGACCATGCACATATGCCTAGCCCATTATAAGTTATCAGCAGGTAGAGCGTCCATATTCCATTAACTGGAAGGGAGAGAACTCAGTTTGATCGCCCCAGCTCATATGCCAGTCCTAACGCAAATAAATGAAACCATGTTTACACATTAGCAGTCCCTACAAATCTAAATACATGAAAAAGCTAGATTGGCAGACAAAAAAACCCAAAAAGCCCAACTGAATAGTCATGAAAGATTGGCAGAAGTTCGATGCCAAACAACAAAAAAAAAAAGACAATATATGGCCAGCCAGCAGAATAAAATTACTTTTAATTGCAGAATACTGAGACTATATAGAAAAAAAAAAAAGAAAAAAAAGAAGACTAAAAAGGACAAGAAATCCAGTCTTTTAATTTCATTGTGAACAGCTTTGTCCTCTTCCCCCTGCCCCAAACCAGATATATTAGATAACCTTATAAAAAAAATTTAGAAACCAAGACTTCATTTGCCAGTATTTCCAGACAAACTAAGCACTGGCTACATTGAAGACTTCTCTTAGATTCATCTCCAATACTACAGTAAATATTTTAAACCTCTTCATATTCACTAGGGTAGTACTTCCAAACAATTAAGGAAGAAAAAAATTCGCTAGTTAAACTTGGTTTGCTGAAACTTTAAAATACAAAGCATGAACACTGAGACCAAGAGCATGTTGCATTTAAATTGAGACAACTGTGACAAAAAATGTGTTGGTTTTATAGTTTTTCAGAATTAACTTTCTTCTGCACTCTGGACATGCCATTATAAAAAGTATACCATTATTAATGAGAGAAAATGTAACAAGAAGGAAAAAGGTCTACATCAAACAGGTAGATATAAATTTAAAGAAGCTCTTGGGTAGCCCTATCAAATCACTGTAATCACAGCATTTGTGCAGGATTGGATGCACAGTTTGGATTTCCAAAGGTTAAACAGAACCACTGAGCACTCTTCCCAACTTTCAACTTCATTGAAAAACAAAAAACCTGACATTCAAGTTCACGTTTGACCAAAAGCAGCAGTATGGAAAAAATAAGTTGAGTTCTACAGAAAACAATCCTGTTTTAACAGCTTCAAAAATCTGTACCTTCTTTAAACAAGAACAAGTCTATCATGTTCTGAGCTTATTTGGGAAAGAAAATGCTAGAACAACAACAACAAAATCAATAAAACTGCAAAATATTAGTTTTCACTTAGATCATGGAAAGTATTTAAACAAAGTAATTTTCACAACAAAATGCTACATTTGCAGCATTCTGTAATAAATGCTTTTCAAATGTTGCTGGATTTTATTTCTTAATACTCAAAGAAAAATGGCAGATTCACATATTAAATTTCAATACTATACTCTTACAGCTAGTGATTCCAAAAAAATGTTTTCCATCTGGCTTAACTTATAAGTTTTCAACCTAATATGAAAAAGGTTTGGCAAACTTAAATAAAATAGCCATATCAAGATTGCATTGCATCAGTGAGGGAAAAAAGTAAATAAAATTTAGAATTTGTTATTTCTTGCGCTGTGCAGCAGTCCAGAGAAATCTGAAGTGTGATATGTAATTTAAGGCAGAAAGATTGTTTCTTGAAAGACTTCACTTTTTTTTCCCCCAGATACCTATAAGATTGATGCTAGCAATTTTCTGCATAGTTGCACAGAGAAAACAACCAGTAGAATATTAGGTACGCCACAGATGTATTCAACTTCACTAAATTACTTAAGTTTCTTCAAATCCTTAGGTGCTTACTACTTTGCCAATTTTTTCCAGAAGTTGTCAGGAACTTTGTAAAAACCGGCTAATGTATTTAATTTCACACATCATTTTTGAAGGTATAAAGCTGGTAGCAACTTAAGCTTTTTTACAATTCAAAATTCATACCTGACTAGAAGCCAAGAGAGAAACAGGTCACCATAAGAAAGGTTAATCTGTCAAAAAAGATTAAAAAAGGGAATATGATGGAACTGTTTTGCAAATTCAGCTATACATTAATTGGAGACCAAAGTAGTTGAGTAATACAATCACTTTTTAAAATTTAAATTAAATCAGACACTTTTTAAAGCCTCTTTTAAAATTCTGTGCTCCAATTCATTTACAATTACTTTTCAGTAACTTTTCTGAAATATTTTCAACTTCTCTGAAAATACTAGAACCTTTACAACAAGAGGGAGTAGACATGCCTGAGAAGCCATACCGCATGGTTAGACCATGGTTAAAGATTCACCAACACACTACTGCATAAGTAGTTGCTACTCCCATCTTCTCTCTCATTCCCACATGCCAGCCTTCTGCTTTGCCAGCAAAAATTTACACAGCAATGAAGAAACTCAATCAGGGAACTGATACAACTGAAAAATAAGCAAGAACTGTGTTTTTTCAGCCACATCAGTCTCCCGGTGCAGACCCAGATCAAAGAATGCAGACCAATCAGGTATCCCCCTCCCCGCAACAGCAGTTATTTCCACTCCAATCTCTTACCGCTTTAAACTCGCCATTAGAGTCAACAACCACAGAAGAGGTGGCTGGGCTACAGCGAAAGAAAGAATAGCGGAGCTGTAGCTTGAGAGGTCATAAGCAGTAAATACAGAAATAAAAAATTTGCCTTTTTTTTTTTTTCTTTTTCCCCTGATTTTTTTTATTCTGAATAGCCTCTACTATTATTTAACAGTATTAGGTAGCAATTCTGGATATATTTTTCCCTATCCCCTGAACTGATGCTCGTTCAAGCTATATTTTTTAAGCAGTGAATTTAAGAGTACGTGCCAGATTACAATCTTTTGAAGTTGACTGGAAAGGGATCCACTTAGACCTGAAACAGGCTTTTTTCCTTTTCACCCCACTGAACCTGAACTTCAAAGTTAGCCCCAATGAGTTCTTCAGAACTCAGTCTGTGAAACCAGTCCTATGAAAGGTGCTAACAGGTTTGCAGGAAAGAAAAAAATCAGGCACAAGATGTCAATACCAAGGATATCAAGTGGAGGACAACATTTAACACACTAAATACAACTGAACTGGTTAATCTTTTCTGCCAAAGGAAATGGACTTGTCACACCACGTCTTTGCTCGTCTGTCCCGTTAAACGTTGGTTCTCCATCTTATTTCAATCAAGCTTAAAAAAAGAACAGTAGCAAGTGGGAGATACACACAGAGAGAAGGCTTGATAAGAACTTAGTTGTTAAACACCTCGTTGGGCAGCCAGTGAATGCACAGTGGTAGTTTAATAAGTCATCTCTTCTCTGACAAGGATGCTTTAAGGGAACTGTTTACTGTAGAAACACAGAAAAAAACCAGGCTTGCTTAGTTCAGCTGGATGGAAAATTGATCTGAATACCAGCTCACTGGCCTAGATCATTCTTTTCAAGATGATATACTGAGAGTAAAGGTAAGTTTAGGAGAACTGAAAATGGGGTGCTTTACCCACTTGGATATTTTACTTTCCAATATCCAGAGAAAACCACAGTAACAGATAAATTAGGCTTCTGCTAATATCTAAAGGAATTCTTATGGACACCTGTTTAACAGCTGCAGACAACTGAACTGGTCCACCAGGAAAATATGGAATATGAAACAGAACAGAAAAATATGGAATAAGTATGTGGTGGTTTGACCCTGGCTAGATGCCAGGTGCCAACCAAAGCCACTCTCTATCAGTGCCCTCCTCAGCTGGACAGCGGAGAGAAAATAGAATGAAAGGCATGTGGGTTGAGATAAGGACAGGGAGAGATCACTCACCAATTACCGTCAGGGGCAAAACAGACTCAACTCAGGGAAATTAGTTTAATTTATTACAAATCAAATCAGAGTAAGGTAACGAGAAATAAAACCAGATCTTAAAACACCTTCCCCCCACCCCTCCCTTCTTCCCAGGCACAGCTTCACTCCTGAATTCCCTACCTACCCCCTCCACAGCAGCGCAGGGGGACGGGGAATGGGGGTTGGGGTCAGTTCATCACACGTTGTCTCTGCCGCTTCTTCCTCCTCAGGGGGAGGAGGACTCCGCACTCTTCCCCTGCTCCACCGTGGGGTCCCTCCCACAGGCTGCAGTTCTTCACGAACTGCTCCAGTGTGGGGTCCTTCCCACGGGCTGCAGTCCTTCAGGCACAGACCGCTCCAGCGTGGGTCCCCCACGGCATCACCAGTCCTGCCAGAAAACCTGCTCCAGCGCTGGCTCCTCTCTCCACGGGGCTGCAGGTCCTGCCGGGAGCCTGCTCCAGTGCGGGCTTCCCACAGGGTCACAGCCTCCTTTGGGCAACCCCCTGCTCTGGCATGGGGTCCTCCCTGGGCTGCAGGTGGAGATCTGCTCCCCCATGGACCTCCCTGGGCTGCAGGGGGACAGCCTGCCTCACCGTGGTCTTCCCCACGGGCTGCAGGGGAATCTCTGCTCCGGCGCCTGGAGCATCTCCTCCCCTCCTTCTGCACTGACCTGGGGGTCTGCAGGGCTGGTTCTCTCACATGTTCTCACTCCTCTCTCTGGCTGCAGTCGCTGTTCCACAGCAACTTTTTCCCCTTCTTAAATCTGTTCTCCCAGAGGCGCTACCACCATCGCTGATGGGCTCGGCCTTGGCCAGCAGCGGGTCCATCTTGGAGCCAGCTGGCATCGGCTCTGTCAGACACAGGGGAAGCTTCTAAGCAACTTCTCACAGGAGCCACCCCTGGAACCTGCCTGCTACCAAAACCTTGCCACACAAACCCAGTACAATGCAATGACAAAGTGGTAGCATACATGCAGTCTCTAAGCACTCCCTTTGCTCTAAAATAATCCAAAGCAGACAGACCTGACCAAAGTGCCAAAAATTCCTGGATTACATTTTGTACTAACCTCCTCTGCAGGTTTACAGCCATCTGGATGGTCCACTAGCGCCAAAATCCCGATGCATCGCTGTAGAGAGCCTGTGGTAGGAACCATAGAGCAAGACTGGCCTAGGCCATTCTGACGTGAATGTAGAAGCAAAAGAGGTCTTCCATCCACAAGGTCTTAAGGCTGTCCTAGAAGAAGAACAGAGATTCAAATAAGTTCCAGGCTCAATTCTGGCAGAGCTCAAGATGGAAGGGGAAGGGGAGGAAAGTTTCCCAGTATTTAAGACTTCAAAATCCAAAATCCTATGCAAGGG
Organism: Haliaeetus leucocephalus; assembly: GCF_000737465.1. Classification (NCBI taxonomy): domain Eukaryota; kingdom Metazoa; phylum Chordata; class Aves; order Accipitriformes; family Accipitridae; genus Haliaeetus; species Haliaeetus leucocephalus. The sequence goes on from NW_010972673.1 coordinate 297,478, forward strand.
AGAAGGAGCCAAAGACTGCTTCTAAAAGAGGCAGGGAACTGAGCCTGTGAGGAAAACAACATATGCAGGGTAGTGTGGAGAGGTGGAACAAGTCATCAAAATTTTTTAGCCTTTCAGATGATATGATTTAAGTGGGAGGACTGCCTGTCCTCCCAAATAAGCAGTTATCTATTTTTGAGTTCTATATATGTCGTCCTCTATCCAATCATGAACACTTAGCACAACAAACTATGAATTGTTCTTGATAAGGCTAGAAAACAGCCTCCTCAACGGCACACATTCACATGAGCAGCTCCCCAGATGATCATTCTTTCGGACTACATTTTTCCCATACATATTCTAGTTTATGGATGTAGGGTTTTTTACATTCTTTCATCTCTCGCCCACAAGTTAAACATTAGCATTTATAATGACAGCTTTTGTAAAAAAAAAAAGGTGTTATTAAACTAACACAGATCTGATGCTTAAGAAGTAATGTTTTTTCACTTCTAAAAAAAAGTGACACCTGAAAAACGAAGCCTGAGCCTTTCCAAGTGTTATCTGTTAAAATTTTAGCAATATTGAATGAATTCCTTCAAATCTCTTCCTTTACCCAGTTAATACAGCAATGTCTGAAGGAAATTCTAAGCAGCTGAAAAGTAAACAAAATATCTCAACAGACAAGAAAGCAGTTTTTTTCAATTTAGTGCTATTGTAGCTTGCTTACATTCAAGTAATATTTGCCGTATATTATGAGCTTATGTGTTGCATTTGCCGTATTATATATGAGCCTACTAAGTTATTCAAGTTTACTGCTCTACCTGTTTAAACTGTTAGCTTTATGTATTGCTTATCCAGGTGAAAAATTATGTACAAATACGAAAAAAAATAAGACATTGACACTATGATAACATGACAGTATGGAGGAAATACATGGTAAGGAAAGCTAAGATTGGCAGTGATAGAAAAGATGTTTGTCAACTGCTTATTCTGAAACAAAATTATTAGCCCAGTACTGAGGCAGGTGAAGTAAGTACAATACTTGGCAGTTGCCCTTTTTTTTTTTTCTTTCATATCAAAGTAGAAAGGGAAAACATCTCAACTCCTCATTTTGTTCTCCATTTGAGGATAGATTACCAAAATACTGATAAAGCATACTGATAGAATAGGAATAGTAAGCAGTTTTATATCCACAGAAGCAGCTTACAGTCTGAATTTTAAAAGAACTGGCTAAGGATCTCCTGGAAATAATATCAATTTTTACCAACTCTGGAAAAAATAGGGAAGTTTCAAAGGGCCAGAAAAATACAGATTCACAAGATGATCCAAGACATACCCAGCAGGACATCTAGCATAAATCACGTGATTGTTACCTTTCTGAGAGTGTTAAATATTAAGAGATCATGACGTAATTCTGAAGAGACCCAACTGCCTTTATCAAAGCAAATCACTCACAGCCTTCAAGAATGTTAAACACAGACTTCTATGATATATCTGACTAGGCTCTACACATTGCACTGTAACATGCAATACACACACACACACACAAAAAGTCAGTGTTGCTTCTGTTACATTAGCTTTTTTACATCACTTTTTTTCAGTAAAACTCAAGTGCCTTACGGAAGTGGAGAACATGATCCATTTTTACAGATGGGGAAACTACTCCATCACTGGCTAAGCAGCTGGCAAATCTGGGAGCAAGTTCTCTTCTATCTGCTCAAGAGTTTTAACTGACATATCTATCTTTATATCTATCTGGTTAGATGAAGATCCATATTTTAATGATTTTGCTAATTTATGAATTTCTTCAAAGGATCCTAAGACCACAGGCTCTTTGTTCGGTGCTGTCCAGACACTGGACAGAAATAGCTCTTATAAAACACACAAACAAAAAGCGAACAATGAGAGCAGGACACAGAGAACGGTCCATGTTGCCATTAGTAAGCAAGGCACATCTACCAAGGGCAGATGTTCTCTTTTTTGTAGTGAACTTCCACACACTTATAGGCTTATAATATCCCTTGATCTTTTCTTTGGGTTACAAAAATGCCAATTCAATCATTCTTTCTGCACATACCATCTTTTCTAAATCACCAGTCATTACCATTACCCTCCAGAGGCAAATTAACTGTGCCTACATCTTTCTTGAAGTACAATGGCCAAAACTGATACAGTACTTTAACCTTACAATACCGAACAGAACAGAAGATTCAACTCTACATGTCCTCTAGATTATACCACTGTTTATTCATGCCAATACGTACACACACCTCTTCTTTCTGAACAATGCTGCATTGTTAACTCTCATTTTGTAATCCATGGCTTGTCCTAGATCGGGGTGGGGAATACGGTTGTTCTCCATCTTTTATTTTTATGTTATTTTGACCTAAATATAAAGCATTTCACTTATTCTTCTAAATCACATCCTATTCTTTCAGCCCATCTTTCCAACATTCAAGATTCTTCTGAATTGCCATCCCAGCTTTGTGTATCTGCATTCATTCCCAAACACATCTTGTCTTCAGATTTCATAACCATTTCATTACCCAGTTCATGAACAAGAACAATAAGCTGAAACAACTATGCAAAATCCCATACAATATGCTTTCCCTTGCAGAAAGTGAACTACTGAAAAATAAAATTCTGGCTACTGTTAACCTAATGATTTTACACACATCCTAAAATAGCTTTTTTTATCTAGGCCATGTTTCCTTAGCTTGCTCTGTAAGAGTATCACATGTGGCTTTCTCCAGTCCACAAGCTTCCTGTTGCAGAGGATGTTAGATTGGCTTGATTACGTGTTTCTGATCTTCACAATAAGGCTTCCAAATTTGCTTCCCTAAGCTGTATGTTCAAAGAGAGGACTGTCTTACCTGTAACTACATCTTTTCGGCATGTTTCTACTCTAGCTGGATTTTCCATTATCTCCTGGCAAGGACAAAAATTAACGCACAGTAAGCACACAGAACTGGCTGGTGATTTCATGGTTCCAACTCAAAACAAAAGCCATCTTAGCCAGAAACAGGCAAAGGAAACCAAGGTGAAGAAGATGCACTGTGCCCTTTCATTTTCTTGATGTAAATCCAAAGTAACCCAGAAAAAAAGTAACCTACACCCACTGCTGATGTAGACAGGCAAGTGGATTAGGAGACCTGGACACCAGAATACATAGGTGAATAAAAACAAGAAAGCATCTGCTGCAACAGCAGTTATGAGTACTTAGATTAAGACTACCAGTAGCCATTAGCTTTCAGTGCTCCATACCACGTTACACTGCTACACAATTTAAACTGAAGGCTACTTCTGCTTTAAACTGTGCATACAAATAGCCTACAGACTTCAAATGAAACTGTTGGAGCTGGGATTTTGGAATTTGGAATCCAAGCAGCTTCCGTTAGTAAGAAGTTCTCACATCAACTCCAAGTATTTCACAGGATGAAAGTTAGATGAGGATGATTCTAGGCAGAGATCTCCCTTGCCAATAATTTTTACTGCCCTGTTTTATACTCCATTACCAGCTAAATGTTCTGTCATCACAAGCACCAGACCCTCTGCACAGTGGGTGCCTTAGCTTTTGTAAATGGCACCTAACAACAAAGAAAGGTTTTTTTTGAAAATTGACTTTTCAGGGGAATCCAATACACTGAGCTTTTATTTAAACCTAAACAAATTTTAGCCAGCCACTCTGATATGCTGACCAGATTCACAGCCACAATGTTCGTAAAGTGCAAAATATAACTGTCTACTATTCAAGAGTCTATACTTAACAGTCTCAATATTTGCATTCCCATTATTCAGAGAACTTCCTTCTGACACATATAATGTTAATAACAGCAACAATCATGCAGAGCTACCTATGCACAATGAAATATCTATTCCTAATTGTCACTCTTTATCCCTCTTACCACTTTCACCTCTTCCTAAATATAATATGAATTGACAGTATGATTTTTTAGTCATGCATTATCTTCCTAGTCTGTACAGTCAATTTGTGTTTATTCAGTGACACACCTTCCCGCCCTTACCTCCCCAAATCATAGAGCTGCCATAAAGTACGTAGCCAACTCCATTTAATCAGCTTATTTTTCTACCAGCTCAGTCCAGTGGTATGACCCTGCACATCGTCAGAAACATCAGAACCAGGGAGTGAACAGGAAAGCATGAAGAGGAGAGAAAATTATTAGTTTGCCATGAAACTCCAGAGAAAACAGATTTATAAAACTGAGAAAACCACATCTTCTACCCGTCGGCCTTGAAGTGACCAACAATACATAAGAAAAAAACCCCAGAGCATACAACAAAACCACCATGGTTTTATTTCATACATCTCCATGGCTTTATCATCTTATACAGAAAGACAGAAGGGAAATAATCATTTGAATAAATCTTTCTTAATGAAAGCAATCCGAAGATTTATTTCCTGCACGCACTTTGTCAGAAAAAAAAAAGGTTCATAGGTATCATTTATAATACAATCAGCAAAATCATAAACACAGGTATGTGTTTAACAGGTATGAAGTACACACTGCTATCATACTACCTCCCCCAAACTTATACAAAATTGTCAAGGTAACAGTTATTTCAATCAGGCTGACATCTGAAGTGCATGCCCTTACTTTTCTTGGCCTTCACCATAGGCTGTTCACTGACCAAGCAAAGATTCTAGCAAGTACAGCCGTGCAAACCACGCAGCAGCACCTTCCTCTCACGGGCCGCCTGCTGCCTTCTGGGGGCACTGACTCAAAGCAATACAAGCCAACACTAGTGCTGTATGAAAGGGACCACGAGTGATTGAACCCACAGGGGGGGTTTTAAGTAAATCTTATTTTTAGAAGTCAACTGTAAAATGCACCCCTCCCCGCCCCCAAATCAAGAGTACAGCAAAGCTCATTTTCACTTTGCTTGAGAGTACTACGCTGCTGGAAAGCACAAGAAAAAAATAAAAATACAAGACAATCTACTGCTCTCAATAGTAAAGTGTCTACTGTCATATTCAGCATCATTACTAAATCTCTTTGGACTGTAAGAAATACCTCTTTCATAATTCAAACAGTACCTACACAGAATTGCACAACCTGAAAAAGAAAAAAGCTGTGTTTCATAACCTCACAACCGCTCTCCAGAAAGACAAGAAACAAATTATTTGCAAATCAGGAGCAGCACTACAACAGGTCTGTAAAGATGACGGGAGCCTTTCTGAACTATCGTGACTCAAAAACATGAGTAAAGCGATCGGCAAAACCAGTTTACTTTGGCAGCATTAACGTACATCAGCCTTAAGTACGAGCATGGAGCATCAATGGTCCGGGCATGCTTGCCTGCGGTGGGACTGTCAACAAAGAGTTGTGTGTTGACTGCTGCGAGCTGGCAGACACCCTCTGCACCTTCTCTTTAGCCACCGGGAAACACTACCCTCATTGTTTCCCAAGTATGCAAAGCAACCGGCACAGATTCATATGGAGGATGTGAGCCACAGCGCAAAACGCATTAGACACCTCTCAGCTCCTTCAGTGGACAAAGCGTTCACTATGAAGGAACTCAGAAGCCAAAAACAAAAAAGATTTAGTGTCAACTACAAGTTTTCTGTTTGTTTTGTTTGTTTATAAAGAGTGGGTAATTTAGCTTTCCGGTAATGTTTCTATTGTAATGGGCTATTCAAAACTTAAACACCAAGCTGTACTTCTCTCAAAATCTCCACCTTCCCACCCTGTTCCGCAGTAGTTTCGGCTCCAGTCTTGTCTTCTCTCCCCCTGCTCGCGAGAGCTCAGGTGGGAGCAGGAGCAGATGGACACCCCTGACATTACAGACAACACACTCCCTGTGCACAGAGCACTGACTCTGGACCTCACGGACAACTCTTCACCACAAGTCACATGAAGCTCAGGAAACCTCAGATCATGATCACTTACCGTAGCAGCTCGAGCAGGCATCTTCCTCAAAAAACGCGAGCACGGCACCATCCTTAAAGCAAGCAGCAGCAACTAGGCAGAACTATCAAGCCCCTCCAGTATGCCAACTGGCATTAACCCCAGCTACCTATATAGATGTGTACATGTGCATAGGTGTGTACAGAAGTGGATGACTTCATTTAATTTTTACGAATGTGGCTCGACTTCCACTTTCAGAGTACTGTTCCTTGCTACAAAAAGTGTAAGTGACATGAACACTGGCAAACAAACATAGGATCCCTTCAACTGAGAAAGACAATGCTTTCTGTTTAACCTTTTCTAGTCTTCCCTGACTCATTAGGAAAAAGTACCCAGACCTACTGAGGAAAAAAATCCTTTTTAATTATGAATGCAAAACAGTTAAATACATAACTACATTAAAATCAATCACAACTGCCCTCATAAACGTTCAGTAAAATTGCATGCCCTATGATGATCAATGCTTTCTTCAATAGTGAGCAGAGAGCTTCAGGAAAGCTGCCTGCTGTATTCTCAGGTACAATACTCAACTGAATAATCTGTAACCTCTTGTTTTCTCATCTATGCAAAAAACCCAAACAGTAGGAAAGCTTAGAGGGGGAGGGTGTGGGAGAACAGAGTTTGGGGGGGGGGG
>NW_010972673.1:304027-321688 GCF_000737465.1 Haliaeetus leucocephalus
GGGGGGGGAAAGTACCTGAGTTATTGTTATACCCAGTTTCTCCATTACCACTGATAATTTTTAATGGAACTACAGTGAGTGAGATAACTACAAATATTTCCCATTACCTGAGAGATGATCAGAGGGATGCAAAATTACGGACATTCAAATATGCTGCTTTAATGGTGCTTAAAAAATCACAACCTCAGCCTTCCATGGGCCAAGAAATCAGTTTGCAAGTGGCAACAGGCAACTGTGGGATAATAAAATTATGGCGACTCTGTCCAATACGTAGAGAAAGAGAACTACAGAATTGTTCTACTTCTAACCAAAGTCTTAGCTTTTTTGGAGATCTCGCGGACATACAGTATTATAGCATGCACTATAGCATATTACTTAAAGTGAGAAAAGTGGTGGGGAGGGGTATCTAAGCAAGATCCTAAGACCTGCCATTCACAACAGGCAGTACTTGAAATAAATCAACTGGTAAATTTATGTAAGCAAATGTCAAATTTACGCAGTGCTTTTCAACATTCACAAAGGATCTCAATGATACGATATTTTCTCATAAAGATAATAAAGTGCGAAGGGGTAGAACGTCCTCAAAGTAAAACCACTGCTTCACACCTCTAATTATGTCTGTTTAGACACTGAGAAATTATTTCTTCCAACACTCTGGCATAAGAGACAGTCTAGTGTCTATTCAGCTGTACACCTTCATTGCGAAAGAAATACAAATATTAGAGTCCTTACTCTAAACCAAATAATTTATGGCTGTATACAGAGCTAAAAAAGGCTGTTTGTATATTTACTAACTTAGGAACCAAATGTAACCATAAAAAACCCTTCACAAGTCAAATAGGAAATATTATCTTGCAGGACGAAATTAGCACTTATTAGTCAAAAGAGGAAAATGAGAAATTTGTATTCTTGTCCACAAGCTTTTACAAAGCCCTATATTATCTCACATTACAACATTAGTCCCCCAGTAAAGTCCAAAATAACACACTGCTTATTAGGAGGAGTTCAATTCAGGGAACAGTAAGTTTACAGCACATAAAAGTAAACCTCTAGAAAAAACTTAGCCTAGAGCACAGAAGTAATATGTAGAACCTCCCCTAGGAAAAAAGTCTGGCCTGGGGACTCAGTTCTTTAGAAATATTAATGCTCTATTTAAAACAAAAATTTTGCGGTGAGGAAAATAAATGGAAGTGAAGAGGGAATGGTTTGCTGCCTTCTGCCAGATTTAAAGCATTTCAGCAAGACTGTCTGTCAGTGTCAACAGGAGAATACGTACTCTAAAACAACAAACTGCTTGACTGAGCATATGTCTTCATACACAAATACTAACCCTCCCACAGAAATTCTAGTTTCGTATATCTTCATCTGCCTCCAGGCAAAGCTCTGCTGCTTGCAACAGTATCTGAAATTTGGCTGAGCTGACAAATGACTATCATTTCTCATTTGCAAGAGTAGGAAGATTGCTTTAAACAAAAAAATTTCTTCCATTCTTCTAAGTAGAAACAGGCAGGCAAACATTTTCTGGCTTCAGGTGAGATAACGGTCCCTGTTTCAGGAAATTTTGTTTACCATGAAGGAACACAGGAAATGTTACGTTAACAAGTTTCCAAAACAATGGATCAGTTAGTAATAGGGATCCTAACTTCTTTCTTGTCCCTTTCTGTAAAATCAGTAACAGGTAGTGGAAACAGAATACTGAGAGCTATTAACACTGTCATAACAAGGATGAGGAAACTGCGACAATAAACCAATGAATTAGCTTTTCTAAAAAAAGCACTGCTGTTTTAATGCAGCCTTTGACAATGCAGCAATCTGGCATACAGTTTCCCAAATCATGCTGCAAACCTTAAGGTTTCTTCCTAGAAATACCCTGTTTCACTTAGTTTACTAATTGCTGAGTCAGTCAGCCGTTTGCAGTGCCTTTCTTTTTACAAGCACAAACCCAGAAGATACTTTGGTATGCAGGAAACAAGGTATGCGGTTTATATAGACATCATGCCTAAAATCACGTAAAAAAAAAAAAAAATCAAGAATACTGAAAATCAGCACTGCAGCTCAAGGAATGCATAATAATGTCCCCTAATTCCTAAGCATTTGCTTCTATCCACACACTCCTTTCTGACAAAATCACATTTGGGTACAGGTTAGAGCTAATTTAGCACAGAAAAGTGCTGCAATCCAGAAAATTTTGCAATCTCTTTTACAATACATGCTTAAGGAAGGGAAAGAATGGCCAGGAAAAGACTGTTTACTTCAGCAGCAGTAGCAGACTGGCATGCTCATGAAGCTAACAACCTAATTCTTAAATTTTGAGACTCGCCATTGCTGTTACACTAAATCTCAACAGGCCTGCTACATGATAATTATGTCTTCTGTTTTCTCTAGTTGTTTGTTTTTCAGTTATTCTGTATCTGTTTCCCATCTCAATTTAAGCACCTCTTCAGCAGCTGGACCAGGAACATTGTGAATTACATCATAACATCGTGAGGGAAGGATTATTAATCTGATACCAGGCAGAATGCTTCAGCATCTGAGAAACTTCGACTACTGGAAATCTCCATCAGCTATTCAGATATAAATTCAGCCATTTAGCATTTTCAGTAACTGGAAAGACATCAGTTGCATAAACTTTTGCTTCCCTGCAACACCTGGCTGGTTCAGGGTTGAAGAGTATTTCTTCTTTGAATATTCTAGAAAGGGATGAAACAGGAATCTTCCATACAGAAGCTCATCCTAGCATACATCGAAAGTTAGGCAGCAATACAAAAACATTCAGAATGTTTAAGTTTCTAATGAACCCCTAAAAAAAAGTTACTAAAGGTAAAATAGTGTAACAAGTAAGCTAGGTACTTGCTATTTTGAAAGGAATGTCAGGATATAGAGAGACTATGACTTACAGAAGAATAAAATCTGAACATTTTACTTGATAGCAGGAATGCTATACTACAGAACATTTCAGAGAGCACCAAAATGAAAGAAGGCACCTTTTAAAAATACAGTTAAATACAAATGTACTACTTTTGTTCAATCAACACTGAATTATTCTTATCCCTTTAGAAAGATGGGAAAAATCTTTGGAAGTACAATACTGCCTTAAACCACTTATCCCAAAATGTTTGACTTGACATCAAGAAAAGCCAGCAGGAAGCTCTCAACACTTTTGCACATCTCATGATAGGCCAAAACAAAGCCTCCCAACTCATTCAGCTTTCAGCTCAACTGTTTGACAAAGTCACACCCTTAAGCAAACCACTTCTTAACATTGGCTCACATGGAAAGTATCAACTAACTTTTTTGTATACGTTAGGAAATGTACTATGTTTTTTAAAGACTCAAATCCAATTCATCATTAGTTACTAAACTAGAGAAGCAGCGCCAGCTGAAAAAGCATTTTTAAGACCTTCCTTTGCAACTGAAAACTTGGGGCTTGCAATTACCTCCCTGTGAGGCTCCCACCAAAACACAGAGCATCCATTTGTCAAAATACCTAAGCTGGATTTCCACAGTATGATACATGAACATTTAGCTTCAAATTACTTCGATGTAAAATTAATAAGAACCAACTTATAAGTAGCAGCTCAAGTGCTTCATCAGCTTCTAAAGAACAGCAAATGCTGAGAACAGTTATTTGCTTTGCAAGCTGAAGTGTTCTACAGACCAAGTATGCTCAAACCACTGATTTGTCAGCATTGCGCTTAGATTTGCACGAAAAAGCGTTCCACACTTCCAGAAACTAAGTTCTAAATAAACTCTAAATAAAAAGATGATGACTTAAATATGATTCTTTCAGCAAAAGCCTTATCGACCTTCCATATTCATGGAAAAATTATATGCAAAATGGAAATTTCAACTTAATTTTCCATACCATAACAACAATGTTCTGCTTACTCATCAAGAATGAACATGGCAAAAAAGTTTGTAAGAGACTTAAAGTTCAAGCGCTACCTTCAGCACACGTATGTATGCAGAAGAAAACTACAAGACTTTAGAGAGCATGTGAATTTAACTTCTTATATAACTATCTTGTCTGTCTGGTTTGGACTACTATGTAATTTTTTTGCTCAAGAGACATCACGTATAATCCAAATACATCAACTGTCTTGTCTACTTCCTCAACAATTATTCCAACATACCCCAGGGCTATAGCGGTGTGCCCTATGCTGTAAATGAAAGCAGACGGTGTGCCTATTTTACATTTTATTGGCGTATATAAACCCTTCTCATTTCTCACAAAGATCCCACTGATATTTTCCTGCTAATTATAGCTTGCCCTCTTTTGCCTGCATTATATCAACATCTTTAGCATTTAAAGTATTTTTTTTTCCTCCATTTTTATGTTTCCATTTCCAGAAAGCACAAGCAAGCACGAAAAGGAAACTAAGTCCTATGTCAAGAGTAAATTTCACTCTTGTCAGTCAAGTGGGGCGGGAAGGAAGAAGGTCAAACTGATTTTTTCCTACCTGAAATTGGCTAGACAGGCTAATCACACTAGTCAAGACTTTCACCTGCCAATAGGTAGATTGTCCCCAATCAACACTTCTACATTCTCATAAGAGTTCCAGATTTGCAAACTCTTTCACTCAGCTTGCTACACAACCACAACTGTCACTGTTTGATAAAAGAAATAGTAAGATACTATGTAGCCACTTAAATATTTTTGTTATCTTCCAGAGGAAGAAATTTACAATTTATTCTCTCTTGCCAAATCCCCTGTTCCCTTCTCTTACTGGTTTTCTGTTGCCCAGTTTCTGTCTGCCTATACTTGGAGACCCCGATGCACACCCTTAGGCAAAGCATTGACTAGGAGACTCTCCAATGCTGTTTGTAGCTGCAGTAAATTAAAAAGTTGAAAAGGGGAACGTCATTGCTTCCTTCACATTGCTCAGTGCAGTTGTCCAGGAAAGGCTGGAGGTCACAGCTTCAGTCTCATCAACAGGATCCTGTACTAGAGTTCTTATTTCAAAGCTGTTCAGATGCTACCAAAGCCTCTAATTCTGACACCCCCCCCAACTACTTTTAATCGTTAAAAGATACTCGGTAAGATCACTTGCACCACCCAATCCCAATTCTCCTCAAACGTTTGCTCTTTGAAGCAATCTACTTCTTTTGAAAGAGCCTTCAACAAAGCAATGTCTCATTATCAGATTTTATTTTATTAAGAAGTCTAGCCTTTGACCATTCACAACTTACACACTTACTGAAATAATCACAAGCTGAGGAGCCAACTGTACAGTATTTCAATATTGTGACCCAGTGATTTACTTATAATTCTTTGAAAAGAATGCCAACGACCCATGAACATTACCAGAATGAAGGGAAGTCTGAGTGTAACAAAGTATTACACGTAATTTGCAAATTTTTGTTAATATGCTAAAAGGGGGGGGGGGAGACAGAGCAATCCCTGTTAGGCAGATCAACATAAAGACATAATTCAGATACTATTAGCAATAAATGAAAAAAAAGTTACAACACACCTTAAGACAACCTATGCTTTTTCTTAGGATTTATTCACTTCAAGGCTTGAAGCAACCAACTCTTTTGATGATTATCTTTTTTTATGCCAAGAAAGTTGTTATAATGTTACATATTACACGTAGAAAAAACAGGTGGTTCAGGTAAAAACTGGAGTGAAAGTATAGGTGACAATAACATTAAAAATATGTCCACACTTATATCAACATTTTACTTCTCAGTGACAGTCAAGTCCCTAAAATCCTATCATTTAGTAGCATTCATTCAGGAAAGTGATAGAATATTATTATAAACAGTTATACTATTATTTGTAGTATAAGGAGTCTTTCCTAATAGATTCTGTGACATTACGGTGTAGAACATATGTCCACCAAAGAAACTAGGTCATAACTAAATATCCAACAACTGAATTTGAAGAAAGTCTGAGCAGACGGTTGCTTTATTTTCTCATGTCACCCTTCTGTGTGTAGCTGTCACAGTTAAGAAATAAGCCTTGTTTTTTCCAATGCGGTAAGGTATCCAGATTAATTTTAGTGTAGAAAATATTAGCACGAAGACAGTGAATTGAGGTTCTTTCATTCCTTCTCCTCATGGTATTCAGAAAGTAAATAAACTAGGTTATCGCTCTCCCTAATTACATCAGCTTATGTACTTTACATGTATGAACAATACATTAATCTTCTCATCTGGTCTGAAGTCTGCTCTCCTGTTGTCCTCTTTGGTTTTTCAAGAGGAGAACAGGAGATGGTATACTTACAAAATAGCCACTTTATAAGCTAATTAGCTCTTCTATGAGCAGATTTCAAACTACTCCCATTCAAAAAAAAAAAAATATATATATATTCAGTAAAATCAGATTGAAAAGTTCATAAGCCAACTGTGGAAACTTTGTGTCGGGGAGAAGAAACATGACCAACTACTCATTACTGCAAGCAAAGTGGTTTAACTTTTACCACTCTGTTCTAGAAAAACTACCCTGTAGCAGCAGCTGGCTACTTTTTTATAATTTAAAAGAACCAGCTGCGGTAGGAGCAGCAGCACACTGAAAAATATCTGATGGAACATCAATGCTCAGAAATAAATTACAGTCTATCTGCAAGCAGCGCTTGCTAAAGCAAGTTATCCTTCCTTGTGGAAAGCAGAACTTGTGGCCCATCTCCCACAGATTTCAGTGACCAGCAATAACCTCAGCACCTTGCTGCTGCCCCTTACGAGCTCTCCTTTACTCCTCCACCCCCAAAACATCCACTCCCCACATGATACTATTACATCGCCCCTATGTCTCTTAATTACCAAATCAGCAAGAGGCATCACATGCTACGGTTTGTTCCAAAATTTAGGTATGCCATCTGGTCAGTCGAAACCATGGCTCGCTGGTGAACTGGCAGGCTAGAAAAGAACAGGCAACTGTTGAGTTGTCCGTCTCCCTCCTCAGCATCAATTTTCTCCAAACGTGTACCAGTTGGGGACTTTTGCCCATCGAGTATGACTAAAAGCAGCCTACAAGTCGGGGAGGGAGAGAGTGCGGGGGAAGAACGATGGAGGGCTGAAGGTGAACAGAGCAGGAGATCAAACTGTCTCAAAAGGCGACTCTTCCTCTCCTGCCAAAGTGATTTTTGTTGACTGGCTGGTGCAAGCGTTCGTCTAAAAACACTACTAGCTTTTACAAGAAGGACTACGTGCCCCACAGGGCATGACGCTCCCATATTTGACGTAGGATGAGAAAACAGACCAGCTGCAGGCAGGGAACAGAAGCCCAGCCGGCGCTGGCGCAGCCAGGGAGACGCCCTTCCCATCACTTCAAGACTGGACATCTGACCCATACAGATGCAGCCAAAGCAAGCGCCTTCAAGTTCTTCCAAACGTCCTTCGAACTTTTTCTGTAATAAAGTTTTGTCTTTAACTTTCCTCTCCCCCAAAAGAGACATGTTAAAAAAAGTTTATTTAGAACTCTATTAAGCTTTATTTTTGAAGCTGAACAGAAAACAATATTTCTTCCATAAACCTTTGGTTACAGTAGACACAAAGATTTTCAGACACATACACAGTTTTAAGATAGAAGTCCCTTAAAATTTCCCTAGTCTATATACAGTTGATTTCATAAGCTTGGAGGTTTTTCAGTAATGTTCCTCCATAGGCGTTCAAGCTTTTATAAATAATTTTTTTTTTTTTTTTCCTCTTTTTCCTCCATCTGAAATGAATCCCTTTTGGAAAAGGAAGATAATTCTTCAACAACTGTTTGCTAAGACCAGATAAACTTTCTCCTTCTTGTGTCTGAAAGTGACTGCTCAGCCTACGACAAGTTTCATGATGCCAAAGCAATAGCAACTCTAGCTGCCACCAGAGAGCCAAACTAATCCCCTTTCCTCCAAACCACAAGACTCAGATTTGGAAATCTTAAACACAGCATTTGTCCCTTGGGCCACGGTGTTCACTTGCTCTTCGATATGCCTGGCCATAAACAGATTTTAATTTACTTCAAAGATGCCAGTCATCACTTTTCTCTTAAAGAAGTACTGTGTCTCTCTCCTGACATATCCCAGTCTACCTTTTATGTAACAATTTAATACATTGTTAAAACACAAAGGAACTCATTAAGTTATTCAAAATACATTGAAATATCTCTAGTAAATTTAATTATGTCAAGAACTCGCATGCAAAGGAAAATACAAGGCTCACGCCTTTTCTGAATAATCTCCAAGCACCAGTACAGTAAAATGAACATTCTCAGTAAGTTGGCTTTGAGGTAATTTTCTTTTTTCCCCGAAATACTTGAGTTACACTAAAAAAAGTGATAATTTTTCTGAAAAAGGTTGAGCTTCGCTTTCAGACAGCCAGGTCTCTAAGACATGTCAAATTAGGTATCAAAAAGTTACCACTAATTTCTATTATTTTGACTTCTTTCAGATACATTTCTCCACTCCTATTCTTGAATCATTACAACATCCTTCTGAATAAAAATTAATCATACACCCAACCACTCATTACACACCCAAACAAATGGAAGAAATGGAGAAATCACAAATTATGGAAAAACTGTTAAGCTGTTGTGTTTAACACTATTTGATAAGAGCTGCTTTAAACTAACAGCCATCATTTTACAAGTGACAGATAGAGAAGCAAACACAGCCTCTTAGAATAACAAGAAATTGTTCTTGTTTCTGCCCCATAGAAATAGATTGTACAGCTCATCCCTGCAGACGGAAGCGGTAGTGAATCATAATTTCATTAGCCTCCACAACAAAAGATGGTTTGATTATAAGAAAGTTGGTATCAAATATTTTTACAGCCTCGGAGTTGAAAATTTAGCTATGAGGATCCCAAGGTCAAACATTTGATTTGGAAATTGGTGCCTGACTTGCATGCTATTTAAGTCTGGGCTCTTCTGCATAGAAGTGACAATAAAGAAAGCCTGCTCATTTTAAAAACCATCCCATTGTGGATTCTTTGTTCAAAAACACTAGCGATCCAAACCAGTGGATTAGTGCAAACTAGTGACCGCAACTCAGTGCTATTGAACTCTACTGCAAATAACATGAGGTATGCTATAAAAAATAAAAGGCATTGTTTTCCTGGCAGAAGCTGAGATGTTTTATGAAGTTTTCAACAAAGAGGAAAATGTGGTTGAAAAGACTCCTTAGATGTCTTTCAAATATACATAACTCTCATGAAATATAGAGAAACCATTGTTTCAGCTCTAAGAAGTTCTTACTGTGTTTGAAAAAGCACAGTTTGGGGGGGAAAAAGGAATAGTCATGATAGTCTAAAACTGCATAAGAAAGCTTTGATATAATCCAAAGCAAGAAAATTACATATTATTGTACTTCTGTGAATCAGATCACAGCTGACACTGGGACAATTGGTTTCTTGTACACAGCAGATTTCAAGCATTAAGTGGTTGCAGAAAAGCAATTAGTTTTCCTGGACATGGAAAGACAAAATAAAAGATGTGATTTGACAACTCTGCAAAATCCAAAAGGAACTACAAGAAAGAAACACGAGGAAGAAAGGAAAACGAATAACTTGCAGAAACAAGGGGCTTGGTTTTCTGGGTTTTATAGGGTTTCTTTTTTAAAGATTTAACAAATTCAATATACTAGATTACTTTGTTTCTTTTGGGCATTGGTTACCTTTTTTAAAAATTAACTACTGCAGATATAAAGTTTTTATGATTTAGAACTGCAGTGCAAAATTAGATATATAGCCTGCCAAGCATGTCTTGACAGAGAAAAAAGTTTTGTGCTGGGTCTGCATACACAAGGTGAATGTTGCTTTAAAGTGTTTTAACCAGTTCTGGTTACTCACTAGACTCCTAGAATTGTTCATGTTTTTTAAACACCCTTTTTCATTTGATGAGATGACACCATAGCAGATTAATGTGAATATTATGAAATAGTACTTGATTTTGTAATAAAAAAAATTAAAAATAGCCTTCGACTTTTAACAACTGTACCATATGCCTTTTGAATATCTAAGTTAAGATTTTTTTCAGATACTTTTGTCAGAGTAACTCTGATTCTGCTGTACTGCATTTAGGTCTCTTTCTTCCAACTTCACTTTTACAAGAGTTGATGGATTGCTTAATATTTTCTACAGGAGTCTGTCAGTGTTACTGGACAGTCACAGTACCAAATCTTGCCTCATTCTTTAACATTTTGTACAATACAGTTGTCTTTCAACTACAAACATACAAATTATTTTAGACTTGATGAAATAGTCACGCAGCTCCCAGCAATTCAATGAATCTGTTCACAGCCGAACATCAAATACAGATTTTAAGAGCATGTAAAACCTATAATGAACGCTATTTTTTCTAAAGCTGTACTACCAATACTTTTTAAGCCCTCAGCACATTACAGTTATTCTGAAGGCTAGATTATTGACCATTTACTTCTGGAACTCTGCACAGCTGAAGCAGTCCTTAAGGCTGATGTTGATCTATACACTTTGAAAATATTTTAGTCCAATGTTCATAAAACCTGTGATGCCATACGTTAAAACCCATTTGAAGCTGAAAAAAAAAAAAAAACCCAAACGCATTTTTGATGAGTATGCCATCTAACATATCAGCAGCTGCCCCATTCTGTTCTGCTTTAGCAGGGAACTTGAGCTTTTACAAAGAATAAAGAATTCCTGTGCATCCTTCCTGTCACATTACTCTCCCTATTCACTTCAGTGCCCAAATAAACCACAGTAGAAGTTGAAGAAAAGGGACCACGGAGCAGCTTGGAGTTGTTTTCCCACAGCTATCTTGGACCACGTTTCCAAAACATTACCAGTCTGTTCTTTACAGAGGCCAGATACTTAGATTACAGCTGTCTCTAGCAAATGCAAGTTTAACTTACTGGACTTTCCTATCCTATCTGTAACCCTTTTTATACACAAACAGCATTGGAGCAAGGAGTAAGTCACGATAAGTTTGTGAGAAGGTACAAAGAGGGGATAATTTTTAATCTGCGTTAAGGCTCCTGAAGGTGGTACTGCACTTTCTTACTCCCTAAAACTACTGAACTGAACGACTTTGTATTTTTCATGCTGTTACTGAGACTTTCAGTTCAGGAAAATAAACCACAAAATCAAATATTTAAAAATGTCAGCCTGAAAAAGGATTTCAATTCTATAACCTCTCTTTGTAGGCAGAGGGCCTTAAGGGGAAAGTTACATTTTTCTTGAAATATATGTTTCAAATAAACGTATTTAAATTGTAGTACCTCTGATGCACTTTAGGAAGCTTAATATTTGTAGTATGATGTGTACATGTCCGCACTATCTCCAGAATTTGAAAACTGAAAACAAAATAGGTTTACTGAACAATTACTAATTTAAGTACCTGTTATCTCTTAAACTTCTCATCAGTGAGCCCTGAAGAAAAAAAATTGCAAGAGTATATTGGGAAAGGGTGAAAAAAGTCACATACTGCTTGCAGGGGTGGAGGTTTTTCAGCTATTCTAAGTATACCTATTATTCCAAGTATCTCTTTGGAACAGGACAGCTCTGGTACGCTGTCTTCAACCATTTTTCAAAGATAGCAGACATTCATTTCATTCACATGATGCTATAGACAGTAGATTTTAAAACCACAAAGTGGTCTTAAAAAGAAAAAAAAAGTTCTGTGGAAAGGCATCCTTAACTTCTTTATGACAGTCACTAACTCACAAACTGGACTTTCAAAGTAGTATTCCAATCAGCAGAAATTGAAGTAATTTCTTACGGAAGTACTGTCTGGAGACAATAGTCAAAGCTGAGTTTTGCATCTAGAATTAGGATTCAGCTGCTGTGTCTGAAAAGTATATCAATCCCTATTACCCTGAGTACACAATGAATGGAAAATTAAATAAATCCATTAGTTTAATTTTAACTTAAATGAGTCCTTAAAGATACTTAAAAAATGCCCCATCAGTGAATGTTCTCTCTTCAGTGTATTTAATGCAGAAACTTCATGAACAGGATATGCACATAAGAGCCCAGGTTGTTCTTAATGCTAAATTACTCATAATGGTAACCAAACTGATGAATGTCACACAGAGTAAAAGCACAACTCTGACCAATCCTATTTTTTCACTTACAACTAATTTGCACTTGGACCATCTGAAGATTCAGAAGCCTATTGTATTTGTGTGGTTTTTGTGGGTTTGTTGGGGTTTGTTTTGTTTTGTTTTTTAAATAATCACCTAGCAAAGTTAAGAACTGACCATGAAATTACATCTGCTTGTCACTCACGTTTGGCTGGGGTGAGAGACAGCTTTATGCTTGGTCTTAGTCCTTGCTCATCCTGGCCACTCTAGTTAAACTCATTTCAGAACACTGTTGTGGAGACATCTGATTAAGACCAGTATTAGATACCTCTTTCTCTTTGCAGAGGTCCATGGTCATTTGATTGATTTTTCATTCTGCTTTTCAGTCAGCTTCTTCATTCTGATATGTAGTGACTGATTCCAAACCTCTCTACACACTGACAATTGATTCCAATCCATTACCAATATTTCCACCCCCTGGTTTGTTCCTCACAGAACCCTCAAAAAAAAAAAAAAAAAACACCACCAAAACTTGTTTCCCTCTCCTTGGAAGAATCCTGGCATTATCACTTCCCTTCTAATATTCAGTGTAATTCTGGTTATCATTCACAATTTGCAGTAAAGCATTGCTAGCATACAGAGTGCAGGCTTAAACGGCATGGAAAAAGATAAGATAATGATGACCCCTGGCTATAGAAAAGCAGACAGATTCGGATTCAAGTTCTTCAGGGTCTGTTGGCCTTTGTCATATTGTGCCTGTAAAACGAGGCTAGTATTCCTGTCTCCTGCAGAACTACTTAACATGAGATATTCATGCACTGTGATATTACCATAATTCCTGTGGCCGATGGGAAGCACCAGCTGAAGCTCTGGACTCTATTCTGATGTACTGTAAAAAAAACAGTCAAAGAACACGACATACCTTCTCACTTGCCTGTAAAAAGTTTTCACAGGCAACTTGGATGTTAAATATCATCCTGATTCAATTGTTCCGCATAACCGGGATGACAAATTTTGTCATATGACTTCACTTAGACATCAGGAAATCTCTTACATGAAGAAATATTGGAACTCAACATGAAAATGGTACTGCACCCCATTACAAAGAAATACTATTTGCACAAAAAAATGCTAAGAGTTTATCTACAGTAAGAAATCCCACCAAAAAAATTCCCAGAGATTCTACCACCTACACAGCTTAACTAATATTAGCAGTAGTGAAAATAAAGTAGACTTTCCAAAACATTTACAATATTACACTGGCCTGCAATTTACAGCACAAAGTTTTAAAAAGCAAGACAAGCGTTATGAAACAAAAGAGCAGTTCACACGTTCTGCCTCCAAAGGATGCTAAAGCTCTTTCAGCTAGACAGCACAACACTAAACTGGCTTATCTTTTGGTTAAGTTTTCTAAGAGAGTAAAGTTTCTGAAAGTTGATACCAGCACCACACAAGAGGGGAAAAAAAAAAAAAAAAAGTATGAAAACACTTCCCTCCTTAACTAGGAATGAATTTCACAGCAGCTGTACATCAGCTGGTCCCACAGTCTGAACTTCCACAGTAGCAAACTGCTGCTGCTTTATACTGTTCTTCACTAGCAGTAACTTCTCACAGGAGAGCAAACACAAATGTCTCAAGGACCATCAGATTATGCAGAATAGCAGCCTACAACACAAATAGTGCTCAATATCCCTACCTGTATCTCTCTCTCAAATGCTGGAAAAGATCTGATAATAAAGGAAAAATACATGAGCTGAAACTATCAGTGAGACTTATGGGGGTCATTAAACCCTGATTCCAGTGAAAAGACACCATGACAAAGCTCTGACTATTGAGGATAACTTTTTGATTCCACAGAAATGAAGCTCACCACTCCAATAGCAAAACCAAATACCTTGGCAAAAAAAAAAAAAAAAAAGTTTTGAAGCCACTTCACAATCAAGTTCCGCACCATAGTTACCTATCACTTAAGGGCAGAAGAGGAAAATAAAAAAAAAAATTTAAAAAAAAGTTGTGGAGTTTTTTTTAAATAATTGAAAATAAAGCCCTGGATCACAGAAGCAAGCGTGGTAAGTGATGTCAAGAGACAATCTAGGGAGACCACCTTGCCAAGGGTACTTTTTCTTAACTGACCAAGTCTCCAAGCACATTAGTTTTCAGTGACAACCGAGGTTATCAGCTAAACACACCTTTCTGTGTTGACTGCTCAGTTCCATTGGCCCTTCTAACAAAGGCACAAGGAATCAAAGTCTTATTTCCTACAAGAAACTACAAACCACCACTCAGTAACCTGCATAGTCCGGGGCTTTAGAATTCCAGTTAATTTTCTTCAGTGGATTATAACCAGACCTTTACATGAACCCGACAGTAAGAACGCCTCAATGAGTTGGGAGTTGCTACAACAGTACATGCACAAGATATTTATGCGGTGCTCAAAGTCACAAGCTTCTAATTTAGCCAAAAGTAAATGCCCCTTAAGAATCTTCATATTTCATAGTGTAAAACCATATTTAAGTGATCAAAAAGTGAATAATAGAGCAGTTAGCCAGCTCTTTAATACATTAGCTAAAAGTATATCAATTCCATTGATTTTTATGATGGGCTGATTTCACATAATGGATTAAGCTCGCTAGAAAGACTACAAAAGGGAAAAAATGCTTCACCAGAATTAGTCGAAGACGGTGTCAAAATGCTTTTACAACAAGCACACAGTTAAAACATTTTATTTGGGGACGTTAAATTTAGAATAGTACCATCAAGAATAGATTTGGTGCTAAAAGTTGAGTAGAAGCCATGATTACAACACTGCAGATATATTTTGCAGATTTCAGTTATATTTTGCTTTAAATATTTTCTTTTATTCCTAGCTAAGAAACAGGAAGCTTGGACTATGAATACGTAGTCCAACTTCAACACGGCGAAAGGTTAACAGCAGGATGCTTGAAGGATCCATAAAGCAAGCAAAGTTTAAAGGCATTAATTAATGACCTGGAAAAGAAAGTAGAAAAGTTAACAGTTACATAGCTTAATCAAGTACAGAAGACCAAAAACATAACCAGCTAGGAACTAATCAACCATGATGTACAGGTAACACAGTGGCAGATAAAAGTCAATGTTAACAGATGCAGAAGAAGTGTCACTGAAAGTCAAAGACAGAATTATTAGTATGGTCAGCAACCTTCCAAATTAAGTAGACCTAGTATAAACAAGAGGATTACAAGCATCCCTGTAGAACTCAAGGAAGACCTCTGTTCAATACGAGAACAGAGCTGTTGAAAATTAAAAGTATCAGGACTCAAAAGCAGCAGTGGCAAGTGCTTTATAGTAAAAGAATCTGCCAATAGTCAAAGATGAACAGAAAACTGGACTGGGATGAGGAACATCGCGTTTAAGGACAGTCTACTTCTATTAGGTATTGGTGTAAGACCCATACTATAACAGCAGTATTCAACACCTGCCTCCTCTCACACTTCTTGTATCTGCCACAAGCTATTCATCTAGATGAACTCCAAATAAACTCCACTGTCACAATTACAATGCTAAAATCACCAAGTTGGCCCTACGAGGAAGCGGGGGGGGGGGGGGGGGGGACAAAAACCACCACCTTCCAAACAAACTTTAAAAATCAAGATCCTGAAGAGCAACACCGGAATGCAAAACATAGACTTGGCCTAAAAGGCAGCACCACAGACTTCCAGATTTTGATTAATAATTTAAGACAAACAAAAGAACTCCAAAATTCTTGCTAAAGTGATTGGTTTATAAGCATGAAACAGTGACATTCTCAAAAGCACCACTCCAACTGCTAAAAGGTGTTTTAATGCATCTTATAAAAAAAAAAAAAGCTCTATTTCAATTTGTAGGCCATCCTTTTCCTTCTAAGCACTGACGGCTCCCAGTACAGGCCAACTTGCATCTGATGGTTCCTGCACTTCCACACAGACATTTAAAGAAACAGACTAGGGAGGCCTGCAGAGCCAAAGACCATGACATACCACTTTGGTCCTGCGAATCAAACTTTTGTGACAGGTGGATAGTCTGAGACTTACCATGTGCACTAAAAAAAAAAAAGAGAAAAAAAATCCCTAAAAATATAAAATGCAAAATCTGTCAAGAATCTCTTGTCCCTTGAACTAAACATAATGTAAATTGCATTCCAATGCTTTAAGTATTTGGAAGTACCCTATTTTTAGATGAGTGTCCCCAGAGCTACTTTTTGTTCTCATCCCAAAGACAAACACCACACTCTTTCTGTGCTAGAAGAAAAAAATATTTAACAAGTTTACAGCTAACGTATAGTTTACCAACATGTATGCAACAAAGAAAGGACAGCAGGGTACTATTTCGCTAAAGCAGCAATTTGGCATTGAAATTTATTCTAAATTACCTCCATTCTTCCTCTGTACAGCTTATTCCTGAACTCGTTTGAACAAATCTAGTTTGAGATGATGAGGGGGGAGGAATAAATCTTTGTATAAGAGTGAAACAGTACCACCTCGCCACTAGGCTATGCAATGACTGTCATGTGGTATTTTTAAAACATTTCCATGACTTTCATTAGTGTCTTTGAATTGCCCTATTCCTACAGGAACCAGGTGTATGAGGAATAAGGTATCCTCATTCACGCAGCTTACAGTTCTGAAACGCCAGGAAGCATCCAATAATAGTCCAATTGTTACCATTATCACCTTGATCTCAAGGGTGGCTTGCATGTGGTATCCTTGCCAGGTACCATTTGTATCATTTTTCTGAAGATGACCATGCTGCCACGGTCTCCCGATGGACAATCATTTGAGGAATATTCCTCTCCGATATGCATTCATGTTTTACAGATAAGGCAAGCCCGAGAAAATGCAGCAAATTCAAATTCAAAGTGCTAGCAATACCACTTAAGAAAGGCCACCGTCCCAGGAGGACACGGACAAAATTCCAAGTCACAGAAACCGATGAAGCTGGCGCTAGAAAGCGAAATGCTTTCTCCAATATAAGCAATCCTTTGTATTTACAAGAAAAACGAGTTCTGTGGTGTTCCAAGCGTTCAGAGTAGCATGATCTCCACTGCCTTTGCAAAGGAGCGAAGTCGAGAGTAGCAGCGTACAGAAATACACGGTTACTTACATAGTTTTGGTTTGCACAGCTGTTGGCTATGTTCATTTACAGTTCATGTAGTGCCAACATCATTTATATAAACAGAAGAGGCTGTTTCACTCCTGTTCACCGCCATAAAAGTTATTTCTCTCAGCAGCTGCCGCACAAAACCCAGTTTCTATTTCAGTATCTCGCCCTGTAAGTTTACAGAGTGGCAGGTTCTAGAGACTGCTAAAACCAAGTAGGACCTAAGGAAACTTGGCCGTACTTAATAATAAAAGGGGGGGGGACGGGACACAGGACGACAACACACACTTCTGCTTTCTCGGAGTGGAAGGAGGTAGTAACCCTCTGGTAACACGGGTAAAGTCACATGAAAACTAAGTTGCTCTAGGCAACTGCTTGGAACGAGAGCCGTGAGTTTTCCCCGACCCTCTTCAGCCTTATGAATTAAAAGGAAATAAAACAAGGCTGATCCGGCTCCCAGCAGATAAGTCTCGCATATGAGTCGGGCGTTACGCAATGGACATTAACCCACAGAACTGGACGTGACAGCGGTGCCGAGGTACAGCCGGGGATGCCGCCC
>NW_010972673.1:322120-345506 GCF_000737465.1 Haliaeetus leucocephalus
CGCAGTAAGGGAGGAGGTGCGGCGGTCTCCCGCGGGGCCCCCGCCGCCTGCTGCGCCCACGGTCGCGCGGGGGGCCTGGTCCGTGGGGAGGCGTGGGGAAGAACTGCGTGACAGGGCCAGCCGCCCTTCCCGCGCTTTCTGAGGGGGGGCAGCGGTGGTCTCCGGCTCCTTCGCTAGGCCGTGGGGATGGCCGGCCTTGGCGTAGGTCGCGTGCCGCCGACGCGGACGGGACCCACGGACAGGACCCACGGACGGGACCCACGGACGGAGGACACGTTACCTCGGGTCGTTGGGCTGTGACAAACCTTCCCCCCCCAGCCCCGAGCGAGGTCCCGCTGCGGCGTCGGAACGTTAGACGCGTGCCCCGTGACAGTGTTGGTGTGCTAAGGTTATTTAAAATTACTTCAACCCCCCCCCGCCCCCAAGATCTGTTTTGACACTTGGATGCTGGGAAGTGTTTTATCTTTCCCCACTCATAAATTCGGCTTTTTAAAGTTTATAGATCAAAGTTGGTGTGCCCTCTTTAAAAAGTCTAACTAGCAAAGTTCCGGTGAAGAAAACACCGGGTTTCCTTGACGAGTGAATCTGAAGTCTCTGAAATGATGTATAACTCGAAAGAGGTATTTGTTTACAGAACCCGAAACCCATGCTGTGCTCATTATAAACGTATTTAACAAGTTCCTTGGCAGAAACCCTATATTCTAAAGAGAATTTGAACAGGGAAAGGGAAAAAAAAAAAGAAAGAAGGTGTGCAGACAAAGTCAGGCGAGTGCCAAACATTGCTGTACTGATGCCCCACAATTTTGTGGGGAGTTTTGCTGGCGCTTCCATTCATTTCTCCCTTTAAAGATCTTTCTGTTCAGAGACTCGCTGGTTCTAGTCCTTTACCCAGCACACACCTGAAGCTGCCACTAGCCCTATGGTACTTTTATTTTGTCTGAGCGTAAGATTGATTTTTTTACTCTCTTTGCCACATAGACAGGTGCTACTTGCTCTTGCCTCCCTCAAAAGCAACCTAGGCCTTTTTTAAAGGCACTTAGGTTTCCCAGCCATTCACGGGGGATACTTTTTTCCTCAGACAAAACCAGCGAGTTCAGAATCCTTCTGTGCCCCCCGCAGATCCATTGAGCACTTAGTTTGCTAGGTAGGGAGCATACAGCATCCTGTTTCTCCGAATGTTTTGATGCATGCACATTCTGACAGCCATATACTTGCCTACTTTTGCAAGCGTTAAAGAAGATATTTCAGGCCCAGCCTCTTTAAGCAGGAGAGGACAGGCAGCTGCATGGCGGTTGCGCTTGGTCTCCATCTGCCTGTTCTCCCCTCCCTGGGGAGAGTCAAAAGTGGACGACGGATTTCTGAGGAGAGGAGACATCTAGCCAGGGTAAGCTGAGGATTAGACTAAAAGTGGCTTTGACTAATGTTGGCTGAAATAGTTTAAATAAAAAAAAAATTCTGAAAAAATGCTTAAAATTCTAGTCAGGTGACAGAGTAAACGTACATGTAAAAATACCAAGGTAGCCAATGCATAAACAGTTGGACAAGGAGGCATTCTTCGCCCAGCGCAGGACTCGCGCATGTGTTCACCTTCCGTGAGCTGAATAGGATTCCTTGTGTGCTTAAACAACTTAAATGTTTGAGCTTTGCTGTACTGCTCAGCTGATACATTCATCAGGGACTGTGTACTACGACAGGCAGCTTCCCCGTGAGAGGTAATGCACACCACTGCAAGAACTATAGAGCTGCCTTCATTTAGCATTTATAGGCTGGGGATTGAATATGTGTGTGTTTATACACAGGCAGATAATATGAGAAGTATCAGGCTTTCCTACGCCAAAAAATGTGTGTTTTCAATTTATGCTGAAAAGTTTTAGCAAGAAACATCTATTGTATGCAGGCAGTTTACCGTATGCAAGCAGCTTAACACTTGTTCCTTTGTGATTGATGATCCCTCTGGTGGAATGTCTTTAGGACACCTTGATTATCTATTCTATTGCATTGCAACCGAGTCCAGGAATCTCACTTAGCAAAAATGGTATCAATTTCATGAAAAGAAGAAGCCAGCATGAGACGTCTAGATACAGCCAAAGACACTTTAAGAAGTGGTATGAATTCACTAAACCATGTAGATAAAAAGATGTAATTTTGGAGTAAGTGTGCATTCAGAAACGTAGACTATAATTTAAGGACTAAGTTTATGGCGTTTGTATTAAGAGAAGTATATTGAGATTCAGGTTTATGGATTGTGGAGCACTACTAAGTCAGCTTTGTAAAATTATTATGGGAGGGATCTTTTTAAATACGTACATCTCCAAGTCATGAGAACAAATAAACAGATATTTAAAAATCTTTGTGATGGTTTGTAATTATAGTCAATGCCATCCTTCTGATTTCATGAGACTCCCAAGTTACTCTAACATACATCCTGCAGAATGCCTGGAGGGGAAGGGGAAAAAGAAGAAAAACGGGACTTTTCTTGCTTTGGTTATGTGTTTGTCCAAGCTGTGCCACTCCTCTGATGTGCCCAGAACCCCACAAAAATGCCGGGTCTGGGGAAAACAGCTAGCACACTGTGGAGGGGAGCCCCCTGTGTCATCCGTACGGCAGCAGGCAGTAATGGGCACAGTTGCCTGCGTAAGTCTCCGTCCTACGCGGCTGCAGAGAGGTGAATTGACCAAAGCAAATGCCAAAGCTGCCAGGCTCAGGGCAGATGAGGAACTGAAGTTCAGGCTACCTCCAAGGTAAACAGGGGCACCAGGGGCCAGATCCCACAGAGAGGGCATGTGTAACCATAATTCATGTCAGCAGCACAGCTTAGCGTCGTGAGGACGACAGCCAGGAGCAGCCTTGCCAAAGAATCCTCACAGAACCGGGATTAAAACGTTCCCCAGCTGAAGCAGGTCACTGTGTCAGCGTTTGGCAGTTTGCTACATCGGAACCTGAAGCAGCAGCATCCCATTTGAACTGAATGCAAACGAGCAGTACCTTAATGGAGGTCATTTTGCACTCATGCAGCATTTAAATGGTGTTTTTAAAAGAAAACCTTAGAAATAAAAAGTATATTTACATGCCAGGTACAGTCCGCTTTGTAAAAAGAAAGAAATATGTAACTACTGTCTTTGCGTCAACTTTGGGGAAGTGTTTGTCCCACCAGAGCTAATTGCCAATGAAGAAATTGGCGTTTATTGTTGAGGTTGTTACAAAGGGCGTCATAAACTAACTTTATTATAGCAAATGTTGAACTGTATTTGCATTATTTCCATCGCATTATCTTTGTTTTACAAGCTGTCTGCAATAGCTGTTCTTGGAAGGTCTCCAACAAAGCATTCTCTTTGGGGCTACTAACTGCAAATAAGATTAAAGCTTAATATGTCTGGTAATCAGTTTTCTTTTAAAGAGTGCAATTTGATTTCTTATGGTCAGCTGGGATCCCATGTATCCTCCTCTCTTCTGATTTTCAACTTGCTGCTCTCAATAACCCAAAAAGGCAATTTGCCAACAGATGTCCTTTCACCGCTTTTCCTGAATTGAAGTGTCATCTGAGAGGTAGCCATACACGATTTGTACTCCAGAATGCAAGACTTCTGTCTATTAAATGCAACTTCTTTTTTTCCCTCCAGCCTGGGCAAGAACAAAGCGCTTTACATCCTCCATTTTCTCCGGTGATGTGCAATGAATGGAGGTGCGTAAAGCTCCTTTGCTTGGACCGAGCAAAGAGGAGCAGGTAGTCACTGTACTCCTTGCCTATACCACTGATTTGCTCCAAGAGAGCCGCGGCTGTGCTGGGTGAATTTTTTCTTGATAACGATAAAAATACCCTTTGGGGCAAATGGCAAGTAAGAAAGAGAGAGCGCCACGAGAACTCGTCTGTCTTTCGGGAATCTCACCTAACTTGCAAAGGGAGGAGGGAACGGCTGGGATCTGTGCTGGTACCCCAGAGGGGAGGGTAGAGCACCTTCTCGTCTCCCAGGTACAAGGGGTCCCAGCACTCTCGCCTCCCGTGGGTGCTCCCTGAGCCCGTGAGTGCGCAGCTCTCGTCCGCTTTGCTGGGGAGGAGTAAGAGGGAGAACGGGTCTCCTTCACCCTATTCCTTCCCCTGCACTCGACTGGAACTAGGACGCTGTCCTCTGTCTGAGGAGAAGGTTAAGGACAGAAAAACAGCGAGACTGGACCGGCAAAACTGGACTGGGTAAGCCTAACCCTACAGATACCACGCGAGTTTGACAACCTAATAATTATTGAATCATTTGGTACCACGCGCAAGCTGAGTAGCAGCCACGTTGTGCTACTGCCATCTGTGCTGCAATATTGTACCACAGAAGGGTCAGGAGTTGCAGGAGACCATGAATCGTTAAGGAAAGCGACTGATAAAAGAGAATGTTGTCGACAACTCTTGCACTGTCTTTTTTCTTCAATATTCCTAAAATTCATCTTGACTGATGCTACGCTTTTCCTATTGGGCCTACTGGAGCAAACCACTGGAGGCTAACATTTTCAGAGTGTTAGTTCCTCGTCGGGAGCTAGTTTCTCAAATTCCAGTCCTTATATTTTACTTCTCTTAACTCTGCTATTGAAAACAAACTTTAGGACAATATCAGAGCATATCGGTATATTCGTCAGTTTGGTTGTCAGAGGTCCAAGATGACTTTAAACCAAGTTTGCCAAAGAAGGAGGTTGCTTCTAGATACAGACATATCAAAGAATGTAAACACCTTTTTCAAAATGTTGTTAAAAGGTTTTGGCAGGTATGAAAGTACTTCCATTTCCATCTACATTAAACCTGGAGCATATTCATCATTCTTACACAGCCTGTTGTTATTCCATATGTCTTAATTTGTTTTGATACTTATTTCTAAGTTCTCTTACAGGAAAAAAGAAGAATGCTGTGTTTCCGGGATATTTCTGTCACAGCAATGACGTGTTTCAATCTATTACAAAACACTTAATCCAGCAAGAATGTCCACAGCTACAAAATGTGGATGTTTAAACCACAAAAGAAAAAAAAAAAAAACCACGACTATTACACTTCTTTCAAATATACATGTGACCGAAAGGACCGAGGATTTATCATGAACAGCTCTAGCCTTTACAAAGTGAAAGTGACTGGTCCTATTCTGGAAGAAATATGAATGAGCTTTCTCCCAAGAAAAATAGAAGCAGCCTGAGGGCAACATAAAGGTGTAGTAAACCTGTAAAAGATGAAGTCTCTATTTTATTTTTACCAGAGTAGCTTTATGTTATGGATAAACAAAGACAAGATATAATTTTATGTAGCCATTTGAAAGTTCATAAGCCTGGTTAGGGCAACTTTTCTCAAGCAGTCTTAAAAACAACAGTAAAACTAGCAACTAATATGTTTGCCTGATATACTGTCTAACACCATTTGTTCTCCCTGCAGATGGGATCCCAGCGTTCCTATTTCAGCAGGATGTTTTTGTCACTGACTTAAAAACAATAAGTGATTAACGCGAGAACAGATACTAAATGTTTTCACATAAAAGCCTGTCACAGATTTCTCACCCAAATGCTTCCATCTATCCTTCACTATTTACCATCCCTGTTAACACAGTGGGTCAGCGATCTAACTTTTTTTGCCAAATGTGAAACCAGGCAATTTTGTAGGGGATGCTGGAGGCCACGTGGAAAGCAATTGCTTGAAGGAGGACGTACCTTCTGAAAAGGGACCGTAAAAGTGGCACCCGAGGGCTTCAACTTTGTACCTCAATAGCTTCTCCAATAAATAGGCTCCGTTTATCATAGACAGAAGAGCAAAGGAGTGGAAGCGGGCTTCCCACAGACAGGTCCGCAAAACGAAGGTACCGTCTGCTCCACACATCATAGATTAACCAGAATAAAAAGGCCGAATTCATCAGTGTAGAGATACGCTGCATCATTAAATTATGCCTTCAGTGACAACTGAATAGTCCATTTGCCTTCAGCAGGTTTCTAGTGGAGGCAACGATTGGAACTTAATAAACAGTTGTGTTCGAAAAGCGCTATTTGTTATATATATGGCTTGTGAAGCACAAGCAGCAGAAGAAAGCGGGAACATTTCTTTTTAGTTACAAGCGTCAGAAGAAATTACCGGCAGGTAAAGGAAGTGGACTGACCTGATAAAAATACACTACTTAGCCCTCACTTTTCAGGTAGAACAAGTCCTTAAGAAGTATTTGGTAGGTTTTCCTATTAGTCTGGTGTTTCTACCCTAAAGTGTGTGTTGATTAGCATTCCAACACGTTATTTCCAGTCAAAGGACTCCACCCATAATCTAGATTACAGTTTTATTGCCCAGTTAAGGTTTTAAAATGGCCAACACCCACTGCAATTCAATTTTTAAATTACATAAATTACATTTACCTAAATGACATTGCAAATGAGCTATGCCCGCAGGAATAGACAGTTTGGGTCAGAGCAAAGGTCTGTCTCTGTCTAGCTTTATATCCTCTGACACCCCACAAAGTGGGTACCCAGGAAAAGATTACAAGGGTGGCACCTCCCCAGCTTCCAGCTGAACTTGGGGTTAGTTTCTCTTTTCAATACAAAGGTGATTTGCAGTTCACTCATTTTCTACAACTTGCTGAAGTCTGCAGAGGCCATAATCCTGAAGATCATCCTCAGCTAGGTCTCCCCTGAAGTAAGTGCTTAATTGAAATGTACTGGCAATACTTAATTGCCGCAGGTGAGCTTTGTAGACATGTGAGCTGCTGGCAAAAGCAAAAGGCGGCATCACCTCTGTGTCTTAATTCAGTTTCTTCCTTATGATCTGGCCCACACCATAGGAATTCACATACTTTCCCTAGGGTTTTGATTTCTGGAACCAGTGGATGACATGTATGTGGGGTCAGATAATTTATCCAAAGTATAAAGAGGCTTTTCTGTAAAACCAATGAATAATCCATCACTCAGACTTCTTTGTTAACAGTTTTCAAGTATTAGGAAATCGTCTAACATTCTTACAGCTCCGTTCTTATTCTTAAATCCTTCTATCCCACAATCTCAAAGTATATGCAAGTATAAAATGTTTTATTCAGGATACATTTGAGTAATAAGGGCATTCTAACAGGTTTTCTTTTGTCTTGCTGTGTGGCAATGATCTTTGATGCTACGACATACACTGCCTTCCTTCCAGGGTTGCACTGATTTTAGACAAGGTGGATAAAAATCACTCCCTGTGGAGCTGTTTTAATGCTTACTGCCTGATTCCTAAATCTTGCACCAGAACCGAGCACACGGTGGCTGAGCAGGAGCCCAGCATGGAGGGATTAGAGAAAAAAAACAATCCAGCACCTCAAGGTAGTACTTGGCAGCTGCTGTTTCAGCCCCAGAGCTACAGCAGCTGCCAGAGCCAAAGCAGCGCTGCTTGGAATGGACAAAATAAGGCAGACCTGCCTGAACTGTTGTTCTACTTCTCCCTCCCACCTTGGGGCTTGCCTGCATTTTTTACCTCCTCCTTTACGCAGTGCAAATAATTCTACCTGGAGAGTAATCTTGTGGATGCAGGAGAAAGACGATGTTTTCATCCCTATTATGCAATACAGCCACAGAAACCTCCCCTCCCTTTCCCCCAGCCCCACCCAAATATTCTGTTTTTAAATGAAAAATAAGCCACATCACTATTTTTTGGATATATGCTCAGAAATCCTAGCACAGGTGGATAGTACGGAAAGATTACTTCATCAGACATAACAAGCACAGAGACTGTGCAAGCAATGAGCTATACACTTAGGAGGAGATGAGAAAAAGATGGTGCATATAGTCTAGAACCAGCACAGCAGCATTAAAATAATGTATTTAATTTTATATGAATCTATTTTCATAGCTTTCACTTCCTCCAGTCTTTTCTAAAAAAAGGTTTAACTCTCCAGAGTGCCATTTCTGAGATGGTTTCCCATAATGCAAAAAGGAAAAGTCTACGAGCTTTCCAGTGTAAGCGAGCAGCAGATGTGTGAGAGTAGAGCTCAGTAAGTAGGTATTTCCAGAGAGCTTAGATAAAGTGCTTAATACAATGCCCAAATACCACAAGTCCCCCGTGGGATCTTGAAGCTTGCTATGGAAAAGAGACAATGGAAGAAAGTCAAAGACAGCGCAGGAATGTGACGTTTCCTTTTCGAACCCTTCCAAAGTCTGAGAACCTTTCTGTGAACCTGCCAGGCTGATGAAGGCAACAGCAAGATGCAGCGCGTGGCAGTGGGCATGGAAGGTGATAGAGTACCCGCTCGGGGTTGTAAACGGCATTCCAGTTGCCCTGTACTAATTCTGGGGCTAATTGCTTCCATCAGCGTCAAGAGTAAGCACAATATCATCATTTCTAAAATACTGTTTTCAAGTTGCACCTTTGCATCTAAACAAAGTCTTGCTTTTTGTCTACTCACCTGAACGTACGCCAGATCTGAGTAGTATTAAATATTGGGAACACCGGCACTTCGGTTAGCGCAAGTCTTAGGCGAGTGAACGTGTTGTACATCCACCGCATTTTTTTAACCTGAGGTTCTCACAGCTTTTGCTGATGCAACTGTCTGTCCCATTCCTGTTAGACAAAGAGCTACACTTACACCGAGGCCAGGAGAAACTAAACTTCACGTGACCCCGTAATGCAAGTAAGGTTACCCCTGCTTTTGGGGAGGCAAACTGGGGTCTTGCCTCAGGTTGCAAAGTAAGTCAGTGACATAGTGCCAACAGGATTCAAGGTCCTACCTCCCCTCCCATTCCTGTGCTCCGTTATTAAGTCATGCTCCTATTTTCTTACACGCATCTCACTTTTCACTACAGCATATCACTGTTTAGCGCAGTTTTAACAGTATAACAGGCTTTATGATTTGAAATATCCTTCTTTGGATAAAGAGAAGGCTTCAGATAAGGAGAAAAGTGATTTCTTCGAAGAAACACTCCTGTCTTGCAAAGTACGTGTTAAATCTCTCTAGCTAAAAGACTATTTATGGTCTGCACAGTTATTCTTTCTGGGTATGACATCATCCTTAGCACATGCATAGCCCAGAACACAGTACATTATTCTCCCAGAAAATTCCTTTCATTACTCTCAGATTGTTAAACATCACATAATGACAAATTGGTAACTGATAGCTGTTGTCTGAAATTGATTTGCATGCTTATTTCTTTTGTTACACACTGGGGTCCCTTACCTTTTGTGTCTACAACAGAACTAAAGATGTAAATATTTTAGGATCCAGGGAATAAATTATGCTAGACTATTTGCTTTTTTTCTAAACCTGTATTTATTTACTTTTTAAAACCAGCTTTTTGTATTGCAAACAATACTCATTCACACAGTTACACATCCTCTGGTATTACCTCAGCTGCAAAATACAATTTTCTACCCAACCTTTGATGTGGGACTTCAGCCTTGCGTGCAGCCAACTTCTGCCCATAGCCACGCTCTCTGACTTTGCAAAGGAGTGACTTTTTGAAGCTAACACTGTTTTATTCATTCAGTATCACTTCTCCAACTAGTTGAACAGTACTAGTATGATCTGAGGGCTCTGAAAAGCAAAAGGTTTAATCAGAGCCCCTCATTTGGTCTTTGGGAGTATTCTTCAGAAAGACAATGCAGGCTTAAAATTGATTTCTTGCAGGACCTCCGAGCGGCTGCTGTAAAGAATAAGGAGACGGCATTGATACGAGTCCCACGAGGAGAACCACTTTAACCTGAAGAACGCTGGCAGTCCCAAAAGCTGAATGGCGATGAAAGCAATTACCCGAAAACTGTTTTTGCCGTTGCCTTTTCTTCCTGACTTTTGGAGTTGTTTTTCTCTTAGTTCCAGCAGTAAAGCCAGCATCTGCAGTTTGCTGCTGTCTACTCAGCTAAGCAAGTGGCAAGTCTTGCACTTTTGTTATGGTGGCTCAGGCCCTTAATATGAACACTGCTGTCTGTAATGAATCAAATAACCTCCAGGGCATCTCTCTTGTATACGGCACAGTTATTTACTTCCATAAAACTCATGGTTTTTAGGCACGAAGTGCTGTGCTGCTGCTAATGCCCAAACAGCGATGAACTCTTGGTCACATATTCAAACAGAGGAGGAAATGTCTCCCTTTCTAAATTTCTTCTAGCTATGCTGTCAATCAACCACAGGTTATATTTCTATTAAATAGGCAGATTTTCCTTCCCTCATGTGTCCAATGTATTTTTTTTGTTTGGGCTCTCTTAGTTGCTCACCTTGCTACATCCCAGACAACTAACCCTGATGTTCTGAATGGCGCCTTTATTAGGATATTTGTTCCCGAGGCACTTCCCTGGAAATTTGATTGAATTTTTAGATGAATACAGATACACAGAGGTAAAGAAAAGAAATGTACTAACCTGATTATTTTTCTATTTGAAAACTAGTTTTCCTGCTGTTCTAGACAGATGGAGAGGAAAAAGATGGCACTTAATGAGGTGGGACACATTGTACTTCTTGACAGCACTGCTGAGCGAGAATACCATTTTTTAACATGAAAACCAATGCAGTAGATAATGTGCCTTTCAAACAGTTTTAAAAAGAAAACCAATACACAAGTCGACTCATCTCACCTAATTTTCTCATAGCAATGACAGACTAGTTCGGTTTTATTGCCTACATTTGTATTTATTACTGCTCCCTCTTCCTCCCACTTCCTACCCCTCTCTTTTCTCAAGAGAGAAAATAAACAGATGCTAGCAGAGTAACCCACAAGATAAAAATACCTAAGAAACCATGGACAATTTCCCATGAATGCTTTCAAAGCATGCTGCTAAAGGAATACAGTCGTGCAGTGTAAGCCTCATACTGAGCTCTGGTCAGTGTGGGACATTGTTTTACACCACCAGAACAGAAATGACATTCTAACTAAATCAAAAAGCTTGCAAAGTTTACAAACTTACAAAGTTTAGAAATTCTCTGCTGGCAAGGTTAAATTATCCTCTGCTCTGAAACTGAAGATTGAAACCATCTGGGATGGGGGAAAAAAAAAAAAAAAAGATGTGTCAATTATCTAAAATGAGCTTGTGCTTTACATTTAGCTTATTAATAAATATATAGTCAGACCACATCAATTCTACTGAGCAAATCCAGCCTGCAGAAGGCTTATTTTAGGCATGTGATTTGGGAAGCATGCAGAAGAGAAGGCTCATCCAGAGCCAGTGCAGACAGTTGGAAGAATGCTGTTAACTGGAATGGATTTCAGAGGACCCCAATGGGTAACAGTCGGATACCTTTGGCTGTCAGCATCGGAGTTAACAAAAGCTGTGGTTTTCTACACTTACTCCCAGCTCCATAGAAGCCAGAGCTACCTTGACTATCAGCGTTCATCAGCAGGTTGGAGTGCTTACCAACCGAGGTCTACAATCCTTCCCCTCTTGAAAATCCCAATGGCTGTAAGACTCTTTTTCCAATTAAGGCCAAATCAGAAGACCCCTGCAGCAGCACTCAAAAATGTAGCTTTTGAAATTTCACAAAGGCAACTCAGATTCTTCAAATGTAATTTTCGAATAATTCTAATTTAATTGTTGTCTTTCGCCTCAGAGTTTTTGTGCCTATGTGTTTGAATTAGCATTCTCAAGCCAAAACCTAAAAGCATTTTGCTGTAAGTAACAGTAGCTGTTAATGTAAAAGCTAATGGAGATTGTGCTTACCACTGAATAAGGCACAAAGGAAAATAAAAGCCCCAAAGAATTTACCATCTAAGGGCTCATTAAATTCAGTGGGACTACTGCCAAAATTAAATGAACACTTCTGGGCTAAGTATTTGTGAGATCGGTTTCATTTTGCAGACATAAGATACAAAATTGCCCCCCGAGACTGGGAGAATAATTCTGCATAACAGGAGGCATGTACTCGCTCTTACTATACTCAATGGCAAAACTTTAATGATAGTAGGAGAGCCCTCTGAAGTGCTTTTCACATACACTCACTCACACACACACTTCTATGTATGTATACAGAAGTTTTATCATTAAATATATATGTATGCCTGTCTGCGTATGTGACTTCCAGTTACATAAATAAATATTAAAATCTCTCTATATTTTTATAGATATTAAAAGCCAATCTATCACTGCTGTATAGCATATATTGTAACATGAGAATACGTAAGCTAACAAAGCAATGGGTCGGTTAGAAGACAGAAAGTCTTTCATACAGGTTGCAACTTCATTGTCATAAGACATTAGAGGTCCCAATTCCAATTTTAGAGTCATATAATCTTCTTGAGTATATGAAGTAACTCCTCTTTCTGGAGGAATCCTAGCTCCTGCTATGGTCAATGGAGAGTTTTCCTCTGCTTCCCAGAGGAATCAGCCCAGGGCTTGCTTCATCTGAACAGAAATCATTCAGAAAAGACTATGGAGTCCCTGCCAATGCAGGAATTGCGTCTTGTAGTTACATATTTTAAAGCACCGGATAATTCATAATCACCAAAGGAAAAAAAACCCAAAACAAACAAAACAAAAAAACCAGCCACACCCAACCAAACCTATTTCTTATATGGATTGTTTCAGGTGTAGCAAAATTCCCTCTTTCCAACCTATGGTACAATTTTAAACAATCAGAGTTTTATGAAAGTGGGAAACCGGATATTGACCACTGCTTTGGGATTATCTGGCAAGATATAAGGGATTAAACCTAAAAATTACAAGGGATTATGATCTGCAGGAAAAACCCTACATCTCACCATGCCGTTCAAACTAGTTTCTGATACTGAGTTCCTACCAGGTTGGGCTTTTCGTTTGTTTTAACACTAAATTGGGATTTATGCAAACATTCCTGAAATAGGATGAACTTATTATATCTTTTTAAGTAGGAGACTGAAAACTGCCTACACGCTTATGAGATCATCATTGCTCCATCAGTTACAATTACATCCATATTGCTCTCATTTAATCAAAAGCCAATCTTTTTAAGTTATTAAAAAGAACTGGCTTCTTGACATTAGCTAATACCAACATTAAACAAACAAACAAACAAAAGAATAGCTCATCCAAAAATTAAGGCAAGTGTGAAAGTAAAAAAAATATTTTAATATAATTGGAGTAGACTCCTTTCTCCAAGAAATAAAAAGAAAATATTGGCAATTTTCAACAAGCATTGGCAGAATGCACATTAAGAAAATCACTTACAATTTCATCATGGTAAAAGTAAGATAGCATCAATATTTTAGATTTTGTAACATCTGTTTACAGTCAAGATTTTTTTTCTGAAGTACTATAAATTGGCAATTGTTTATCTACAGTAATGGACTCAATTACTGCTTCCCCAGATTATGCAATGAGCATATTCAGTAACTGAGATAATTAAGCAATAAACATATACTTTGAGATACAGCAAAGCCTTGCCAGCATTAATTCTGCCAAATCAGAAGAGATGCACACATTGCAATGTCATTTATTTGCACTTCATTTTTCAGTACTTTGTCCTTCACTGTTCACTTCTGTAATGCTAATGTACTACTGCTTTGAAAATAATTAAAATTATGGTCTGACCACATGCAGTTCGAAGAAATTAGTGCGTGACCTTCAACACTACACAGAAACACATACATGCCAGATAACAAGTTTATGCAGCATTAAAGAAACCACTACATGCAGACTTACACACATTATAAATGTCAATATGCTAACCAAAATTTTGAAAGACAGATTTTGATTGCACAAAGATGCATACACTAGAGGTTTACATTACAGAGAT
This sequence comes from Haliaeetus leucocephalus, assembly GCF_000737465.1. Classification (NCBI taxonomy): domain Eukaryota; kingdom Metazoa; phylum Chordata; class Aves; order Accipitriformes; family Accipitridae; genus Haliaeetus; species Haliaeetus leucocephalus. Next base: position 335,782 of record NW_010972673.1, read on the forward strand.
AAAATTTTTTAAAAAGTCTCCCTCAAAATCTCAATTTAACCACCATCATTTGTCCCCAGCCTTTAAATCTGTCTGGAATATTCTTTATTTCCATTAATTTTTCACGCTTTTTTTTTTTTGTAGGCCCAACCCTTAAGTTGCTGATGGTTGTATTTGAAGGCCTAAACCTCCTTAACTTTACTAAATCCATGGGAGAACAAAAATGCTTCACACCATCAAATTTGCAGTACCTAACATCTCTTAGAACTCACTAATTGGGAGAGACAGAGTGTCACTGCAGATTAACGCACCTTCTTTCTCTTTGAGCACCTGAGTTGAATCTAATCTGCACAAAAGTGACTAAAAATCAATCTAATCTGACAGTGGTGAAATTATTAGGTATAATTATATGCATTCTCAGATCTTTAGCTGGAGAAGACAGATTCCTTGGAACCTTTCAAGAGAGGAATTTGAAGGATAGTTGCAGGGTTTTTTTAAATTCAAAATCATGCAGAAAACATTTGCTTTCAATCATAGAAGATGAAAGGTGATCAAGACAATATCTTCTATTCATATCAGCCCTTAATATTTGCTACAGGAAACAACACACCCCCACGCCAGAAGCATGCTGGAGGAAGGAAGGAATTGGGGGAAGGGAAAAACCTTGAAAAGTATTCAGATGCACCATTTTTAATTACTCGAAAACGTGCATTACATTTTTAATGATGGGCTCCTCTCCATTAAAGGAGCAGAGATCTTAGCTTGCTCATACAATGAAACAATTAGCAAAAATTCCTCATTTGCAAAGGGCTGTATATATCCGTCTAATGCAAGCAAGTAAACTCAGCCCTTTCGCCAAACTCCGAGCAACGGATGTGACCAGGAGAACATAACCCTGACTTGAAGCTACTTTTTCTTTTTCCTCTCACTCAAGTTTGCTAAGCCATATTCAACTACAAACTAGGAAATAAAAAAGACACTACGACAGGCTGACACACCTATTTTTTGTCAATAGTCTCAGCAATAACAGAACGTTAAAAAGTGCTGAAAAAAAAAATCTAGTTTGTTTATATACTAATCATGCCTATTGAAAAGATTCAAATGGACTTGCAAATTTTTTACTGTATAACATGACAGACTCAACAGCACACAGTTAACAATGTTCTTCATCAAAATCTTTCTTCAAGCAGTAAAATGCATCCATTTATAATTCCAGTATTCCAAAAATGAAGACACAGATGAGGAAATCATTGTATTCTGAGCATTAAAAAGCGCAAGTCTATGCTCAGAACTAGGAATGTAATAGCGTGACTTAACTGACAAATTTGTATTTGGTGAAAAGAATAGTTTCTCATGTAAAAGAGAATCACATTGTTTGCTACTACTGTTGTATTTTTATGCCCACAAGCACATGGACAGTGGAAATCCAGTTGATACAATATCTCTCTGGATTTCCAGAAGGGTTAAGGAACCCAAGCACTTACCAAAAAAAAAAAAAAAAAAAAGAAGGTTCTTGCACAGACAGAGAACTTGTCAAAAAATAGAATATAATCACCTAAAAGAGTTAAGGAAGTAAATAGTCCTCACAGAGATCTGTCCTAGGACTTGTGTTACTCATTGTATTTATAAGCAAGCTAGAAAAGGGGTGTAGCAAGGTGGCAAAAGTTGCTGATGCTACTTCATTATTTAGGGTAGTGAAGGTGAGGGCTCATAATAAAGAACTACATACAGACCTTATGTGACTTAGTAATTAGGCAATAAACCAGCACAGGAAATTCAATATAGATAAACATAAAAAGATACACAGGAGAATAAAGCTGTCCAAATTTCAAATACACAATGAGTCGACCAGTATTACTCCGGAAGAGAGACCTTGAGGTCAGGACAGACAGCTTATGGAAACATAAGCTTAGGGTTCAACAACAATCAAAAAAAGAAAATCACTTATTCGAAAAGGAATTGAGAATAAAACAGAGAACATCTCTTTGCTACCTATAGAGAACCTGCATCTTAAATACTGTATGCAGTTTTTTCCCTCCATCTGAAAGGTTGTAGAGCTGAAGATGTTCCAAACAAGGCAACAAGGAGAATCCAAGCATCATCTTCCATATAAGAAATAGCTAAGTAAGCTAGAACTCTTGATTCTAGAAACAGAAATGTTTAAGACTGAATAAGGTCAAGGTCTATAAAGTCTTTAGTGGCAATGGAGAGGGTGGGTGTTTAATGTTTCTCCAAAAAAAAGAGCCAAAAAGCACCAAATGAAGCTAGAAAAGAATCAGGTTAAAAACCAAGAGAAAGAGGTGGGTCTTCACACACGTGATTCAGCAGCAAGTACTTCTGGTTGTGGCATACCATGAACACTAGCAGCTCAGGATTGTTCAAGCTGCACCGGACAAATTCATAGCACTGGAATTTACCAAGAGCTACTAAATACACAGAAACCATCTACAGAACAAGTATCGTCCTGTGCAGTTGCCCCGTTTGTACAGTCTTCCCTGCACATTTGCTTTCAGCTCCCACTGAGGATGGTGTACTGGGTTAAACAGTCTGACCCCATACAGCCGGCCTCACATTCTCACTTCTCTGTGTGAAAGCACATGCCTTTTACGAATAACGACGGAATTGACAGAATCAGAGAACACAGAACTGGAAAAATTCTTGAGAGGTCATCTAATCTACTCTCCTGTCTCTTGGTAAAATCAGTTGTGCGTGACTTTTTGTGGCAGATGTCTAACCTGTTTTTCAAAAACCTTCAAAAGCAAGCTATTCTAGTGCAAAGCTGGCCTTCTCTGAAAAAAGCTCTTTGTAACATAACCTGAATCTTCCTTGCTGCAAAGTTAATCCCTTTATTTCTTCATTGTTACAGACACAGAGATGGTCCCTCCCGCCTTGCATATGCCTTTCATATCCTTGGACTCATCTACCAAAACCTAGAAAGAAAACCCAAGCCCTCTCAAATTGTAGTCAACTAATCATTGAAAGAAAAAAGACAAACACCAACCCCCAAATACCAAAATTCTTCTACATATTACCCACTTGAGTGCATCACAGAAAGTAACAAAACAGATTCTTCTAGTAGGATCATTACTAGCACACACACACACAAAAATACGTGTGGAGTATGGTTAGTGTATAAAGAATGGCCTATATTGCTTGGTAAATTGAGTCCATCTACAATGGGCACAGAAAACAGTTCTTCCTTTTCTGCAGAAATCTCCTCCAGCCCCCTTCTCCTCCTTATGACACACATATAACCCAAATTCTCAATCGCTCTTCACAGATGACGCTTCCTAGACCTCAGAACATCCTCTTATTCTCTTCAAGAAAGACAAGAAAGATTTGGAGAGAGTCCAGAAGTGTAATGCCCAAAGCTAGACATAGCATTCAAATTGAGCTTAACCAAAGCTTTGACAAGTGAAAGGATTACAGCGTGTGCCTTGCAGGCTTCCTGCTTGTGTGACGTGTACGTTTCAAGGCGCACGCTGCAATACCGCTGATTCACACCCAGCTCATAATTCACCCAGGCTCTGCGATGCCTTCTGCTGCAACTGTTATCTACTCATTTTTACCCCAGCCCGTGACTTACGTAGTTCCAATTGTTTTCAGTTTTTTCTCTCTTGTAGAACACTTTTTATTCAACAAGAGATGATCTTTTTTAGAAACGTCACAAAAATTACACTGATGCTGAGCAGTATCGATTTGCTTCTCTTGGTCACCTCACACGGACTCTAGGGATTTCCCAGGATCAGCAGACAAGACTCTTAAAAATCACTGGCTGTAGAAATAAAGTATGAATTTGTGCTTGTCTGTGGTGGTTTATTTATACACATTTTTTTAAAAAAACACAAACAAACAAACCTTTTCTCTATATTCTAATCTTATGCTCCAACTACAGTCTCCTCTTGGCTTGGTATCATCTGCAAATTTCGTCAGGGTTTTTTTTTTTTTTTTTGTCTATCCCATCATCTGGTTTGCACAGTAGCAACTCAGCAGAGCAGAGACCTTGGCTAAGACACTGGGTGGAGTCTGACTAGCTCAGCACCCACCGGAGTAGTTTATCTAGCACTTGAATTCCTAGTTTGCATTTAAAAAAAAAAAAAAAAGTGCGACTGACAAATAACCACCAAAGTCAAGATGTTATCAAGCAGATGACACATATTGGTCGCACTCTGCATCTTCATCTTTTGGGGTTTCTTTGAATCAAGAAAATAATAGTGAGCAAAGCAGATAACATTCACAGATGGCCCACTAACACTTAGAGATACTGTTTGCAGTATTAACTTACTCAAATTTATATCCTAATTGCAATAAAAATATCACAGCCTTAATCTACAGGCAAATGCAAAATTACTATAGAACTAAAAGTGCTATAGCACTAGAAGACTTGTTCTAACAAGCAGAGATGCATGAGCTAATAATCCCTGTGAGCAATTTATTCAGCGACTTCAACCCCTGTTCTGTTAATGAATTCAATGGGACATTTTTATTTCTGTGAATTTATTCTTTATTTAGAATTATTAATAAATTAATTATATGACCATGCTCAGTCTCCAGATTGCTTGCAAACTATTTCCCAGCCCACCAAGATCTTATCTTCATAAATCAGACTACTTACTCAGCTAATCCACATTTTTTTTTCAGTCTACAAATCTACAGCATTTTCAAGGTGGTTACTGCATTAAAGATTATGCAAATGAGTACCATGACATTTTTATCTTTCTCAGCTGAGCATTTCAGAAATCAAGAACTTGTTCACATGAATAACTGCAGAAAACATTCATCAGAATCTGAATGCAAACTAAATAAGGAAATTCTTAACCCATTTTCATTTTCAGAAAGATAAGATTAAATCTAATATGATAAATTAATTCATAAATCTTCTGAGACAGTGGGTAAATATGTTAAGTATTGCATAATAAATAATTATCCAGGATATAGAGAATACAGGGTTCCATTAACTGCACAGTGGCCAGTATCTTTCTTTCACAGTGTACGCAAACAGAATAATGTTTAAAATCAAAGTCAAATACTACATGTCAATTTTTTTTCCAGTGTAGAACTCTATTTTACCATAGCAAAATCTGCATTTAACATAACCTTTTGGGTTAGATTTCTCTTGCCTACACAGTATTTTGGTTAAACCTTCCAGACACAGCATGCATACAATTTTTGGTCAGAAGTCCACACAACACTGATAAATGGCAAGTGTGCTGTCAACATAACTTTACTGAGTTAGCAGCAAAAAATTCAAATAAAGTACAACTAAACTGCAAACAGAACAACACTTTGACTCTTCTCCTACTGCTCATTTCTGATGTGTCAAATTCATCACATTTTAAAATAAACTTCGAGAAGGAGAGGCTACTAGGAAAATGGCACAAAAGGCATTTCTAAAGACCCTGCTTCTCTTTTTGTGTTACTAAGAACATAGAAATGGCTTTTTCAAAATTTCTAACAGGAAGATTGCATTGCAAGTTAGATATTTGATGTGTGCAGTAAAAAGGCCTTTACTATTACAAAAGTAGTCTCCTTAATCCAAAGTTCAAATACCTATTTTAAAGGCATTCGGCATTATATTTAAACAAAGCTAGTGCAGTGCCTGCAGCTGCAAATTGCAGGGAACAAATGCAAATCACAAGAGTTCACACTGCAGGCTCTGAAAAGTCATCAAAGCCTCCAAGTACTTTTAAAGAATAATGTACAAAATGCCACCAGACCTCACAAGCTACCCTGCAGGAAACCATTGCTTTTTACCTGATAGAGCGGTGAAGCTAAGAACTTCAATCCTTTCTTTTTCCAGAGCCTCTATAAAAATGCAAATGACACCCAGTAGACGCATACACAACTAAAAAGAAAAAAAAAAAAAGCTGCTTTTTTTTTTTTTAAGTAAAACTTAAGTCTTTTTAAAGAGTTACAAACTTACAAATTATAGCACAAACTGCATGTGTGCAATGCTGCTAAAGATGGATAAATTAACAGGAAAGTTGTCTGTATTGCCAGGAAATTGTAATGGTACAAATTACTATGTAACCATCGCTAGGAGATACTTCTCAACTGCCACAACTTCCTACATTGAATTCAACCTGTCATCTAGTAAAAAGTTATCCCCGCTTTGTACATACGAAAAAAATGCAGAAAGAGGTTATGTAAGAATTTTAAAAACCTTCATTTTAATTCTGTGGTATACAGAGGGATTATGCAGATTCTTGTGCACCATTTTAGACACCTAATAATCCTATAAACTGCAATATGGCCAATGACTGAAGCCACAGAAAATTTCATTTTTAACCCGCCCATTTTTCTGGTAGTACAGAAGTAAGAACAGTAGGAATATTAAAAGCTAAACAGCCAGGTGGGATGTAAATTAGATACTGAGAGAGATTTAACGACAAAGCTTGGAACAGCATAAATTCACAGTTGCAGAGACTGGCCTTTTCCTTCTGATGGAGCAGAAGAGTACCCATGCATTTGGTCCGAAAGCATCCAAGGCATTTGCTCCCACACAGCCTGGACGTGGCAGTCAGAGGCCGTCCCTCCACAGCCAGCCACTCCGCTGGGCCAGTTCACCAGTACCGGTAGGAAGGGAGCTGGCACAACTCTCGACTCGCTAGGAAGCCACTCCTGGGGCTGGGGCAGGGAGCAGATCTGACAAAGCGTATGCTGCCCCAACCGTTTCTGCCTATGGATCTTCTCCATCAGCTGTCCCTGCACTTCCACATACACATTACTGACGTTCATGACGGTAGGCCATCCTCCTCCATTTCAGGTCGGTCCTTGCTGTCCCAGCAGCTGATGTCACACCTCGCAGCCCACAGCAGAGCCACCAGCACGGCAGAGCCCTCCCATGACCCCCACGGCTCATGGACGCAGCCTGTGCAGGGGCAGAGCGTGGCTGCCGGGGGGGCCTCGCTCTCTCTACTCTGCTTTATCCTAACTCATGCTAAAGATCCTTCTGCTGGTTTTCCAAACATTTTCTTCTCTCATCGCTTTCTGCCTTCATTAAGGAAAAAAAATCTTAAATTATCCTAATCATGAGGCACCCACTACCCTTCATATCCCTCAACAGCTTCACACCGGAGTAATCCCCTCTGCATGATGAGAAAACTATCGTTAGTGTTCAATTTTCATCCAGTCAAAGGATGGGGAAAAAAACCCCAAACAACAAAACCAAAATCCCACCTCATAAACCTGGGATAGGAGCCTGAGATCTTCTTCCCCAGTTCAGGAGGGAGAAAAGTACTAGGAGCCTTTCCAGTTCACTGTTACTAACAGGCAGGTGGGTGACTCTTCACATCAAAGAGCACACAGGGTTATTGCTGAGCTGTATTTAATTTTCCTATTAGCGAGGCAGCATATAAAAAATAGACCTTGCAGTACTAGCGAGGGAAACTGTGTTCACCTCGAGCCAGGTTCAAAATGAACAGCAGGAAGAGCCATGTCACACCAACCCAGACTAGCAACTGCAATTTGCACTTCTTCAGGTGAGCCCTTGTCCGGATCACAAAGCAACCGCCCATTTAAGTGTGTAACAGGAACCTAGTGAGACAGATATTGCACTTATTCACCAGAACACCACCTCTTAATTTGCAGCAGGGCTGGGTGTGGACAGCCACTCAAGGAGTGGGGAGAAGGCAGCCTTGCAACTCCACAGCCCTTCCCACATCCTTAATTCTATTACTCATCCCCTGCAGACACTCTTGCCGTTTACATTGCCATTATTGCTATTTTCCAAGGAGTTGTAGGCCTTCTGGGATTGTAAAGCATTTGCTACCGTGTAAAATTGCACTGTACTTAATATTGCTGCAATACACATGGGCCTTGTGATTTTGTTTTTAGTAAACCGATTGATAAAAATGGGTACAGATAAGAAAATGCCTGGCTAAGTGCTATTTAAAAACTTTCATTGATGCAGCACGTTCATTCTCTGCATGATTCACATGCAACATCCACTCAGCAGCAGCATTAAAGATGCTCCTCTCAGTAAAAGCGTTACTATGATAAGGTATGCTTTCTCTTTAATTGGGCATGCCTGGGAGCTGAGCACACAGCATGTGCGTGGGAAAGAGATGGGACCCAGCCCTGGGAACGAAAAAAGGCTGACTAAGACAAGATCAACGCTTTGAGCATACAGCAAAGCAGATTTGGCTTTGTCAGGGGACACGACTCCCCTGCAATTCCCAGTGCCCGTGCTAATTTCAAACTCAGGTCACCATCTTGAGCGTGCACCGGGACGCTGTCATCTGAAGCGAGAAGAAACACATACTGCATAGCACACATCAGCCTAAAACAATCACTAAGGGCAAACGCGATCGTGTTTACCAGCCTGCTCTGCAGCACTGCTGGCAGCCTGCATGCTCAGACAGAACGACAGCAACTACAGTTGGGAAGGAGAAGATGGGGCTTGGATGTTTGTGCAAGGCCTCGCTTATGCCCCTGGAAAGCAAATCTTGTCCTGCTGTTCTGCTATATACACAGGTGCCTGGAACGAAGCCTAGAAGTCCAGGCTTTTGTCTTCAACTCTCTTTCAGACCACCTTCAAAGCTTTTGTTTTACATAGCACTGCCTGGCACCCCTACTGTGACCAAGCTCAGTCCTCATTACAGCACCATCTATAAATGTGACCCAATTTTTATGCCTGAATATCAACTTCTTGGACCTCTGACTCTCCCCAAGGCATGCACTGGGTCAGGATCTCATACAGCTGCACCTAGAAACCTAGTTCTCAGGCATTGCATAGAGTCAGCTCAAACAAATATGGTAGTAAGTTGACCAGTATGTTGAATGCAGCTGCATGCAAGCATAAAGAAGCTAGAAACAGTTTTATCAGCCATCAAGCAGCTTGAGAACTGTCTGCAACCCCGTAATATCACCAGCCAGTTCTCTGGGACAGGGTATGAAACAGCACAGACAGCAAGAGGACTGTGAAAAGACTTCGGAGCACAGTCCGAATCACTGGAAATCTATTCTGGTACATTGCTCCGGTGCAAAATTACTCCAGATTCCAACAAGAGGAAAAAATTGCTGGACCGTGTCACTAACTATGTCAAAACAGGGTGGAAGCAACCAAATCTGTAACTGTATGAACTGCCCAGAAAGACATTCACTATCAGCTATCTGTAGTCATATTTTGAAATCTTTAATGACAACCGTAATTACTTGCAACTTATATTTAAAAAGATTATACAGTTTAAGTGTGGACAATAACATAGAACACTTATTGGTAGGCTTCTCGGAGCTCATGATCTTAGAGCTGAAGGGAACAATTAAAACCCGCTGCGTGTTTTATCAAGGCAACTGGAAAAAGCTGATGCATTTAGAGACTCACAGCCCCTTCACTGGTCTGAAAGCATTTTGCATAAACTTTACCTCACTTTGGGCAGGCTTAAGACAGCAATTGCCTGAATACCCAGCACTGTACTCCAGTGCTCACGCTGTGCAACGGGCTAGGTCCATCTCCCAAACTACAGCTTGTATTCAGCCGAGTCTTACACAGCTTTTTATTTTACACTTTGCAAACGACTGCACGCTGCAGGCCTCTGCGATATACGGGACTGCGCGGCAGCGAGCGCCCTTTCCACCCTTGCACACTTACAACCTCCTACGGCTAGCAAACCCCAAACTTGCCACATTTTGTCACCTCCCACGCACATCAGGCGCCAGGCCGAGCCCGGGCCCGCTCAGCCAGGCGAAATGAGGTGAGCTCCCCCGGGGGGGGGGGGGGGGGGGGCTTACCCCCCCCACCCCCC
>NW_010972673.1:345516-345808 GCF_000737465.1 Haliaeetus leucocephalus
GGGTGGGGCCCCCGCGGGGGGGGGGGGGGGGGGCGGCTCTACCGCCACAGCCCCTTCCGCGAAGGGGCCCGGGCTACCGCAGGCCCGGCAGGCGGATGGGGAAGCCATAAGAAGGCAGGCTGCTTCCTACAAGGTTCACCCCAGCTGCTAAAGCACCGAGGGCTGGCACGCCCGTTGTGGAAACCCTCACAAGCGGAGATCAAACAGCCATAACCCTCCCCTCACAGAGCCCGGCGGGAGGGGGGAGCTGAAGAGGGGGGGGGGAGACGGGGAAGGCGGGAAGCCACGCCGC